>NC_064671.1:12293500-12605000 GCF_943734685.1 Anopheles coluzzii | reverse complement strand
CACCCGGGCCGCTATGTGCAGCGGCGTCTCCCGTAACCGGCCGCCGCGGACGTGCACCTCGGCACCGAAGCCGAGCAGCGTCTCCACCACGGCCGGTTTGGCCGATTGAACAGCAATGTGTAAGGCAGTGTAGTGATCCTGCCCCCAAAAAAAGGAACAGAGAAAAGTCAAACCATTTGCTCCACGAATCTTCGAAAATCTTTCCACTCTCCAATGTCACTCACATTCGTTGGGACGTCCACCTTTTCGCCCTTGTTCAGCAGCGTACTGATAATACCCACGTGGCCGTACTTGGCCGCGGTGTGGATACTCCGTGCACCTCCCTTGTTTGGCATATGAAGATAGACACCCTTGCGAAACAACGTCGTCGCACACTCGGCATGACCGTTCAGTGAGGCGATATGCATCAGTGTGCTGCCGTCCTTGGTTCGTTCGTAGATGCTGGCCCGATACTTGTCGACCAGTATTTCAATGATTGACGCATGTCCATTTTCAGCTGCCAGATGCATCGGTGTACGATCTGTGCGGTGAACGATAAGAGGCAATGCATTAATGCACCGCTCTCTGCTCCAAAATCAGCTCACCTTGCCACCTTACCTTGAAAATCAGTGATCGCTGCCGAGGCTCGCACGGTGTAGAAGTACTTCACCATCGCCTCATCGCCCTCGGCCGCCGCAATGTGGAGCGCCGTCTGGCCCTCGCCATTCTGCACGTCCACATTCGCACCGTAGTCGATGAGGATGCGGGCCATCTCGACGTCCTTCCGCCGCGCGGCCAAATGCAGTGCCGTGTCGCCATTGGTAGTGGTGGCCTGTTGCACCGAGAACGAGAGGACGAGAGAAAAAAAAAAAGACGACGCACCCGGGGGGGGGGGGGGCGAAAAGATTGCGAAAGAAAGGACAAAAACACTGCATTAGTAACGCTGCCATGCCATGCCATAACGTTTCACTTGATTTACGCAGGACAGTCTACGCGCTAGTCATACACACAGATACACAGACAGAAATAAACAGCACATTACTTCATCCACCACATCCAATATGAAGCCCCAGCGTCGACGCATACTTCCTGGTCCGGGATGATCCATGCCAACTAATGATCGTGCGATGTGTGATGGGGGGGCGGTAAACCGAGATGAATCGAACTGACAGCTCTCACCCGCTCTTCTCACCAGGATGATGTTCCAATTTGGCTGATTCCAACACACACACACACACACTTGTTCAGCAAAATTATGCAACATCTGGCAACCGTCACCTTAACGCACGACGACGGTACCTGCTCGTGGCGAATGCATTGTGCAACTGCAACGGGCCGAGCTGCCGAGCTGAAAAGCCCAGTCCAGTCCGGAGTCCATCGGAGCTGCTGCTGCTGCTGCTGTCGTCATCAGGGCTTTTCGTGCGTCCTAAATACATGTCCTGTGCAGCGGTCCCCCTAGACAGGACCGCCCAAACAAGACCACCGACTGATACTTGCCCCGACCGAACCGAAGCCGTATGTTTTTATGTACCAGGCGTGATTGTTTATATTTAAAGACCCCCTTCTCGAGTGGCTCAACACTACGGTACGGTGTGTGGGTTTGTTCCCACACATGCCAGTGCGTTGTTTTTGTTTGCTTTCCGCTGTCGGGCACTGATCGGGAACGGGAATGATGAACAGCCCCCTGCACACACACACACACACAGGTGGTATATGTCTTTTATCACCACCGTCGACCGGGTGCAGGCTTTTCCGTTTTCCATTCGGTCATCCGTCTTGCTTGGCATTGGCGTCCCTTGCTGGAGGGGACATCTTCCACTGCTGGTAGTTGGAGTGTAGTCCGACGAAACACAAACAAACAAAAAACGCCTTTGCAAAGGTACTCCACTCGCCTAAGGAATGGCCAACGGAACTTCGTTGACATGTCAGTTTGGTTCCGTTTTTGGGTTTTTGCTGCCATTTCCGGATTGCATACTGGCGGCGTTTTGATTTTTTTCTGTCTCTGCAGACTTCTTAGACTGTGGAGTAGTGGAGTTGTCATTCTCAAACCATGCAAAAAAAGCCCATGTAAGTAATTGTCCTTGTTATCCGTTGATTAGGCTTCGGCTTTTCACAACTGCTCACAACAATCGATGCGCAAAAACCAAGGACCAAAGCTCTTGGCTACGTTATTGCGAGCTCTGCTTCTACAGGTCCTCTGATGACGAATGGGAAACTTCCACCCTGTTCAGCGCCAGCACCCAACAAAAGGGCTAGAGCGAGAGGTTCAATGGCACGCCGGTCTATCTGCATCAGCTGACGTGCGGCTGATTTATAAGGTGAAGGCTTTCGGTATCCGTTCCCAATCGAGGGCCAAGCGTCACACCTGCATACGGAGAGACCTTATGCATTCCCGGGGGGCTCCAGCTACACGATGTCGTTTCGGTTTCGGTGATCTTCACCTGTCTTTTCTGCTGTTTTTACCTGTTTTTTTTTGTCGCTGTGAGGTAGTTTTTTTGTCATGCAGTTCTAACGACAAACTACGAGAAGGAAAAAACAACAATCAAGGATACGATTCACACGAATTCTTGCACACCCGACGTCGTCCTCGTCGTTATCGTTGTCGTAGGTGTGCGGGCAAAACAAAAGGAGGCCACACAAAAGTGAAACGGCAACACACACAACACTCATGCTTGTTGGGTGAGAGGAGTGGGGTGTACAAAAAAAAAAGCTCACACAGTCACACTACCTAGAGCATAAAATTAAGAAGTTGAAGTTCAAGTCGCACATCACACGGGGGAAGGAAGTTCACACGCGAAGTACGCGAGAGGAGGACAAATTAGCAATACCGAAGGTGCAAACGGCGTGAAGCGCAGACAACGATGCCGAAACGGTTGGTGTCCTTGCTGTGGTTTGAATTTGAGACGGGGAGTAGGTAGCTAACAATACTAAGCTACATATCGTTTGAATTGTTTACCGTTTGTTTTGAATTATTTATATCCTGAAAGGTCTGAATTGATTCTGCATGCAGAATCATTGAAATCATTGCCAAACTATCTCAACAGTATATAAACGCTCGGAATATCTAATGACCATGTATCCACAAGTTGACTGTTTAGTAATTTTCTCTTTGCAATTATAACGATGACACAAAGATGAAACTATCTGTAAAATTCCACTCGGCTTGTAATACGGGGGTGTAGCTCAGATGGTAGAGCGCTCGCTTAGCATGTGAGAGGTACTGGGATCGATACCCAGCATCTCCAGTGGAACTTTTTTCTATTATTTAGAAAAGTTTTTTTAAAATATATGTGTACGTTTTAGAGGCGAACGATTTCAATAGCCTCAAAGTCTCATTAAGAAAATAATATCATCTTCATACTCTTTTTGCAAAAAATCATATTCAAAGTATTTTAAAGTGCTAATGTGGAACTCACTTGGAAAATCCTGATATAATAAGCTGAGACTCTAATATTGATTGTGTTAAAGCTCCTCAATATCATTTATTTTCCTTTTAATTTATTTGTTCTTCTGTAAGCCTTTTAAATAACTGCAAAAACGTATCACGCACTGTCTCCATGAATTTAAAACATGGTTGGTGTCAATGCCGACAAAATTGTTATTTTAATAGAATATGTCTAAAATTGCATTTCATAAATCGTACCTATAGTCTAAAGGTATTCATTAGTACCTCAAAAAGTTTAACTTAAGATCATTTAAGAGATTGGCCTTACAAATGTGGTTTGCTGTCAATATAACCTCAATAAAAACATATCAATACTACCATCAAAACTACAACAATGGAACAACGTCCGGATAATACTTTAAGTTCTTTTCACATGCCTGTCCTATTGCCCTAGAAACCAGTGACTATTGACTAGCTTTCATTTGTTTATTTCATCAAATAAGACGTTCTCTGAATGTGGCCTCAGGTTTATCAAAAGTGAAGAAATCAGCGATCAAGTTAAATTAGCAGGAAATAGATGTTATGGAATTATCAAATTGCCACCAGACCGGGAATAGGCTCGCTTGAGCGAGAGAAAATCGTGATGCCGAGAAACCGCTCTGGGTACATATATGTTCAGTAGCTCAAATATTTTTGGGGCATCAATAAATCAATAACTTCAGTATTCCTGCTACGAAGAGATCATGCGCATTTTTCCATCTATTGCTTAAAGTCTCACGTTCAAGTAGTTGATAGTAAGATCTTCATAGTGGAAATCACCATGGCTTGCCATGGTAATCTTCGAAGATCATGACGGCTACGCTTTCGTTAAAAGAATGAAATCCTTTCTACCAATAAATCCGCATACAAAGACCACATCAACGCATGTTTAAGGATGTATGCTAGGATTACTTAGGCACGCTGGCAAATAAAGCTGTGCCCCTATTTTCGTAGGTTTATTCAAATCGCACGTCATTCTAAAAGAAAGTCTTGAAGTCTTATTATATTCGCGTATGATTATATTCTCATCTTCAAATCATTCATGGCTATTGGTACAATTATGTGCCATGTTTCAAATAAACTATTTGCTTTTGCTATGTTGGATGGATTTCATAGTTCAATATTAAGGTAACAAGATGTGCTGAGCATGAGGTTGGATAAGACTGTTATTAAACAAAAAAATCACTCTAACACTACAAAAATGCATTCAAATTCAAGACATTTTCTAGATTTTAGAACAAACATGAAGGTTATACAAAATCCCAAGGATGCACAAACAAGGTTTTGTAGATTCAACAATTGTATACAACTTAGGATATATTATCCATGTAATCCAAGTGTCCAAGCATAGTAAAGTTCGGAAAAAGGATCACTTTACTGAAATTTAAACCATTTGAGTAGAACTTTGTCAACCTGTATTGCTTCTATATCTGGATTTAGAATATACACACACAAATGACAGTAAATATCAATAATTACCAGACTTTCTGCGCCTTTGCTCACTTTGATCCAATCAACAGCATAACTTCACGACAATGGCAACAGCTTGTAGCGCTTTTATCCAAACTTTCCACACTTATCCAGCCCCGATTCAGTAGCCACCCAAAGTTCATCGAACCGGTCATGTAGTTTGTTATAATTATAACAACCATTACCAGGGCCCACAACACAACCGGCACCACAAATAAAATATCCAACCGTCAGCCACGACACCAGCCGCTCTTTGATGTTGGAAATCGCTGCTGACACCTGTAGTGATGTTTATAATTATTGAACAATATTGTTTTCCCCCCATTAGAGAGCAAACACAAACTTTCATTCCGCCGTCTCATTCTTCCTCAACCACTTTACACCACAGCAAACCCCCTTTTCATTTGAGGTTTTGCTTCTTCGATTGCTATCAACATAACTTTCCGCTAGCACTGTTTGGGTGGGCTACCCCATTGTTCTCCAACTCCCGTTCCAAAAAAAAAAAAACAGACAAAACCTAATTTCGAAACACACTCACAAATTAATCTGCACCATCATTCCGCTGAGTCTGCTGCAAGCATTTCCGTAAACGGCCGTTTGGAGTCGTCTAGTTTCTATTTGTGGACGCGACGAGGACGAGTTTTCGCGCACCGATTTTAACGATTGACGATAGTTTAAAATCCTCCCCGGAGACTATGGCGTGGCCACAGCCAGCCATCGTCGTTCATCGTTTCGGGCGCGCCCGGCTTTCGCTTTTGCCAGGACAGGACAACATTTGCACTGGTTTATTCTTCGTCCAACGGTGCCATTCCTACCCGCCGAGGCACTGAAGGGAACCCCCGACCGGGGGTTGAAGCACACTTTTGCGACGAAATGGGCTTTTGCGACGAAAGCATTGGGGAGACGGGGTCTGGGGTTAGGAAAACAAACACGGTTGGCACTGAACGGTGGCGGCAGCACAACATTGAACGAGCGTTTCGTTGTTTTTTTTGTGCACATTTTTTGTTCTGCTCCTTCTGGTTCTTCTTCTTTGCCAATTCACATCGATGGGACGAGCATGTTTACGCTCCTGTGACGAACACTCCCGTTGTTCTGAGGCGACGCGACGCGGTAGGAAGTCCTGAGACAAGGGTGGCAGCACCAGAAAATCAATCATTCCAGGGCCAAATCTTGGATCACAAACTTCGGATTCGGTTCGATTCGGGGGTGTTTGTACGATTCGCGGTATTGGACAATGCTACACCACAGGGAAGAATGCAATATACTGACACGAGCAAACGAACGCAAACCAACACTCCAAAAGGGCTTTTGTCACGGACGAAGATGTGGCGGTCTCCTGTGTGCGATGAAACTTCCTGTACAATGTGGGTCGAGTAACGCCCTGTGACCCCATGCACAGCTTAATCACGAGTAAGCACACTCTCACGCCGTTACTGGCACCAGCTCCAGCTGGTCGTCACACGCTTCCGGACGCCTTGATTGACAGGCGGGCATACCAGCAAACGCACACACACACAGACACACACCGTTTGAAGTTGCATTTGGTTGGTGCAGCTTGATGCACCAGCGATGTTACGTAATTGTGCTGAATGCAGTTGTGCATGCGTCGTGTTTCCGGTAGCGAGGCTCTTTTTTTCGGTGCGGTATTAGGATCTTTCACCATTAGCGCCGACGATAATGCGCTGATTGCCAATTGAAGAGAGCACTTAGATATGACGTTTGATGCAACATGAGGAGAACTATTTCTGATGCAAATGCACTAAACACGTCGTAACTTTGATTATGTGATGATAAAAAAGCGATTCACACACACACACATTCACACCCACACTGTTAAGCATAAACAAACACACACACAAACAAACACACGAAAACACAAGCCATCTTCGCACACACACTCTCTCTCTCACCAGACATTCGCAGGCAAAAACAAAAAAACTGAATCATTTCTTCATACTCTCCAACGACACACACACCCACTGGTCACCGATCACTTGCAACTCACCTTCAGCTGGTCCGCCGTCTGGGACGAGAGCAACTCCCGGCACATCGACTGGTTGCCCGCCTCGACGGCGAGCAGGAGCGGGATCTTGCCTTTCTGTAAAAAATTATGCCTTACTATCTCTTTCCAGGTGGCGGCCTGGCGCCGCTGCCGGCGGCGGTACCGGAGCGAGGCAAACATCGAGGTGGTCAGCTTGTGCATGGTGGCCCCGCCGTCCCGCTCGCGGCCACCGGGACGCACGGGGTGGTCCGGCCGTGGCCGGCCGCGCGGCTGCTGCGAGGAACGGCGCCGGACGGCGCTGCTGCTGCTGCTTCCGCCATTGCTGCGACTGTTGCGCCCGTAGCGCCTGCTGATGCTGCCGCTGGTGCGTCGCGGCTGGTCGGGCGCCGGCTCAACGGTCAGCCAGCTCCGGTCACCTCCGGCAGTCCCGGCGGCGGCGGCGGCGGCGGCACCCGGTGGCGCCGGCACCGCCTGCCCAACCCGCGCCACATTTACCTCGGTTGCGTTGGTCGCGAACGCGGCGGAGAACGAGCCGGCGGTCAGTTCGGTCGGCGATCTGGTCGGTGTGCGGGGCGAGCTGCCGTCGGTCGAGGCCCGCTCCGCCTGCTCCGCCTGGCTAATGACGGCCGCCTTGATCGGGTTAAACTTGGCGTACTTCGACTGCACATTCTGGAAGCGCTTGCCAAAGTTGGACGACATGGTCCTACCGTACCCACTGTCATATTTAAACTACTGGGGCGCGCAATTTCGTACCGATTCGCCTTGGCTTTTGCCCCGCATCGACGCGCTCCATTCGCTCGCTCGCTTCGCGCGCTCTATCGCTCCTTCCCGCTCTGTCTGTCGGGTCGGGCTTCCCCCGTACCAACCCCATTCCAGCCACACAAGACCCATCCACCGAATGGCTCCAATAAAGCGGGCCCGAAACCGAGTCCTTCGAAACGCGATTCACGCGAAAACACCCGCCCGACAAGATAAGGCGGTATCATAACTGGAGAGGGGGGAGTGAGTCGCAAAAGGAAGGGACACACACTGTTCGAACGGTTCGGTGGGCTGTGAGTGTTGTCTGTGTGTGCGAGCGTGCGATGGCATTCGGTTTTCCAATCGCGCGCCCACTGCCAAATGACGTACAAATATTGCTTTCCGTTTCGATAGTGGCTGCCATGTGATAGTGTTGGTGGCGCATCCGAACGCTCCTTCGCACAAAACCGCCGCCGACAAGGGAAGTTCGCTGCTCGGAGCAGCGGTAAGCAGTCCGATGATAGGCACACCCTCCCTATCATCGCAAGACGATCGTCCCACTCCTCCCCCCGTCGGCGGTTATTATAAGGATATTTAATTTACACCCCTCTCCACCACCCCCCCCCCTCCAGCTCCCTATTCCCTTCTTTGCTGACTTAGATTTTGCAAACACCTTCACGGAAACCCGAGACTCAAACGAGACTCGAACGAACGCGATAGTTTTTCATTTCTATCTCTCTCTCTTTCTCTCTCTCTCTTTCTTTCTGTTTGCCCTCACTCCCACTCCCCTTACTGAAAGTTTTTTGCATTAGAATGGCGGCGATTTAGCATACCATTCCGCAGCAGAGCGGTCGGTTCGCACCTTGCCAAGGACCTGCCGGCTCGATTAGTGCCGCAACCGTTGCATACATTCCGGCGCTTAACCGTGCATGCAAAGAAGGGCTCACGCGCGCGCTTCGTGATGATAATGTTCGCCCCCGTAAAGACTATCTTAACGTGGCCCTCACACACACACACACACATAGGGTGGCCGAGTTGAAGGTTCACTTGTGCACAACACCTCAATCCCCTCTTTCTTACCCCTTCCCAATCGAACTTTATTCCACGTGAAACGCCACCGAGTAACACCTTCGTTTTTTTTGGGGCAAAAAGCAATAGCAAGCAGTAGGGGCAGAAGAAGCAATGAAATGAACAATTTTTGACACAATTCACAACTTGGGCACCACGTGTGAGTGTGTGTGTGTGTGTGCCCCACAAAATCGTACACAGAAACATCAAACAATTCTAACCAAGCACTAGAAACACTCATTTTGCCCAACTAAAGCCGCTTCGTTGGTGAGTCCACAGTTCCATGTTTGGCCATTTTTTTGGGGCACCATGCATGCTCGGTTTTTTTTCTTTTGGTATGGATTGTCCGTGTGAGATAGTCCACACGGCTCCACAAGCTCCACTTCCCCCAGACCAAACGCGAGGAAGCTATCAGCTGAAATGTTTATTGCAGGCAGTTCCCTCCTACACACGCCACAGCACGGCAGGAGGTTATCTTCCAGCGCCGCTTCCTTCTTGAGCTCTTCTTCCAACGGGGGCGAATTGATAGCACCCCTTCACGCAATGGTCTCGCGGCACGGAATGCGCCAGCCAGCCGAACAACTCGGCCACCGCTCGCGACCGACCGACCCGCAACCGAGATGTCTTGCGAAGGGCTCCTTTAACGCACCCAATCTCTGCGTGTGTGTTTGTGTGTGGGTTTTGCAGGAAAGCAAAGCGGTGGAGAAGGCAAAGCGGAACTAGTACCTGGTCCCGGTAGAGCAGCTCTGCGTTGGGTTTCGCGCCGACACCACGATAGGAAGATCGCACCGGACGCGGTTTCATCGCTCGCGCGCGCTCTCTCCTAGACTGTCACCTCACTACTGAGGTGACTGGCGGGTGTGATCGCACTGTCCCAAACGGTCCCCCGCGCGTGTGTGTGTGTGTGTGCTCTGCAATGAAACACAGTAACAGGTTTCCCTCGGTTCGCAAACGCACACGCCATATGCAAACACCTTTCCACCAGCCAAGCCTTTCGACACAAAGGGAGAGCAGCGTTACACGACCGGGTTCGGGTGGCTTTGTGCAGCTTTATGGCCTTCCTCGCTGGGGCGGAAAGGGTGGATGGAAAGGGTGCAATGCAGGCGCGGGGGGTGGGTGAGTGCAATAAAATTATAAATTGCAATTTTTATGGAAAATCCCTTCGCCTGCATACAGTGCCGCACCGCAAACAGCAACGAAAGCTAGGCCGAGGAGGACCGTCCACCCGCACAGGGAAGAGTTTCTTGCTCCCGATGCACGCCCAGGTAGTAACTTCTGAGCAGTGTGTGTGTGTGCAACAGGCATGGCACGGGCTGAGCTAGTTTCCGGTGTTTCCGTGTGCAAGCTCGCTCTCGCAAGCAACAACTGCCCGAGACACGCCCGAGATCTTAATTACACGGCTCGGACCGATGGAGCAATCGTGCAACTGACCCCGCAAACTGCTTATCCGGAAAAAAACTTACGACCAACCTGTGGGTTGGAGTGCTTAGCTTAACCTTAAAAGGAAAAAGTAGGCCGCCCTCGTGCTTGGGTTAGATTTCTTCAGCACCATGCAAGCGTAACACAAGCCTTTGCACAAAACGGTGGTGTTTCCATGTGTCCCCAGGCGGGCTCCGTCGATCCAAAGGGCTTCGTATAGGTGTAGGTGACCGTCCCTCGCCTCCCCATCGCATACGTGGCGAATGTCATAAATTGCTTTCCTTACTATTTATTGCTATTGATCTAACCGAAAGGTAATCGCACTGGGTAAGCGTTCCCACTACCTGGGTAAACCCAACGGATCACACCCCTGCTTTGTGAGGGTTTAGAATTTGGGCTTTCAACGGGACCAACGTGCCTTCCAATCATGGATGGAGTGTATTGCTAGCTTGTAGACTGTTATAGAACTAAAAGAATGCAAATAGAATAACGACTGTCTCTGGACGCCCTTGCAAAGTGCTTGGAAAATTGAAATATAATAATTTATTGTGTTTGGTTGCAATTATTTTGATAAATTATTAGTTTGATGATTAAAGCAAATTGATGGAAACAACATTTGACAAGATTCAACCATACAAAGTACGAATAAATTCAATAAATAAACCTTACAGCTGCATCAATTTATTAGCCAATTCCAGCATAGTAAGGAGTAAACTTTGATGCTGCCCAATATTCTTTATATTTCCTCCTTTTATGTCCCCATCGAATTCCTTTGTGCAACAGAACTGAATTTATTGTAATTGCAAAAAATACATTCTTTCTCCATTCCAAAAAACAAGACACCAAACCATCCACATGGTTTTCATTCACGAGCGCATCGGAATTCACCTTGATTGATTGAACCAAAATCCCAACCAGGGTTGCAGGTTGTATCGATTTTACGCGCGAGCGCACACTCCCTCCCAGCCCGGTGTCAATCGTTTTGGCATTGCATTGCGATACATTTTTCGCGAGGTATAACAAACATAACCAAAAAAAAAGCACCACCCAACACAGCTGCAAAAAGGTGTGGAGTTCCAAACGTTAGGGGCATCGGTACCTCGCGCACACAATCAACTCATTAAAGACGAATCATCATTGTCCATACAGACCATCACAGTTACTAAATGAGGGGACGGAAGGAAGGTGATGGAACCACATTCCGAAGGACAATCTCCATAGCAACCAACGCTAAGGTTGAATGGTTTTGCAAGCAACCGGGGGGGCGAGAAGAAAAAAAAGGGTAAAATAAATAAACATCGAGCAACGTGTCAAATCGGGCGGTATTGATCGATCCTGCCAACCAAGCGTGCCTCGTGTACCAGCGAGTTCGGGTTTTCGGGGCTCGTGTTCGGGTTCGGGCGTTCAGTTGTGTTGTTTGCTGTAGTGGTATTAGTGATTGTGGGCCTATCAGTATTGGTGAATGTCCTCAAAGGTTGGTCTCACATCCATGTTTCCCTCTCCCCCCCTTCCGAAAGGAAACACTTGACACGCGGATGTACGATGCTTATCTGTATTTCCTGCGTCGATTGTCTGTCTGGTGCTATGTAACGATGGTGGCGGGCAGCCAGTGAGACACGCCCCGTACCAACCGGACCGGACATTACATGATTTACTACGCAAAAGCACAACTGGACGGCTTGGGATGGTTTGTGGTTTTATTTCCTTTTAGACACAAATAAACAAGGAGGTAATTTCAATGCTCGAAGTAGAGACCAACTGGATGAGCTTGTTGTAAACGATTGGTTTATGTTTTGATTATTTTTATCATTTTAAATTAAACTACTAAAATCAGTGTGATTACATGGAAATTGGACATTTATAAATAGGAAAATTGAATGATGAATATTACTATTTTTATCTTATGTATCTTAAAAATAATCATGTAAATTAAGAGTATAGAATTACCCACTAACGCTATAAAATCAAGATAAAAATATCATCGCGAAGTAGGAACCAAAAACAACCAAAACATTAGCTTGCTCCAAAAGATACTAAGATATACTTTCTTACATATTTTTCTTTTTATTTCACCTATACGTCCTAGATGGCCAAGCCCGGCCAGTACCAGCTTTTGAGACTTTATTCAGTAATACGCAGCCGGATAGTCAAGTCCTTGCTACGGAGAGACGGTCCATTCTATGCTTGAACCCATGACGGGCATGTTATTAGGTCGTTCGAGTTGACGACTATATCACGAGATTGCCCATAACTTTCTAACATAGCTGAGACGACTTACTCTAGTATTGTATTAAGACTATCCAAGCAAAATAAGCAACAAAGTAAGAAAGCAATTGAACTTTTTGAGCATCAAACAAATATATCAATTGTCATAATAAACTCCATGTTGGATTTATTCGAAGTTCGAAGAGGATTCACGTTCACTCCACTTTCAACGTTTTTCAACAAGTTATTGTTTCATTCTAACGACATCATCAGTTTTGAAAATTCCAATTTGATTCGGTTTTAGGAGCTAAATTTCCGAGATTGCCAATTCAAATAGAATATTTCAAAAAGATTTATCTTGCAAGGTATAAGCAGAAATGCTCGGTACATTTTTCATGTCCTTTATCCTTTCATGATTGTCCTTTGTTAATTTTGTTAACAATTTTACATTGTGCCATAATTGACCCTTTCCCCCTTTCGAGTTATCATCTCGGTCGTCTTTAATCTTTGTTCCACTTTGTAGATGTGAACTTAGACATTACTTAGATTTGTCTTAAGACAACATTAACATTTTGTTGTGCAACCCACATGGTTTCAATTCATTGAAATGTGCAGTATGATTCTTCTTCATGATGATTTAAGCAGTGCGACGGTCGTCAGCCAAGGGCCTGGCGTTAACGAGTACGGCCATATGTAACAAGTAATTCTAGCAGTTGGAAGAAAGCACAGTCTATTTGATATTTCAACCGATAAAGGACATATTGTTGGGGTACATTCACTATGAACCACATATGCAAAAACCTCTATTTACACAGAACATCCACCTATATCGATAGTAATGCCTCAGGTACTTATAAATGGATCCTTCGCCAGTCTGTGATTAAATATATCTATGGTCCTGGAAGGGCTCTGTTACCTATTTGGTTTTTCGGTAAGCTTTGGACCCTCATTTGAAGGTAAAAAGTGTAAATTAAGCTAAAAATTAACTCATAAAATATGCTTCACAACAACAAAATCTGCCTTGGCAAAAAAACATTGCAAAAGTAAGAATCATTTGCTCACAAAGAAAGGCAAATCCATTTCTTTTGGCCAGTGTTTTAGGTCGTTTAAAGCGCTGATAGTCTTTGCTGGACGATTACCGAATAAGAATTACATAGACACAAACAAATTAAACTATGTTTCATCAACTAAGTGCAACAGAAACTTTTGTAATATTTTCTACAATAAAAACATTCAAAACATAATCCAACCGTTTGCATGTGTGAAGAAGTGCAATTTGCACGTTTCAAATAATCTTGCAAAGCAATCGCCATAAACCTCCGTAGGTACCAGTCCTCTGTTTATTCGATATTCAAAAGCAACTACGTTTGCCCAAAACGTACCCAACGATGCACAACACAGTAGTACACACGGGCCACCTCTTTCGAATTGCATTAGTCGCTAAATTTAGGTCGCAGGACCAGTTACTTTCGCGGCACCAGCAACCTTCTCTACACACATAACACATAAAGGAAAATTGAATTTTCACCTTCCCAACCCACCCAAAACCCCATTACAAAAACACCTGTCAATCGTGGCCCAGTTTCCCCCCAACCCACCCCGTCATTGGGACTACTTTGTATAACTGAGACGATCGTTTTCTCATTCTCCCCAACCCAAAATATCCTCACCAAATAACAGAAAGCCCGACACAAATACAATTCGCAGAAAGGGTGTGAACCAAAATTGCTTCCTACCAAATGTTTGCCTCCAGCTCCAACCATACTCGCCGTCGACGTTGTTGGACTTCTTTGCGTACAAAAAACCGTTTATTCATACTTACACCATCAGTCTTTGTTCGTATGTCCTTACCGGCCGCCGTTAGCAGCGCGCGTAAAATTGCCGTCGCCGTTCCGGTCTGTCTGCTAGCTACCAAATGTACGGCCGTTTGCTGCCGCGACTGTTGGGCAATGGATCGGGATAGGAAGCCAGGGATAGGTAGTGGAAAGTAGAAAAATTACATGTAATTAGTAACAGGGCATGGCGCTGATTTGCTAATTGTCTTGAAACTGAAAGAAGCGCAAAAATTAAACTACAATTTCACTACGAAAAAACGGACGATCCATCAGAGAGACACGGCAAGAGAAGGGAATACTCGTACACCATGATCCATTCACGGACGGCAGCTCAATTCGGCGGCAGCTCTCAGGAGACCTCGCTACTTACCCCCTGCTGCTCCTGCGGTTGCAGCTGGCCAACGAAATTTTCATCCTCGAGCAGAAGCTTCTGGAAGAATTTGAAGAAGGCTTCCTCTTTGGCGTGCGCCTCCTCTTCGTAGGCATTCAGTATCAGTCTCTGCAAGAAGTGTGTGTGTTGTGTGAGTTTGTCAAACGCAATGTGAATGTGAATACACCCCGTACGGATGAATGAATTGGATTCGTGTTTGTTTGGAGTAGATCTCTTCCTTTTTGGAGCAAAACAATAACCCTGCCAACCAATTGAGATGCCATCCAGAATCGTCCCCCAGAATGGAGAAAGCAAGAGGAAAAGAGGACTTTTGAAACTAAACAAAATCATTTCAGAATTAAAAGCTACTATAATGCACACACACACAAACACACGCGCAACCTACAGCGACATCCTCGAACGTGAGGTCACGATCGTCACCAGTGTCCATCACTTTCTGCACCACCGACTTCATCTTCAGCTTGCCCTTGAGCTTCTCCATCGCGCACCGGTCAGTTTGCACCGTTTGCACCAGCCACACAACCGTCAGCCCGAGTACGCATTCAAACTGCACCAAGCTGCCGCGAACCGAAGCGTCCTGACACATTGCCACCGCTCAACTGATACACCAAGACGCCACTGTTGCTGTTACGGTTGCATACTTTTGGGCGTTTTTAGCGCCGAGAGTACCTTCATTATTGGGTTTTTGGAAGGGAAAGTCCCCCGAGCAGGGGGAAGGGATAGTTTTGCCAGTTTCAAACTGGAACGAACAGCGAAAAGCACTACGTCGAAACCTAGGCTTCGAACCCGTTTACATCGTGTCTTCGCGCATCGATTTGTTGGCGCTCCCTATTGACTGTCCCTAGTAAAATGAAACTTTCCACCAGCCAGCCACTCAAAAAGGCGCTTTCGATTATCTGTTTTGTAACGAAGACGAAGGAGAAGGCGTACGCTCTGGCTGCCTCATCCCTTAAGTTTTACACACAGTAATCTGGGTCACCAACTGTCTCGAACAAAAAAACCTCTCCCTTCGGCAAAAAGATCATAAATTTGTGGCCCCAAGTCGCTATTTATTTATTTCACTTCCGCTTTCGATTGACTTTTATTAGACTCGGGTCGATTTGTTTGTGCGTTTTGCTTTCCACACAGACACACACACACACACAACTAAAACAACTGGGCGACGCACTTTCAGTCCACTATAGCCCGTTCCACACTGGTTCGGTTATCGCACAACGACAAGAAAAACCGCGCCCTAGGATGCTCTGACGACCGAACAGAACAACCGTCCATCATTCATCGGGTGCTTCTTCGGCGGCAATGGCCGGATGGCCATCGGCGGCCCACACTTACCCACGTATCCGAGTGATGCAAGTCGAGTAGCTTCGCGATCAGCTCCATCCGAGCACTGAGCGGCGCGCCGAAAAGTCTGCAAGTGCTACGACCCCGGGCGCAAAGTGGAAAACTTTGCCTAGCGGGCTAGTCCCGCCACCAAAACCGCCCCGCATTTTCGCATTGGCAGACACATGGTGCTGTGCTGTCGGTGCTTTCGGGCTACAAATTACACCTAAATCCTTCCCCGCTTAACCATTTTGCACACCGCGAACCGAGGTCCCCTTTTCCTTTCCCAAGTGGTGCGGCGTAAAGCGGCGGAACCGTCGATTATACACGCTGCACTGTTGGCACTGTTTGTGTTGATCCTCCTGCGCCACCTCACCTTTTTGCAGGGTAAGAAGGGTGGAAAACCTTCACTCAAATTTGGCGCTAAATGCATTTAGAGAAAGTGGCGCGAAAGCGTACGTGCCCGTTGACTTTAATCCTTTGCCAACAGCGTGGACGTGTGCAGCCATTTCCGACACGTTTATCGGGCAAACGAGCAATGGCAAAAAGGTGGTTGGTTGTTCGTGTTATATGGAAACGTATGCCAACCGTGAGGCGAGGTGAAATGAGGATTAGGGGAAAATACAACCGAGCTGTATTGAGCAATGACACGCGGCGTGTACCAGTGGTGGGATACGTAGACCGGGGAAAAAGGTGTGGCCTATATTTAATGCACACACGCGGGCTATTTTCAGCACAAACCTTTCGTGCAGGAGGTTTTACGATTTTATACACAAATTTTAACAAAATTTAGAATTTATGATATTTTACGTGCATACTTTAAGGCGTAGTAATGTTGCAGACATATTGAATAATTGATAACTAACACATTAGTTAGTTTACATTAATAACAAACGTTGGATTGCTTTGAAAACCATGATGCAATAATAACAATATAGATAGAAGCAGTTTAAGAACAGGTATCAAGAGTATGAAAATAACAGTGTTGTTTGTTGGAGCTTTTTGAATTAAGCTTTAAAGTCAACATTAATTATAATTCTCAATTAATTTCGTACTCAACATTCAAGAAGCATTATGGCATAGTCTGGAATATGGGAACATCCGCTGAATTCAGATTAGATATTCCAACAAATTGAATGCATAGTTGATTTTTAAGGGTAGTCAATGTATTCTTTAAAATTGAAAATAATACTGAGTGCAAAAAGAAACAAACTTTGACTAATTATTTGATATGTGATGTATGTGATATGTGAAGTATACAAAATAAGTATACATAACTTAAAATACCAACATTGAAATTGCATAATTAGAAGATATTTTGTGCTTGTACGCAGATGCGTAGATGAAGATAGGTTATATATTAACAGAAAACAATTTTGATTTTACAGTAACAACTTAATTACAAATAGGTGACCAAAAACTATCAGGTTGCTCCTAAAACTAGATACTTTCATTTCCAAAAATTGGAGAGTAGATCTTTTTTTTAATTTGCTGAGCCTATGTCTACAGCATCCTTAAGTATTAAAATTACGTTGTGCTTAGTTAAAACCGTTCTACTTTATATTTGGTAATGGACCGTGAACGCTTTTCGAAGACATTGCAAGCCGCACGTACAACTTCATTCGGCAATTTTTCCAAAATATTCTTCAAACGATGCTTCTTTAACTCCTAACACAAATGCTTAATGTTGTCGAGCTTTCCTAGCATATGTTCCACAAAAAATCAAAACACAAAATCAATGACAGCAGGCTATTCAGAAGAACTGAGGAAGTTCTCCTTATACCATTCCTGAACAATAGAAGCCTTATGGGCTGGAGCTGAAGCCTGTTTAAAGCAAAAACAACAATCTTTTACATACAATGAATTAATGCAAGCCTTCAAATGGCTTTTCTCTTGACAATTTCTCTTTTGTAAATATCACTAAAAAGAGTGCCGTTCGACTGCTATTTAACGGCTGGTATATCTCAAAAACATGGTCTATAAATACGATCATCATGCTTGCTCGAAGATACCTCCAAAGTAATCAATGTTTCGTCCAAAAACTAATCTTGTTACCAGCGTGCGTTTTCGGCAGCTACCGAGAGCTTACAAGCCTCCTTCTAGTTGAATCCATTGTAGATGTTTATAGCTGAACTGAAAACTGACTTCTTTATTTCTAATAAATTGTACACAAGACAATCTGTGCAACAATTATCATATATTTGACACTCGTGGCATACTTCCGGACACCAACAATGGTATGAGGTCACCTTCCACCGATTGGCGACGGATCTGGAAAAACGTCAGCAGCTTCAAACTAACATCACATCAACGGTCGATGCTGTACTTGCTGGTGCACAGCAAGGTCTCGATAGGAAGAATCGTGCTTCCTCAGCCTACTCATTCTGCTCCAGGGTAGAGACTCCGGAGCACAGATTTGCCCTGTGCTCAAGGGTATCTAGTGCTTGGAGCATCAATGCTTGGAAACAACAGTTGGAAACAACAATGCTGTGATTGATGAAGAAATCCTTAAATGTTCATTGTAAAACCTGTACTTCGCCTTACATGTACTCCACTTTGCATTTGTTTTAGAAATAGATTTTAAGTTGTCTTCAATGAACAATTTTTATAAAAAAGTGACAGCGATCACAACAAAGGGGCAATTGAATACGTGTATCACCTTTTCATTACCCTAGTCTACACCTCCGTTTGGAAAGTTTGCATACAACATCTACCAATCATAGTCTAGGTGGCCTCGTACGTGGTCTAGCTTACAGCGCCGAAAAAAAGTAGTTCAGACATATTCTACGGTGATCTCTGTACTCCAAAGTATACTTTTCCATGCAAATCAATACAAAATTGCATTAACTCGCCGATGAAATCATTAAACTGTAAAACTAGAATAAATCTAATTTTCATGGAAAGACATTTTATTAAATCTAATAAAAACACACAATTGTACTTCCTTGTTGACGTCTTCGGTTAAACAAATCTAGTTAAAACTAAACACCTTCTCTTAAGTTGCTTGCTAATCGCCTGAGGGCATGTGCATAATGATATATTGTTTTGTTTATTCACTAAATTAGGCTAATACGTAATTGTGCTAATAATGGAAATAAAAGTTCAACTAATCTATATAAAAGAAAACAAACACTCAATTTAAATAGGACATTTGAACGTTCGCTCGCTACTGTAAAAGTAACGCCATAACAATTGAGCAATCATTCCACTTCCTGTAACACGAATCCATCCATTCCCCATTTGCGATACGGTCACGGTGCCTTTCTTCACATCACCCCTTTGTCTTACCTTGATCTTCCACCCCTTCGTACCCGACATGCCGGAGCGCATCATTCCCAACGCTAAGCAGTAACAGACCGCTTCAACATAGCCGCGCAGCTGCTGCACCACCTTCCCGAGCCACCCGAGCGGCAGCCCGGGCTCATAATCTGCTAGCACCGACGAGTTGCACACGGAGGAGGGAAAACCATCCACCATAGTCCACTGAGACAGCCCGCTCTATGTACGTGTGTGTGTGGGTGTGGGTGTGCTGTGTTGTTTGTCGGTATGTAAAACTGCCCCAAGCGCGAGGGGTCAAACACGTGGCTTTGTTTTTATTTACTTCATGGCCCACCACATCCCGACATCTTTGGGAAGTGGATGGAACCACAGGAGCTCGACCGAAGTTACAACGAAATGCCGCAAGAGGGCGAACTCACAAATTCAAACTCACTGTTTACTTCCAAACGCGGACTTCACACTTCACTCACAAGCCGTTGATCGTTAGACACGATTGTAACCTAGTCGTTACTTTCACCAGGCACCAAGCGACTGTACACTGCTACCGTTGCACATTTGCAGCACTGCACTTTGGTTCAGTGTCACCATTCCTGCCGCACACAAAACATTCCCTTACATAATGCAGGCACAATCTGTACTGGTCCCTTTGCCCGAAAGCGCGCAGTACCGGGGCCCCTTTCCTGCCCGGGCCAAGGGCAAAAAACAATGAACCACCTTTCACTACCCACTCTTTGCGTCACTTTGAATTAGATTCCCTGGCGCGTCGACCGACGGAATCAGTCACGACGCGCGGTCCCCGACACAAGCGACGCGTCTACGATGCCAAACAGCCGAACTTCAACTAAATTGAAATAAGTTCCATCTTTTTTTGCAGCATTGAAATTGAAAATATTACCCGCCATGCTTACCCCGGCCCGCGCACAATCACGATGTGCCTGCTGCCCGCAACGGCTTATTGCCGACAAAATGGAGCGAACAAATATACACACACACAAAAAAACGATATAGACATGACACAGATAGTGCGAGCGAGCGAAACAGAACACGTTCCCCCGCCGAAACGGCAAACAACAACCGACGCCAGCATAAAGCAACGACAAATCAATGTCGCTTCGGCGTCGACTGGTATTGCTTTGTTTTGTTTTGTTTTTTTCTCTTCTTTATTTCGGGGGAAGCAAACACACAGGCCGACTGTTTGGGCCCTTCCCTCCACCGAAAACCCGTAGCCGAGCCGGGTTTGTACGTTGAGACATCAAAAGAAATATCGTTATGTCCGCCCGTGCTTACCCCGTGGCATCGCGCGGGCACCGATTGCAGTATGATGGTATGCAGTCCGGCCCCCCCACCCCCCCCCCCCCCCTGTAGCAAAACCGTATACCATAGTGTTGGTGTTGTTTTGGGTGTAGCAGTCGTGTTGCTACCTGTTTATCGCTTGCAAATATGGATAAAATTCTGTGCTTTTTTTTCGATGAGTGTGTGTGATACAGGGAAAATGTTACGAGGAAACCGGAAGTGAAATTTCTTCCGTAACAGCCTAGCATAGGCAGATTGTGCATGTGAGGGGAGCAGTGAACATGTGCATGTGTATTTTGGGATAGTGTAACGCATGGTTAGGGGTCAAATAAAATATGCATATATGGTGTCATAACAAATGGAGGGGTTTCTTTTACAAGGAGTTTCAGTTTTGTTATAGCAATTCAGGGGGAAAATGTCGTACGCATGTAATAAAAATAAATATTTTTTTTCCTAAAAATTCTTACAAAATGATAAAATTTTTGCAGCATAGAAGGTTTTTAAAAAAAGTCTAATAAATAAAAAAATAAATCAAAATTAACAAAAACTTTATGAGCACAATGGAGACGCATGGTCCTTTACGATGGAGGCGCATAGTGGTTCACGTTTTTCCCCACTAAAATGTCACTGTGAATCATCAGGTGTCATCGATCACGCATACCCGTAAGTGTCTCTGATGGATCGTCCACTATTTTATAGATTTTTTTTAAATGTACACAACATCAATAAGCATCATTTTACTTACCCCACCAGTTGAGTATGGGTCTACTCCACGCTTTTGTAAAAGTAATTTAACTACATCCTCTCTAGAGTACATGGAAGCAATATGTATCACATTGTAATTGTCCTGAAATTGGAGAAAAAGGATAAATCAATAAATTATTTCTACATATTCTCAGTGTTAAGAGCAATCATAACGTGTTTCAAGTATTGGTTTTCAACCAACCCCCGTGATAAATGTTTCAATATTGAAAGGCTAAACCTAAACCTTATTATGAAAGCGCTAAAATAGCTTGCTACAAAAGTCTTTTGTTATTAGAATAAAAGAGTTTCAGCTCTATTGTTAGCAGACGTTTATTTGGGAGCTTATCGCTTAAAAGCATCTATTCATACCATACACACACACACACATACACACAGCTACATGCACACAAACCGTGCAATGGGATTATGCATGTTTTCATGTTTAAACCGTACAACAACAAGCCGGACGGTACAACCGAAACCATTTCCTTTCGTATATTATTACTTGCTTATCACCCACTAAAGATCAACAGCGCTCTCTTTTTCATGTTCAATCTGAAAGCTCACGCGAGATGTTAATTTCCCAAGAAAAGCAACTTGCACCAGCAACTCGAAATGGAGCGGCTCGAAACGAAAACAGTGAAAGGTCATATTTTTGGCGAACATGGCTGCTTGTTGAGTGTGTGTGTGTGCACTCTAGAAATTACACGCTTTATCGGGAGCGAGGATCAAACGCTAACCGTGACTATGAATGCTGTTTGTTCCATGAAAAGAAATTCCTTAAAAAGGTTGTTAAATTGTATTATTCATCATTTTAATTCACAGAATCAAGCTTAAAAGCAGTAAAATCTCACAAAAACCTTCTGCATGCTGCTGGCTAATCACTCTGAAAGCTCACATTAGCAAACCCATATCAATCAAAAGCCAATCCCTGCATCCGGTAATTTAAACCCAGCGTTTGAGCCTCCCAATGCCAATCCGGCCAGAGTCCATTTCCATTAACCTAAAAACCTTAAAAATTCCCCCCCCCCCCACTTACCACATGGTTGGCGCGCTTCGATGACGGCAAATGGTTCTAATTAGAAAAGAAAGCATGCTGTTTTTTTTTGTTTTTGCTCCACACATCATCCGGCACACAAAACTCCGGCTCCACGCGAGAAAGGTGCGCCAGCAAAACCACCGCCAAACATGCAAAGTTCATCCGAAGCTCACTGGGTCGGTCGGTAAGGTTAAGCGAAAATAGGCCCATCACATTCGACACACGATCAAAGCTTTGCAGTTGAAACTACCTCGAGGCTGCGAGATTGCCTCGACACGCGACAAGCCATCCTTGAACTCGAAATGCTCGAAGCCCCGAAGCTTAAGATTTTATTTCCAAAACATCCAAACACCATTGCCTGCAAACGATGCTTTATCTTATCAATTGTACAAAAGTTCACTTTGCAATTAAAAACCCCCAGCTCGCCCAGTCCCAAATTTGGCATTTAAACACGTCTGCCGAATTCACCACTGCGGCTAAATATGCTAAATAGGATGTGAAATAAGGATGAAGGAAGGTGTTTTAGCTTCCTTCCACTAGCGTCCAGCGTTCGGGACGTTATTTATGGGCGCAGGGAACGAAATTTGATAAACCTTTGCCTTCCGTGGCGCTTTCCTGGATTTATTTTTAAAATCCCTTTTTGTTCACCCAGCCACAAGATAAGCTTCCCTGGGCAAAACGGAAACGGTTAGTGTAGTAAAAAGAAAACCCAATTTTTGCGGGGAAAACACGCTAAACCTGTTGCGCTAAAACCCAAAAATGCCATGTCCATGCCGGACCCCAAATCTCTAACCACTTTTGCCCCTGTAATGATTGTGATGACGATCATGCAAATGAGCCGCGTTCCGTGATTGCCCCAACCGTGTTGAGCATGCTGTGACCGGGACCACAAAGGCAAAACGGCGTCCGAAGGCAAACTTTGGCTTGCAGCACGAATTATACTACCACTTTTCGCTTATATACTACTCCGTGTAGTGGATTTTGTTGTGGCTACCCTCCGGCGCTTAGTGTTTGTGAGCTCGGGCAAACATTCTACGCCTCTCGCTCTAGCACCGTCGCTAGGAAACTTTGGCCCCCTTTCGCATGTGTTTGTGTTGCTTTGTGCTGAAAGAGGGGAAATTTCCCGACCAACACTGTTTCAAACGGTACGCTGCTCTCGTATGTGTTTGTGAATTTTCACCAGCAAACAAACAAAAAAAAAAGCAGCACGAGGCACCAAACTTTCTTGGTGACAAATTGGAAAGTTTCCACCGACCGACGCGCTTATCGGTTGATCTTTGTCGATAAAATAATTCCAAATAATGTGCGTTGCTTTGCAAAATGGAATCGATAAAGTTCAACTATTTCGCAATCGGCCATCGACTTGTCTGGAGGACAGTGATTTTTTGTGGAATTTAATTCAAAGTCAAGACACTCTTAATAATTTAAATCAAAAAAGCCAATTAGTCGCAATTGATGATCCAATTTTTCTACCAGTAATTAGAAGACATGATAAAGTGCTCGTTACCAAACGGAAATGACAATCCTCGTTTGCTAATCTGCTTATGACAAAGCTCCCCATCATTAATCCATTTACTTGACCTTCTCGCACGACACATCAACGCTGCTCCGGAACCCCTAATCTTTCCACCAATAAATCATAGTCCAATTTCTATGAATCATCCCTCGCGCCGTCAGTCATTGGGAGAGGCATTGATGTATCCCTTACTTTGCTATCTTTCCCTGCAAGACATCAACGCCCACTAAGCGAGCGCCCAGCCTGTCACACAATTGTCTCCTACCTCGTGCGACCACACACAACGAACCAAACAACAACAAAAATGATGTCAAGGTAGTACCACCCACAGCCCGTTCATCAACGGGCACCGAAACGAAAAGACCTTACTCGCTGTCACAGCCACCGGGGTGTGCTGCCCCTAATGATAGAAGACACGGCTGGCCGGCTGGCCGGCTGGCACCCCTTGAAAAATCTCCCGTCTAACCGAAATTGAAATTGATGTCGGTTGTGTCCGGTCCGGGATGGTGGGGAGAGTGTAATTTTATGCTTTGCATTTCACGGCTACCTGCCTTTTGTGGGTGTGGTGTGGGCCACCCGGGGAGTGAGCTGAAAATCCTTGAAGCTCCGGTGGCAGAAGGAGTTCGGCGGCTGGTCAACTTGTTGATTGATTTCGCGCACGCATGCAATGTGCACGGTACCGTTCCACAGGAGTTGCAGCGGCAGGATCAATATTGCCAATGTTCAAACATTTTTGGTGGTGGATTTGTAACAACAACGATCCCACCGATGGGAGTGACATTTTGGGGACTGGATATAACTTTCTTGTTCAAACAAAGAAATCACACTTTAACAGTCAAACATGACACAGTTTGATCAGTTTTAAGTATTTACTTTATAATAAGAACCAAGGTATAATGGTTCTAACCTATTTTTGTTACATAATTATTGATGGACTGTTCGAGCGAGCCTACATTTGTCATTTGCACTTACCAGACGATTGTTTTTACTACAACAAACAATATTTTTTCCACTGAGGCAGTGCTTGACGAAAGGCGCACGCAACTTAATGATCGTGAAATCAAAACAAACCATCGCCAAAGAACGGACACTACACTCACACAATCGCACGGCTATCATGTCAATCCTACAGGGGTCGCCTGCCGTAATAATATTGACGAATTATTGTTCCTGTACCAAAACGTTAGAGGATTGAAATCTAAATGCAATCAAGTATTTGACTATGTTTCTACAACCCACTATGACGTTATTATCCTGACTGAAACATGGTTGGATTCAACGATTGATTCCTCGGAATTGTTCCCGGATAATTATACAGTGTATAGAACAGACCGCAGCAGCAAAAATAGTAAAAAATCAACCGGTGGCGGGGTTCTTATTGCCGTTGCTTCACACCTACGTACAATACTTTGTCCTACACAGGATACCGTTGAGCAACTCTGGGTAAGAGTTTATGGTAATAAACGTACTTTTATCACGGGTGTAGTGTACATTCCTCCAGATTTAGTAAACAACACTACTACCATGCAAACTATCTGCTCCACCATAGATAATATTGCTTGTGCAACCACCGATACGTTTTTCCTATTCGGGGATTTTAACTTCCCCAATCTTTCCTGGAACACCGATGATTCTAACGTTCCTGCACTGCGAATCAATTATGAGAATTCACGAATTATGGACAACTGCCGCTCTTTGCTTGACTGCATCTATAGTAATAGGCTTTCTCAGATCAACTTTATACCTAATGCATCGAATAACATTCTCGATCTCATAATTGTCTCTGACGAGATCCTACATTATTGTGCCCCACCGGTGGTGTCACCCTTCCCTATGGTTGCCGTTGATGTTCATCATCCTCCTGTTGAACTACACTTAACTGGTGCTGGCAATACAGCTCGTTCCTGGCGTTCTACCGCACCAAACCGTGAGTCCGGCACACGTAACTACAGGCGAACTAACTTTATCCGTCTAGCTGAACTGCTTCAATCTACTGACTGGTCTTTCCTGGAAGGTAATCCGGATGTTAACTCAGCATTGGAACTATTTAACACAACACTACTGGCGCTTTTATCTGATTGCTGTCCTCTAATGCCACCGCGTCGCAGTCCACCATGGTCTGATGCACGTTTACGCCGTCTAAAGCAAAACAAAGCGTCATGCTTTCGCTTTTACAGTACAAATGGTACACAACACTCCAAATTAAGGTTCATTGCTGCCCATAATGTATATAGAAGCTATAACAGACAACTTCATACTCGTTATCTCATTCGAGTGAAATTCTCGCTCATCAGACACCCAACACGATTCTGGAGGTATGTTGAATCAAAACGCGGTAACAGCTCGCTCCCCGATGTTCTCACATATAACAACGTCTCCACAAGCAGTAAGGAAGGCATGTGCAACTTATTTGCTGATCGTTTCAAGGACTGCTTTACTACGGATGATGCAAGCTTATCATTAGAAGCAGCTTTAAATAATGTGCCCCGTGATGTTGTTGACATTGATGTACGCGATATTATTATCTCGGTAGATACTGTACTACGTGCTCTGCAGCAGGTCAAAACCTCATACAACCCTGGACCCGATGGTATTCTTACGGCAATTCTTGCCAAATGCCGCGAATTTTTAGCAGAGCCTCTGTCTCAAATCTACCAACTCTCTTTTGCACAAAGTACTGTACCCACGGCCTGGAAATCCTCTGTGATGTTTCCGGTGTACAAAAAAGGGGATAAAAACTCTGCTGAGAACTACCGCGGTATAACCACCTTGCCTTCTTGTGCCAAGGTGTTTGAGATCGTCATACAAAACTCGCTAATGTATCACTGTCGTTCTTATATTTCTACACGCCAGCATGGTTTCTTTCCTCGACGCAGTGTTACCACAAACCTGGTGGAATTCGTCTCCAACTGCCACGCAGCCTTTACTTCCGGAGCTCAGATGGATGCAGTATACACTGATCTTAAGGCTGCGTTTGATCGTGTGAACCATCGCTTGCTGTTGGCTAAGCTCGCCCGGATCGGTCTCTCTACTCCGCTGGTGAATTGGTTCAGGTCCTATATCTCTGAACGTAGCTACTACGTACAAATCGATGGTGTCTCCTCTAACGTTTTCGAGAGTTCATCTGGCGTCCCTCAGGGCAGCAACTTGAGACCACTGCTGTTCTCGCTTTTTATTAACGACGTCACACTGGCCATTACGGAAGCAGATTGTCTGCTTTATGCGGATGATGTTAGGCTGTTTCGTATCGTACGGAACACTTCCGACTCTCTTTCACTGCAAAGATCGATTGATGTTTTCTCTGACTGGTGTATCAATAACGACCTGCTAATTTCTGTTGATAAGTGTACGTCAATGTCTTTCTTTAGAATAGCTAGTCCGATAAGGTATATCTATAGCATATCAGGGACACAACTACCGCGGTGCAATACGGTCAGGGATTTAGGAGTCACCCTGGATCGCAAACTAGATTTCCGACAACATTACTGTGATATTTTAGACAAAGCTAACAAAATGCTAGGATTTATTCGTCGACATTCGAGAGAACTCAATGACCCACACTGCCTGTTAACTCTGTATAAGTCCTATGTTCGTTCCATCCTCGAGTTTAGTTCTACAGTTTGGTGTCCATTCTCTAGTGTTTGGTCCAATAGAATAGAAGCTGTCCAAAAGAGAGTTACTCGTATTGTCCTACACTTCACTCCGTGGCGTAATGTAACCCCTCGTCCATCGTATCATACTCGTTGTTTGTTGTTTGGTCTGGACACACTTGCTAGGAGACGTGATAATGCCCAATGTACGTTTTTGTCCAAACTTATTGTCGGTGAGATAGATTCGCCAGAACTACTGGCTAGGGTCAACATAAGTGTCCCTCCTAGAGTGTTCCGTAACTACAGACTAATAAGAACTGACTTTACAAGACGTGCATACAGCGAGAACGACCCAATGACTGCGATGGCCCGTAAGTTTAATCAGCGTTACATTTTATTTGACTGGCACCTACCTACTAGATTCTGTTGATCCGTCTTGTCATTGTACACTGCGTTAGTTATTTAAGTTTTAGTTTTAATTCAGTGATAAGGCCGCTTGTTTGGCCAATCACTTAATACAATAAACAATACAATACAATACAATTTGTTAACATTACTTACATTCTTGTTTACAAGTGCCAAAAGCAAATCACATTTCATTAGCCACGTTTTCACTAGGGATATTCTGCTAGAAAATATCTGTGAAAACACACTTTTTCACTGAGGTAGGGCAATTCTAGCAGCCTTTCGCGAATCTTTTTCGATTTTTACCAAGGACCATGTTTTATATTGGTGTTATATGGTGCATTTCTTACAACAAGTACCCGTATTTTACGATTTATTTATTTTAAATTACGATGATTGTATTAAATTCGTAGAATTGAAGATTCGTGGTGTGTGAACACAAAAATATTGGCAAATAATTTTTACTGATGGAAGCGAAAAGATTCACAAACAAAGATTTGACTACGTACTTGAAACTTACTTATTCTCTTATATCACACACAGCTACACTCGGCTGTGGGTGTCGGTTTAAAAGGATCAACCACGATTTCAACATGTTCTCTTGCAACTGCGTCGGAAGTTTGTTAGATAAATTCGGTATATCTACTAATTTATCAAAAGGCTTATACTTATGAGCTCGATATTAGTAATAAATCAAACATTTTTTTATCTCTGCCTATCCTTTAATAATTCTAATGAGTTATAATTGATAGAACATAAGAAAATTAGACAAAAACCAGATACGTTACTAATGGTCATGAATAGTCATCAATAAAATGCATTTAAAGTGTTCAGGTGCCCTTACAAGAATTGGAGTCCGAGACATAATTTAGTAGGCAAACAAGTACAGTAGGATCAAGCTACTGAATGACTACTAAGAATGACTACTAAGCTATTATTTTTTGAGAATATGTTGTAATTATAACTATGGATTTAATTGTTGAATTAATCCTTTTTCGTTAGAACAGAGCCACAACCTCTCAATCAAATCAAAGTGACACCTTTATTTATTCACTCGACAGTGCAACAATATCTTAGGATCTTCCTTCAGAAACATAATTAAAAAAGGATAACCATAACCGTAACTTAGTCTTGATTGCTTCAAGAATCGAATTGGTGGTGCAATCGATCCCAATTAGAAATTGATATCCAATAGTAGATTGTTCATGTCGGAGCAGCAGGCAATCCCCCGAGGAAGAACATTTCATAAAACTGTTAATTTAATAAGCTAAGATTACAACAACCACGACTGGCAAGATTCTGAGAAGCAGGTCCTTTTCTCCCAAAAAAGGAAGGTCTACTTGGACCAAGACTTTGTATTAACACTTGTTGTAACGTTGTACATGGAAAGCGATATGTTTCAAGCGACCCTCTTTCGAGCACAAACCGAAAAAAACACGCCAGTGGAGCAAGATAAACATCAAACTCAGAAATAAGCAGGAAGTACCGACTCCAGACAACACAAAATTACACATAAACTGTCAAAACGTCATGTGCGAAGGACAACAGTGTAAGCTAACTAGCGATAACTAACGACTAAGCAACTACGCACACCCACACACACACGCGAAGAGACTGCCGAACGAGGTCATGGTCCGAACAGTCAGTGGGTCAGACAGACTAGAAGGTTTGTTCTTGGAACAAATCGATCGTATTTTTTTCCAAAAATATTATTATTGAACAAAAACTGTGGGTAAATTTCTTTAAAAAAGTGATCTTCTAGATACTTCTGCCTGCGTTGAGTATCATTTGTCAGCGTACCAAATCAGCCCATCAACCAAATCAGTTCATTTGCATCACCTACGCAAACCCCACCAGAAAGTGGGTAAAGTTCACCGAAGTGAAAAAAAGTATTTCAAGTGCTCACGATTCGGTTCAGGTTCGATCCGTACGTCAAATGAGAGGGAAAGAAACGAACAAAACGTATAAAAAAAACTAACTGATTTCTTCCCTTTTCGTGGGTTTCATTACCACGAATACGCTTACGCCACCTTCGTTCGTGAGAGGCGGTTAAAGGCGAGCGCGAGCGTAAGCGATAACGAATTAGTTTTATTTCCAGCACCCCACGTCGTCCTTATCCAGGTGAAGTTCAACGAATGCTCGAACCAAATATCCTCCCTACCCTCATGTCGAACCGGTGGCACAGGACGGACCTTAGATGACCTGTAGCGTAGGCTACTACCATGCGTCATGCCAGCGAGCTAGCCAGAATTGACTGTTTTATTACTTCACCCGCCATGGAGCCTATGCTAACGGACAGCCGAGCTTGTTGGCGGGTGTGTGCGTGCCTTATCGGCGTTTTATGCCCAATTGCGGAATGCATTCGTTTGAAACATTTGAAGGGCACAGGATTGGGCGAAGGATTTTCCCACCATTGCGAAATACGTCCAACGTCGTCCGGATCAAAGAACAAAGAAATCAAGGAACTCCGCTTGTCCACTACACTAAATACTCACATTGTTCCGGGCGCCGACGTCCGACCCGAGCTCGATCATCCGGTCCAGGATGGGCGTCCGATTATCCTTGACGGCGAACATCAGCGGCGTCATGCCGGTGGCCTGCGGGAGAACGGGAAGAACAAAGAGCAAACATTCCAGATCAGTAAAACGCGAGCAATTGTTAGCGCAATTTAATTATTCAGCGAATTCAGGGAAGGAGTTTAAAATTGGTCAATAATAATGGCTTCCGGGAGGTAATATTTTTCAATCCCCAGGTCCGTCCCAGCGACATCAGGACGCGACAGTTTTTCCTGCACGGTGTGTTCCACATTTTGCTGCCGTTCCCGCTACCCTTCTTCCCGATTCCTCTTGCCGGTTGCCATTTTCTAGTATCTGGTGGCCTAGATCTTGCCGAGACTTTTGCCGTGATTCGTGTGTTTTGAAGCATTTCTTGCGTAGTTCGGCCACTAACGCACGCCCTGGGGAGGCGTCTTTTTGCATGCTACACAAGCCACCGTACGCCACAAATATTCCATGCGTCACTACTAGCGTGCAATCTGTTATTTCATCTACTTCGAGGGAAGTGGGGCTTCAAACCACACCACGGCATGAGCCATCAGTCAGGTCCGGTCAAACGGTTCGTTCGTTCGTTCGTTGACACAGTTGACCAAGTGGCTTTTATAAGACTCTTTGTTTTTCACTCCTTGCTAGCTTGGGGTGCATGAGGTGAACAAAAACAACCTCATTTTTAAAACGCACGAATGAAAAACCCCAAACTTCTTAAGAAAGCAGCCTGATCTCGTGGAGAATGGTTTATGGGTTTTTGGAACGATGGCGTAGGCTCTTCCCGGTTTCGTTGCATTCAACAAACGGCGCACCGTTTCAGAGTTGCGTTTTTAGAATATGCAAATACCGGGAGCCACTTCGGGTTGCTGCTGCTGGTCCACTGGTTGCTATTTCGGTTTAATTTATTCCCCATTCGTGTTTTGCCCACTCTGCAACGCACTGCTGCTGCTACTACCACCGTACTAGGGGGGGAACGGGCGGTTCGCCAAAGGTGAGACAGTTTTGCATACTTTACGCGGCAATGTATCCATCGGCGGAAGTGAAAATTCAAATGCTTTCTTTGCTATTACTATTTGCACGCTGTCGGCGGCCATTCAATGGCGTGTGAAGTGCGTGTCAATTGTTTCTAGTAGAGAGGGGGAGGGGGGGGGTGGGGTGAGGAAACACTAGTGTAATGGAGTGCCCTAGTTAACAGCGTGAACTGGTGCAGTACAACTTGCAAAGCACAGGGGTAGAGGATACAGACAGAAGGGTAGTGAAATAAGATATGTTACTTTAGTTTTCACAACTATTGCATGAGTTTAAGACACCTCTACAATTCATTGTTTTAAGCGTAGGGTCAAAAACCGTCTTGTTAGTAAAACAAATACATAGGGAGTGAAGGAATGCGGAGTCAAATGAAAGTCAGTTGTTATTAGAAAAATAGCAAATACGAATCTTATAGGCTCTGCTGACAATTATCTTCTTTACCTTGCAATGAACGTATTTTTTCCGAATACTATTTTTTCACGTTAACAAATTTATATCATTCTTTTTCTTGCTTTTATCTATTTTGATGGCCTAAATGAACATCAGGACACTGGCTGTGTATTACAATTTACATACTCTATGTAACATTATCATAAATGAAATAATTGAATTAAACATTTTTTGCAAAAGTGCACAAACCATTGGTCTTTATTCTTCCACTTCTTGTTATTATTGATACAATGAAATATTCTTTCCTATTATTCTTTGGCCTAGTTTTGAACGTGATTTCTGATGTACATGGCATTCCACCATACAGAGCCTCCCAGAGGTTTTTGAGCTTTTCCCACGATTTATAGACATCGTGTCATAATTTATGATACAAATGATAAATTTGGAAAAATTTTGCAATATACCATATACAAAAAAACGAGAAGCATCTAACAATTCTTTTGGGATACAGCCAAAAACTCTAGAAACCCCATGAAAACCTAGCAGATTTTCACTCTGAGTTGCAAGGTGTAGATGTTTTGGTTTGTCCTTTGCTTGTGCCAAATCTTCATTTAGTTTAAAATGAATAAAAAGAGAAACGGACAAGTCTTGTCTAAATCTGTTATGATGATAAAGAGATTACATATACTCTTAGAAGAATAACTAGTCGATAGTAATCTAATACGTGTGAAAAATTGGATATTTTCCTTAAATCGAATCAAAGATTTATCTTAATTATACTTATAACACCGCAATTGAATTTTTATTGAAAAAATACTTCCTTCCACTACAATGCTTCTACATTACGCAAAGGCCGACACCCGAATCCGTAACAGACTATCTGGAATATGCGAATAGCACGGATAATGAGTCAACGGATATTCTTAATTAGAAATTCCAGAGTTTTTTTTTATTTATTTTATATTTTTATAAGAAATACCCAATTTATATTCCAATTTATCCAATATATATTATTAATATTTATTTCCAATAAGAATATTTCAAATTTGCCATGAAACATAGTGTCTCACAATGTGATCTGATTAACCGTTTTTTTCAATTATCCTCTTCAGAACTCAATGTCACTTTTGTATTGAAATGTCATTTATCAACAGCACGGATAAACGGACAGCCGGATAAAAGGAACTCGGATGAACGGCTCTCCACTGTATGTATTTCCTTCTATTCTATTTATTAGATCATGTTGGTTGATATTGCTATAACAGAATATTGTAGTTTCAAAACTCAGATAAGATTATGTTTCATTCCAACATACGAGAGAAAGAAGAATAATCAATTATTTGTTTCAATATGTTTAGGTTACTTTTGTACAGCACATTAGACTACAATAATTCTTGTAATTATCATTTGCAATCATTTACATGTGCTATGGCTCAATGTACTTTAAGACTAATTCTATCAATTGAGAAGTGGAAGTAAATCCTAATGGGAATGAATAAACATTTTTAAATGTTTAATGGCACTTATCTAAGAACTAGTAATGAGCAGTATAACAAAGGTATAACAATTTAATTACTTAACTTTATTAATTTACTTTAGTCTTGCCGATTAGACGTTACATTCCGTTTGGATGATCAATGATCCCAAATAGACTATTATTTAGTCTTCAGTTTTTTATAGTTAAGTATTGCATTAAAAAAAAACATAACAAAATATTCAACCTGTTAGAAATGTAATTCACAAGAGGAAATAAAGCGTTCCAATGGCAGTTTACATGCATTTCCTTACGCCAAAGCATATAATAAAATATTAACGCACAACTTCAACCAATACACATCCGGGCGATGGAGCAACTGTGCGAAGCCCTACCAATATACATTACCCACAGGCTGTCCTATCTACCAAACGACAGCGCATGTGACAAATCGTCCAACAACGGCAGCAACTTCCCCTCGGAACGCCTATTGACGCGGGCGAGAAACTGTCGGAGATTTAAATGAATCCACACGCTAGAAATCGATTCTCTCATCAGTTGGGAAAGAATCAAGTTCGTGTAAGAATAAACGGAATTGCTTCAGCTCATTTTATGTTAAAAAAAAAGCGATTCGTTCTCCACGTCGTGCGAGCTGGGCAGTTTGTAACTTTATGTTACTGCTCCTTTTCAAGGCCGTCGCTCGCCTATCGTGGTGCGAAATTCATTAGCATTTCTATTTTAATCAAATTGCCAAAACCAGTGTTCCAGTGTGTTGGAAACGGTTAACCTTCATCTTCTCATCTTGTGGACGGTTGAAGTCAACGGAAGGTTGAACAACAAATCGCAAGCCACACGTACACCATCCATCCATCTCCATTAGGCGCCTGTGTATGGCATCGAACACATCAAGCTCACCGTGGTTAAGCTCACCGGTTAATCGCGCACAAACACCCACAGCTTGTAATCATAATTAAAACATAATCAGCAAACCTTCGCACGGGTCAATCGCTCGTTCCGACACGGTCCACAGCGAGCTGTCCGAGCTCAAGGGATAAGAAATAAAACGTCAAGTCGATAAAAAAAGGAAACAGATTTCTTACGTACCGCGGCAGAAAAGGTAAGAATAATATTTTCCGCTGTTCCATTTAAAGCTTTCTAGGCATGACATTCACCAACAACTTCTACCACTACTGCAGGCAGATATGGTGCAGTTTTGCTGCACTTTTATGACCATTTCCCTCTCCTACAAGGGCACTGAAGTGGTGTGACCTTTTCACCGATAAAAATGGCCTTTCAATCTAGAGTGGTCATATTTTTCTGCCATTTCTTATTTTCCTTGGTCCGGTTTAGTCCGCTGCTCCGATAAGAAGGTCATAAGATGCGGTGCGCTATATCAAGATATACCTTTTTTTTGGTTAAGTCCTTTCTTTGGACTGCAGGCAAATATGAAACAGTCATAAAATAAGGGCCCACGAACACAGCACAAGGCAGTAGAGAAATATGTTGTACACTGGAACTGGCCGATTGCAATCAGTTTCACCCGAACCAGGCAACCTCATTGCGCAACCGGATAAACGGTCACTTCAATTTCTATGTTTTTTTATATTAATTGCACACTGGAAATGATGGCTATTTGCAAGCGAACTAAAATTAGCTCACCATGAGCATGAAGCTACAGCCGCATTTGAGGTCATTCGATGTACCGCCGAGCCGAGCCGAGTTGTGCCGAGCGGCAATAGCAATAATGGAACACTTTTATCATCTTACGGCCACAGCACATTACGACCCCCGTCGTGTGATCTGATTTGGGTGACGCATGCGATGCTTTAATTTCGCCAACATATTTAGCTCCAGTTTCGTCCGCCCTGGCTCCCCGACATCCATCATACCCAAACCTGCCAATTAGCTGGTGGTCGGTCCGGTTCCTCGGCTTTATGATTGCCGATTAAAATAGCCCTACCAATTAACGAATTCGTGAATACACCGCGTCTTACACGAGAGCGAGACGCTCCGAACCGAAAGCAAGTCATATCAAATGACCCCTCCGGCCTCCCCCCTTCCCTTCTCTAGCCATGTATGGTGTACTGGAACGGGAAAATTGTTTCTTTTCATCTACTTTCCGCAAGAAACAATAAGCGTCGTGCGTGTGTTCGTACACCGCGACAAGTATGACCGGGCCCAAAAACCGCTTCTCATCGTACACAATACCGCCGCCACTGATGCGTGAAGCAAAGGACCCGCACATTTGCATGTAGGTTTGCGCCATTTTCTTCGCGTTTCTTCCTTCCACCCCGCCCGGTGGTGCTGAAAACGGTAGAGGAATCATTTTCCAACGGTCGTTGGAATAAATTTCCTAGCCCCTTGCGAAGGAGTGAACGTTGCTCGCATGTGAGGTGACCAACGCTACGCGAGCAACGGGACTATAACTTTAATCGAAACTGACCAGTGCCACCAGGTGGCCGGCCGGGGTTCGGGTCATTCGAACGAAAGCTACGGTGGACTGGAGTTATGTGTCGCCATGTTTGCGAAACCAATAAATTCTTTCCGTTTCTTTTTTTGGTTTACGGGGTAAAGGAGCCTTACATTCTGTCTTTAGGCTTCTCGACTGTGGTCAACAGGAGGACGACTATGTGGTGCTATTTTCGCAGCACGGGCGTGGGAATGTGGAAACCGGCGACAGTTTAAAGTGATTGCGCAATCAGTCGAAAATAGGTTTGCGGTGTTGAAAAGGATAGAGGGCCTGTCCCGATTGGTGGAAGGAGTAGGGGAAAGGTCAATGATCAGGAAATTATTCGGGAAGCACCGTTTGGAGCAACGGTCAATAAAGGTAGACATTGGGAAAAGCACACATAAAGGAGGTTCATGGCGAGTGTTTTCAGATTTAGTAAGGCTATCCTATGGGTATTGTGTGCCTAAACTAGTTACTAAACATTTATTCATGTTCTTATGCAATATATTAAAAATTAGTGAAATAAAAAAAAATAATATATTTTGATACAAAACTCCTAATATGGATTTAAAATAAATTAAGGCTTGAATTTACAAAATTTATGCTCCATTTCCTGTCTATTTATATACCTTTCTAAGCGTCTGTGATCGCTGGATATGGCATTAGTATGTATATAATAGAACCATAATGAATATAATTGGGCCAGTATCTTGGATATAATAGAAGCCCTGTGATTATTCTTGAATGTTTTAGTTATTTTATTTTATAAGCATTGAAATACTTCATCAATCCTTATAAGAACTATCAGTAAACCTAGATCAGGTTCTTTAACCTCCTACTATTTTACTATTAATAAACCCTACCTTGAGATAAACTACCAGTAAAGCTCACTCAAAAAGCTTAAGTTCTATGTCATATGCAGTAATTATCCGAAGCACGCTATCGTACGGGATCAAGCACAATAACGTATCTAGAGTGTTTATTTATTTATTTATTTATTCATTTATTTATTTTTTAATTTTTTATTATCTTATTATTCAATATCTTTTCATAAATTTGATGCAACATACTTTTCAAATATTGGTGAAATTCTAAAAGAGCACCAAATGTATCAAAATATTAAAACATTTTCAAAATACAAATGGAGGAATCAAATTTAGAAGAATCGCGTACTGCACATTCGCGTAAATCGAGTATCGCTTACTGCGGATAATTGCTGTACTCAGGAACGAAAATTTAAGTATCATCGAGTTAATCCTAAACAGTTTGATTATATTTTTACCGTGATTAAGGAATAGAATAGAGTATTTTGTTGCAAATTGTCCACTAGACAGATATTTGATCTGCATTCAACGAATTGTGAATCCAACAACTGAAACTCGTACATTGCACAGTACTCGTACATTGTTGAATTCACTGTCGAAGAGAATTCACTACAGCACCGTTACTTTAGAAGAAACAATACATAGGATCAGTTAGACAGAAAGGTTTTGTTTTTACAATTTTTTTACGAAACATGACATTAAAAAATGATCATTTTGGCCTTGACTCTCTGTACTCATCAGGTCATGGAATCAAGGTGCTCCAGGAATTGAATGTCTAAAACATTATTCCACGTCTCAACATTGCGTTGCTTGTTTTGGACTCTATATATAACTCGTCTTGGACTCTTGACAACTCATACATGAGTAAGACTCTCACAGAGGTCTTGAATCTGCCCTCATGGTAGCTCGTTTCATTATTTAGACCTTTGGGTTGGAAAGCAATTTCGTCTCTGAATTTAATCATGTCCAGGTAGTCCGAGATAAGCAGTGTCTCTTATACGCAAATTCGGAGATACGCGGTGTTCTAAACTTGACAGTTCTTTGAACAAATTGTACTGATTTGACACATCAATTATGAAATGCAATATAACTTCCCTTCTAAAAAATCCTTAAAATATGTTCAAACTTTTAATAGTTGGTTAGAATCATATCAAATCATTAATTTATAAGCCAAAATCTCCCCCTACATTCAAAATTAAAAGAGAAGTAGCTACATTTGGTCCGGAGATCGTGTGATTCGACTTTCGCAGAAATTCGAGATACGCAGTTTCCTTTCGGTCCGCATCAATAGCGTATCTCGGAAACAACCTGTACTTCAATTTGTTGTCGAGCGTACAGGTCCAAACATGTGACATTCTTTCTTAGCATTTCAGAAAAGCCGTACATTTCCTTTACACGAGGTACGAGGTTTTACTCATCAAACTGTTTTAAGCATTACAAAACTTGGAGGAATATTTGACATGCCGCAGCTAATCCAACACGACACTGTCGATACGCCTACCACAGGTTTCCCTGTCGAGAAACGACCGCTGCTTAGTTAGTGAGTACTAAGTAGCTCCCAATGACTGACTCACTCACCACAGCGGCAAAGTTTGTTATGAAACATTTCAAAAGTTATTACGCTTTTACGAAGGCAGCTAAAGGACTTTCCTTTTCCCACTTCACAATAAATTTTAAAACCACCCCTCCCATCCTCCACAACTACTTACCGGATCGAGCACCCCGGCGAGCGGGGTTTGATTGGAGTCGTCCCCGCCGGCGGCGACCGCCTTTTCCAAGCCTTTCAGCACAGCTTCAACGGGAGCCCATTCGCTTTTCATCGCCAGATTAAGAACCTTCTGGGCACCGTCGCGGACCGTCGCACCGGCACTGCCAGGCTTCGGCTGCGATGGCTGCTCAGTGTCGGCCTTATCCGGCTTCGCTTTGTCACCGTTGGCGGAGGCGTCATCCTTGGCACTGCCCGGCTCACCCTCCGCCTTACCGCTGGCTCCCGGTGCGTCACTATCGCTGGGCTTTCCTTTCGGCGGGCCCTTGCCGCCCGGTCCCTTGCCACCACCACCGCCACCGGCCGTACCGCCCGGTCCCTTACCGGGGCCACCACCGCCGGCACCACCCGGAGCTCCGGGTGCAGCCGCTCCGGCACCGGTCGCTCCGGTTCCACCACCGCCGGCCGTAGCCTGCGGCTTTTTGGACTTATCCATTGCGAGCTACGAACTACTTTCCCGCTCGGTTTTCGGCCGTGAAGTACGAAGAAGTAGACTCTAACCGCGCACGGAACCGATCCACGACACGTACATTTCGTTCACTGCCTATTCAAACCGCGAGCACTGGAAGGAAATACAAGCACATTAACGAGCTATTCAAACATCTTCACACAAAACACACGCATTTTGTTCACCGGAAAACACTTCTACACATATGAAACACTAAAATACTTCCACAAAGCAACCGCAACCTTTAACTAAGCGAACACAAACCCCTAGCCGAACAATTTGTCCCACTAGCGTAGTTTATTGATTCAGCAACCGCAACAGCAACAGATTTGTGCTGAGAGTCCTTGACATGTGCTGGATTTGTTGCTACCACTTTTCTACTTTCCACGGCATTTCCATCGATTTTCCTGAGCCACGGCTACCGACCGAGTATTACGCGGGGCAGTCGCACACCATGTGCCGCGTTCTATATGTTCCGCGTGTTCCCTTTTTACTGGTGGACCTCTTTAATGTTGTCCGTGTGGTGCTGTATAAATTCCAGAGGAGTCCGAGTACTTCAAGAAACGGGGAAATATCTTTTGAAACGAACGCACAGTCAATTAAGAGTTACTTTATCACATCTAACAACCTATCTGAAGTAAGATGTCACCACAATGAGAAAACATCATGCTCAGTGGAGTAAACTACAACAGAATAAACACTTCACGCGATGTACTACAACTTCATTACAACTCGCCGTTTGCGAATATCTGCCCTCGCGTAAAGCTCCCAAACGGTGGCACGACCCAACCGACGTTGTGGACCCTTATCTTACAACCCCCCGTTGAGGCACCCAGCAGCGCCGAATACCTGCAGAGACACGCTCGCCCAATTAAACTATCTACAACGTGACCGCGAACGATTAAAGTAACACAACTCGAAGGACCTCACGTGCTCCAACACAAACCCCTTCGAAGAAGGTGTTGAGTAGGACCGGTAGCGAGCAGCCCACTCCCACTAAACACACACACACACGCACACACACACACTCAGATGGAGAGACCTCCCTTTGCAAAAGGGGACCTCCAGACCACGCGAGCGGACACACTCGAACGGGCTCAGCAGCACAACCTTTCCCTAGCACAATCTCAACCAAAATAACCCACGAACACGAGGCTCTCGGGGACTGAAGCTACGGTCCCCCTCAACATCTAATTAACACACTTTTGGCACCACAATACACTTGGACTCCTTTGCTTTGCGGTTCGGCTCGGTACGGAGCAGAGTGGTTTCTTTGTGTTTTCGCTGTTCGCCCTCAAATGTGTTCTCTCGGTCGGCAGTTCTGCTGACGACAGCTGACGAAGACGAAGAGCTTGCGGTCCGAAATGCGGTCTCCAAATTCCATTCATGTACCCACACACACACACATACACACTCCGGGGAGTCTTTGCTCCAACGGACTCCTTATGTAACAGTCGCACTCACTCACTGACGCGTGGTTTTGGTAACGATTAACCTACCGAACACACTGTGGTTAGGAGGGTCACACTACTAAAGCAACCACGTGAAACTCTACGGCAGCGCTACCACTCCAAAGGGGATCAAAACTTTAACAGACCCTTCCAAAAGCTCGCCCAGAGAACAACACTCTGTCTGCGGAAGAATTTCTGTCTTCAACTCGGCTCTCAACTCTCAGCTGTTTATCCCACGCTTCTCAGCTAAAGATCCCGCCAGCGCCAGTCGCAATCGGTAAAACCTTTCGGTCCAACGTTTCGAACAGTTCTGCTCGCCAACCGCGACTGCCTGCCGGAGCGTACTGGTGGTCTGAAAGGTTTCAGCGAAACAGCGCGATTTCACGCTTTCGTTCCGCCCCTCGTGCCCTGCGTATATCCTTCACCACCAACCTGCGCCATCTACGCGAAGGTGATGTGAGCTGTACATGACGAGGCACCGGTTTTCGTATGTACCTCCGAAACACATATATCGCTCCACACACACACACACATTGAACGCACCAGCTACTAACACCATGCCGTGACCGTTTGGCGTGTACTAAAAACCGTGGCCACACACTACCCTCCTCCACATACACACAGGAAATGATTTCCCACAACGGCGCCTTCGTCTTCCAACGATTTTCAGGACCTCCGTTTCGTCATCGTTACCAAGCTACCAACACACACACATACACACTCCGCCCGAGGGTAAGAGCTTCAGCTAAACCACATAAGAAACCACAAATTACACGACCATGATCCACTCCAACTACTGCTACTACCCGACCCGACGGGAGCTTGCGGGAGTTGTTTTTCGCGTCCAAACAACATTGTGTATCCATCGAACGGCGGCGTCCGTGTGTGGGGCCGTGACGAGACAACATCGAAGGCTCGTCCGTTTTGCCCGGGGTTTGACAAACTGATCGTGGCGTTTTTTTTTCCTTTTTTGGGGAAATACCGGTCACCATTGACTACCGGAAGTGTTGCGTGGAAATTCCTGCGTGACCGAATGTTTGTAACCTGTAAGCTGGAATGTGCTCGCTATCTCCCTATCTCTCTCTCTCCCCGATTGCGATTGTTTTTGGGGTGAAGTAGAGCCTATCGGGATTCAAGTAGATCCTGGAGCATTACAATTCTTGATAAAGATCTTGATAAATCTGCCAACAACTTGCTGCAAAGGACCCTCTGCTGGTTTGAAAGATGACAGAAATCCAGTATTTGAAATGAGTAGACATTACTGGAATTACAAAGAGACTGGTAGTCATAGATGTTCATGTAGTTCAATCTATAGCTAAAACTAATATCCTATTAACTTTATCATTTATATCATTTCCTTTTGTACCCACAAATAACTGTACAACAGCTTAGTTTTATCCCCAACTCTTTCCTATAACTCACCTGTCTATTTCTAGTATCCTATATCTATATCCCCACGTTGCTCACCAACCGCTAGCCCGAATGTTGCAGTCTTCGTCTGACACTACCCACTGCAACTGCAATTGCAACTGCACCTAACACAATCTCGCTCACTCTTTCCGTTCGTTATTCGCGATGGGTTTCTCTCGCTCACCCGCCTGCCCTTGCATAGGAAAGGGCTTGGCGGTACATTCCAGCACACAATTCGCACACCGTTTCATGTGCCCAGGAAGGGCACTGGTAGTACAATTTTGGCCGTTACGGCCCTTACCGGTCGAGCATAATTTGCATAATCGATTCAGTATGTACTTTTTCGCCGAGGGATTTTTAATGTTGTGTTTGTGTGTGTGTTTGTAACGGCCGCTCTAGCCGCGTGGCACGTCATGCTGGATGGATGAATGTGTTTGAAGAAATACAAAAAGGGAGAGAGAGAGAGAAACAGTGCTGAACCTTCCGATGAACTGCCACGACCTCGAACATATGGCCGGTCAATGCGTTTTTCCATTGGTGGCGAAGGTGTGACCAAAAAAACATACATTTTGATACCATTTCGCAAGCGAAAATTGCTTTGCGCTCGCCGGACAAATGAAGCAATTATTTGCAAGGAAAGCTAAACTCTATTCAAAATTTCCCAAAAAAAGCGAACGAAGTTGCTGCTTTCCTTTTTCGAGCGTCCTTCCGCCCGCCAAGACAACCACGATACGCACAATAAAAAGGACGACTTGTGCGTTACATTGCGTCCCGGTTGACGGCAACCCAACACAGGAACCTGGGCGATGGGATTTATATTTTGTTTAATCGAACTATTTGTAGACCGTCCACAAGCGCTCTAATCGGGGCAACGCAAAAAGCATCTCCCTCCTCTATTCGAGCATATCCATGCTATTATGATCCTCCCAACGGAAAGCCATTCGACCCAGTCATGCTTCATCGTCGTCCCCCTTTTTGAAGCCGTGCAATCGGGAACCGAGGGTGAAAGTGTTTTGTTGTTATGCGTATCGCGTGGAAATTGTTTGTCAAAATATGTTTACAATCAGCGGCGGCAGGTCGTGTGCTGTTCGCGCTGTAAGGAGAGGACGCTTCTACGCTTGTTACTATCTACCGGCAGGCGGTTCGTGCTTCCTTACTCCGCGAGACCTTATGCACACGACCGAAAATGCAAATACCAACACATTGTAGCGGGCGTTGTAAGACACTCACACCACGCCGCGCTTTCCACGTTGCTTAGTTGCTAGGGAGTTACGTTTGGCATTTTCCGACAGAGGTTTGAGTTTGGGTTTGGAGGTAAGAGTTGGTGCCGTGACTTACTTCGTTCTAAAAAAGATGTAAAAGTATTCGAAAATGGTGAAAGACTTTAGCTCATGGTTTTGGCGTCGGTTTTTGAGTTCAAGGTACAAGGACCTTAAAATAATAAACGAAAACTTAGTTTATACCGCTTCTTTGAAGATCTGCTGGACTCTCTAAGAAGTGTACGACCCTTGCCAGTTTCAACTCTAAATTCTACCAATTCCTAACTTGTATTTATTCTTGTATTTGGTACAACGTCCTAAGCGGACATACCGGCCTGTTAGGCTTTCGAAACTTATTCAGTACCACACCACCAGATAGTCAGTCCATGATGGTCCATATTACTGTTGAATTTCTTGGAATCTTTCGTTGAAATTCATTCAAACAAATCTATAAAATTCATCAATCCATTAACATTCATACATCTCCAGGGATTTGTGAATCTTGAGAGATGTATTATTTTAAAAATATTTAATTTGCGCGATCCTATAATACAGTGGTTAACTCGCACGACTTAACATCATGCTCATGTCTCCTAGTAGCTAAACAAACTATTCGGCTCCGTGGTACTTGCCAAGAAGTCTCGAAAGCCTGTATAGGCTGGCGTGGTCATGATTCTACAGTAGGTTGCTACGTCAAGAAGAAGAAGAATGAGAAGCTCAAGTTCTGAAGCTCAATCTTTGGAGAACTATGAATCCTTTGAGATTAATGAATCTCTAGAGATTCGAGATCTGTAAATCTTTGAGATTATTGATATTTGAGATCTTTCCTATTGAGATTCAGATTCATAATGAGATTCAGATTAAATAATTTCAAAGATTCATTTAGAAAAAAAATCTGAATCAGATTTACTCACCACCAGTCCATATGAGGCTTGAGCCCATGACAGTTGATGACTGTACCTCGGGACCACCCTTCCAATTGTTATGCTAAACTTCCTAATTAATAATAAATAATTATGATACCTTGTTGGTGTTGGTGTTAACTCTTGCCTAATAATAATGATAACTTGAAGTGTTTAAGCTACATTAACTAAGCTCAACCCAATAACATCAAACAACTATCAACATTGAAGTAAAAAAAAAAAACTTCGCAATAATTGCGTTGTATTCAAACGTCAAGCCTCCAATCGATCTTGAAAATCCTGATTAGATACGTTTCGACTATCCAACTATTTATAAATCACCCCGCACTTTCTCAAGCACCGTATCTTCGTCATCATCATGTATTCCACTACAAAGCCATCGTTAACCCCAATTTCCCGCCTCCTCCCAAAAGGATCAAAAGGTACATCCACGGTACAAAGCAAATCGCAGGTATGTGTGTCTGTGTGTGTGTATTGCGATTCGTTCCGCAGAACTGCATGTAAAAGGATACATTGCCTGCCTTGCACGCAAAAGGAGGTCACGGGGTGAAGTGAAAAAAACGCCCGAAAAATCCGAAAAGCATATCAGCGACTACAGAAATCATCAACCCACCCATCCATTGTGTCCCATTCATCGCTGCCAGACGATAAGAATCCTTCGCCAAGGCAGCCAATCATCGTGTGTAGACACAGACACACACACACACACACCCAAACACATCAGCAGCCGTAAACCGTGAAAGAAACCACCGCCATGCAGGTCTGAATCCTTGCTCGATGAAGCGTCCTTTCTGGTTCGACGAAAGCTCCTGGCTCACACGGGTAAGAACGCGCGACGCGACTGGCAACAGACAGACAGACGCAGCGAGTGATTTGGATGCGATTATCGTTCTATTAGCCAAGCCCCCCGTGGGGGGGGAAGTTTGATCGTTTACTATTTACCATACATTCGGTGGACGGTGTAGTTGGCAAAACAGAAACACTCCAGGACGATTTAGGGGACTTTCGTTGGGTTTTCCGCACGCTCATCCTGCACAAAGTAGGACATTCTCTTACGGCGTAGTTGAGAACAAGTGCAAACAGGTCTCGAACGGGGTTCAATCATACCTTTTGCGTAGACAAGGAGACCAGTGCAAAGGGTACTTTTTAAGGGATGTATCCAACAAACCAAAGTTTTAGAACGAGACCTTTAAAAAGACAAATAGCACCACCAAGCTAAGCTGGTCCCACGTCGTCTAGACAAGGTTTATAACGTTTCGTTCCATGCCGGCTACATCCAGGCCAGGTTATCGCTCTTTAGCAGGGACTTTTTGGTGTGTGTCGTTGTTGTTTGCTCACCCGTTTTGTTTGTTGGTAGAGGAGCGTTGATTTTGGCAGTTTTCTCAAGCAATTGCCCCTTTGGCACCCTAGGATAACGTTGTTTTCTACTCTTTATCTTGAACAAACGATCCTTTACCCAATGTATCGGTTTTTTTATAACCCCGTTGCTGGGCACTTGAGATGTTCTGTTTTTTTAGGTAATATGATAAAAAAGCAAACCTTCTCCTGCATAGAAAGAGGTGGCGCTTATGCTCTAGCTTTTACAATTCTACCCGCGATCGTCTACGTCAATGATCGTGCTTTCGTTTTCAATAGGGGTTTTTCTGTGTACAATTCGCTACCCGTTTTGTGACCGATCGTGTCATAAACCGTTCCAAACCGTTATCGTACCTGCCCGGCAAACTGGTTCCGTACCTAGATCACGCTTTGACCTTAACTGAATTCCTAACGATCGTTGGACGCCACAAAAAGTAGAAGAGCGCTCGCGTTCCCATTGCCAATTCGAGTGAATAAACAATCGCCCAAGAGGCCAGTTCTGGGGCTGACTTGTTAGATAATCAGCTGCGTTTGGAGTTGATGTTTGCACACACACAAGTACACACAGAGAAGTGCTTGTAAACAATCTTATCAAAACAGCCGGTAAGACACAGTTTGTCGGTCGGTCGGCATCGGACGCTTCGCCACAGACCTAAGGACGGCTCTATTTTTAATAAGGGGGGCCGGTTTCTTATTCAAACCACGGGAGGGTGTTCTTCGCATTTCGCTCAACTCCATTCAACTTTACGACCGCCGATAGCGCGTATATTAAGAACCCACCGGGGATGGGGTGATAAGAAAGGGCACGCCATTTATGACGCGCCGTCTGATAGTACTGAAACTGCAACGATTACGCGGCGCGTTTAGTTAGTCGGTGACTGCCGGTGCGCGAACAGCAGCTCCCTCGATTACAACAAGTGGTTACGCGTTCGTCTGTCACTGTACGCAGCCGGACACGCAATTACGTGAAAGTGCAACGGTGCATCAAAACTGCAGTGTGTTTGTGCATTTGACCTTGTTGCTCTGCGCGCGCGCTTGTGTTTCCGCCTTTTTTGACGCTGCAGGCATCATGGCATCATTACGTTTGCTTGCCCATTACCAATACCAACGTGCGGCTTGGTACAGCAGGTAAGGGGTGAAGAGGTTTGCCCAAGCCCAACGATCGACGATCGTTAGTGACGGATGGGTATTGGAGGGGTGTTACACATCATGCTCATGATCACAAACGGGCAGCATGTACAGTGATGCCGACTGCCCAGCAAGCTGATGTTTGTCGATTGAATAATTCTGTCTATTTTGAATGTGTGTATGAGCTTGTCAGCTGAGAATAACTGAAAATGGTGCTAATTGAAAGAGGAAATAAGTGCACAAGACATAGGCGTGCGTGAGGCAGTTTTGGATATATATTCGATTGAATTGTGATGATGTTACGTTGCATATTGTTGTTATTAAACACAACTTCCCCAAGTCTTAAACGAGCAAAGAGTATTCCTTCTTTCAAGTGTAAGCTAACGAACTGGCAATAGCATTGTCATCGTAGTGCAGCGTACTAAGTGCTAATTGAAACATACTAATTGAATAAAAATTGAATGATGATGTAGGGTTAGGGACATTGCAATGATACAGTCGTTGCGTGTATGGTAGTGGTCGATGTCTATGATGGGTTCGAATTTTGCATCGACATAAGCCATCCTAAGCCAGGGTGACATTGCGTTAGGCCATATATGAAAATAAGAAAAAAATAATGTAACGTTAGGACATTTTCTATACATTTCCAAAAAGTTGTATCTTTTCTAAAGTTCACTCGGTAGTAATTATATTGCACGAATTCCTAAGCCTAAAGATTGAACTTCATAAACAAGAAACAGTTTACTCTCCATAAGTGAAAAACAAGAATTCTGTTTTGTGAATTCGGATGACTTAAAAGAGTAAGAATTGATTTTTTCTAAATTTAGTTTTTTGTAAATCATTATTGTGTATAACTTCTTAAGAGGTGTACATTATCTACCCTGTCAGTTGAATGTGTGTCTGCTGGTTGCATTGCTACACAGTGAAGTGAAGTGTTTCCCAATCGGATCTTCTTCACATTGAAAGGACTGGGAGCTACAAACATTACAATGTGTATCCCTTTCAACATATAGCATGTGATATTATATAGTCAAACATTGTCTATCAAAATACTTCTATTACTCTGAAAAGCTTTAAATATTCGCACCCTGCTGACTGCTGGAGGATCACGTTAATTATTCAATAACGTTTTATAATAGATTTCATTGATAATTAATTAATTTAAGCCTATGAGTTGCACAATTTTCATTGATTTTTTACTTGTTTTCCGACACTTTTTGGATGCTTCCCATTTTTTTTTTTTTTTTTTTTTTTTTGGATTCGTACCACGATTTATTGAGCGTAGGACAGTGCTCTTGAAATTTTTTAATTGATTTTCAATACGTCAATGTCAATAAATCGTGAGATGAGTCCAATACAATATGAGAAAAAATCATGGGAAACCCTGTATCAGTAACATTAAGATATATAAACGATAGCTAGGAGAAGAAGGGGACAATTTTAAAGGCTTTATAGACTTAATTGGGGACCAACAGTGCCACTGTCGTCAAGTTATACGATCTAAAAATATACCCGCGCGTGGGTTCAAATCTCCCTTACCTAGGACACTAATCAGCTACAGATAACTAAGGTAGGGCTCGACCAACTGCGATCGTTATGCCTCATAACGAAGAATAAGTAATATAGATAAGGAAATAACTTTGCGATAAATCCGTTTAATGGGGGATTGTTTAAGTGCAGGATATTTTACATTAAAACAAATGCAATTTTCAATCTTTAAGTTGACGAAATAGCCACGCTTACATCAGCCTACATATGATCTTACTATCGATTATAATCACCCTGATTTAAATTTACCCTACAAACTACCTCGCTCAAACTAGAGTCCTACAATCAATCCGCACCCAATCAACGGACGCCACTGGAGTAGCGCACGAGAAAGCCCAAAGCTACGTCCACCATATCGGCAGCAAACCGCTGGTCTATCGCAATGTCGGCCAACATCTACGCCTGGCCGCGGAACGGTTCCCCAACAATGAAGCGATCGTGTCCTGCCATGAAGCCGGCGCCAGGCTCACGTACGCTGCCGTCCTAGACAAGGTAAGCCGCTTACCTACTGTTCTGGACACATACACACACACACACACACACAGACATAGGCGTCGACAGCTTAATTAAATGCCCGAAATGCCCGGCGGCTCCTTCCGTTTCGTCCTGCGAGAGCCAATTAAGATCAATTACGCCCTCGGACGAGGACACACTTTTGCCCCTAATTTACCATAAACTTTCCTCTAGTTTTTTTGCGAATGAAACTTCACCTCACCTTTCTCTCCTTCTGTCTCGTTCGCGTTCGTGCACAGGTAGATCGGCTGGCCGCCGCCTTCCATCAGCTCGGTCTGCGGCAGGGCGATCGCGTCGGTATCTGGGCGCCGAATGGGACACTCTTCTACCTCACCAATCTGGCGGCGGCGCGTGCCGGCATGATCACGGTAAGCATAACACGGCCTAACGGCATTTGCATTCTACGGTCTCAGGCTCGAGACAATCCAATCGACGTACGGTGCCACCGCCGTGTACACGTCCGGGTACGTCTCGAGACACTGTTTCGGGCCGAAGGAGAGCAATCCGTACAGGACGTACCGCTCGCTCGGGCCCACGACCTGTACCGATTGGAGCGGTGTGGCGGCCATGTTGAACGTGCAAACGCCGGCCGATGGATTGTCCCGGCGGATGCAGATCTGGCCGTACGTTTTCTCCAGCGGCACGTCCTGGTCGTTGTACGCGTCCTGGCAGCCGACCGATTCGATCGAGCTCGGGAAGCTCCGGTACAGGGTGGTACTGGTGCTGCGGGCCAGCCACCCGGTGCGGATGTAGTAGGAGGGTTTGTGCGACTTCAGGGCGGTCGAGAACGGTAGACAGATCGGTTTGATGTTGTCTAGTGAAGCGAACAAAAATGAAAAAAAAAATATGTTTAAGAAGAGCAAACACAGTTGGGTGTAGTGACGACTCACCTTGATTAATGTTCGCTTCCTGCTGCAGCCGGATCAGTGCCAGATCGTTCGCAAACGCTGGATTGTTGAAGCCGGGATGGACGATTATCTCTTCAATCCCGACCGCTTGCACCGGTGGCTGACACTCTTGCCTGCCCTGGACGAACGCACAGTCCGGATTCGTTACCGTATCATACTCTCCCAAGCGTACGCCGAGACTAAGCAGAAAAGGAAAGATACATTAGACACCTTCCGAACATCTTTCCCCGCTGGTCCCCTTAACTCACATTTGATTCGCATTCGACGAGAGCGACACACACTGTGCCGCCGTCAGCACGTAACGGCGCGTGATGAGCGTCGCCTGGCACAGCACCCGCCGCTGCCCGGTAGCACTCTGCACGTACTCGATCACACCCAGCCACGGGTAGCCTTGAAAAACTGGTTTCCCATCTTCCGGCGTGCCCGGGTAGCTGTTCGCACCGCACACATCGAGCGCCAGCAGCTGCTGCTTGTTGATGACCGCCGCCGAGTACGGATTACTCTGCGTGCCGCTCGTGTACCGATTGATCCAATCGAGGTACGTGGCCACATCGCTAAACCCGGCAAAGTCGGCCGACTGACAGTTTTGCCCACTAAACGACACGATCCCCCGGATGTACCAGCGATTCTCGATCTCAAAGTACATGCCGCCGCCACTGTCACCTCCACAGACCGTCGTTCCTGTTCGAATTTAGAGAAAGAAACAGGTTAACAGGCTCATCAAATTTGCAAGCTTTTAATCTTAAACGAAGAAGCTCACCATTGCGAAACCCGGCACAGAACACGTTCCGCGTCAGCACACGCCCGAACAGATTCCGATTGCTCTCCAGGCACGTTTGTGTATCGACGATCGGCATGTACGCCACGCGCAACCGATCCGCCACCTCGCCGATCTCCGTAATGCCAAACCCAACCACCGTACCGACGCGCCCGATCAGCTGCCCAATGTCCGTCCGGGCCCGGTCCCACAGGCAAACCGGCTGCACGTACTCCGTAAACCGAATGTCCGTCGCCAGCTTGATCAGCGCAATGTCGTTCCGCACCTGCGCCGCACTGTACTCCTCGTGCACGATGATCCGCTCGGCCTGATGCTCCTGGGTGTGGCTTTCCGCCGCGTACAGGTACGTCCGGCCAACCTGCACCGACAGCCGGTCCACCGTAATGACGCCCTGATTCAGCTGCACACAGTGAGCAGCTGTCAAAACAACAATCGTAGTAACCACAGGGGCGTAGTTGGTGTGTGTGTGTGTGTGTGTGTGTGTGTGTTTCGGTCGGTCTTACCTGTTAAGATTGTGTTCTGATTGATGATGGCACCACCGCACTGATACATGAACGAGCGCTCGATTCGATGGAAGATGGCCGCGTGCCATGGCCACTGACCGGAAATCGCATCCTCACCACCGAGAATAAGCTTCGCGTAGTCGACCTTACGCTCGCCGCACCCCTGGCCCAGCACGGAATGCACTGCTGTCAACAACGCAGCAAACAGCACACCACGAACAGTCGCCATGGATACCCAGTCGGATGAACGGTTCGGTCACAACTGAGCGACGAAAGAGTTGGCACGCTGTAGATGATGGTCGCCAAATTCTTGATACGATAGCACAAAACCTGTTCTCCTCCTGGTCTGGTTCTGGTTTTGGGGGAATTCACGCTCGTCGCGTGTTGTTTACAGTTGTCTGCTGACGCAATCGCTCAGCAGGTGAGACCCAACTCTTCCTTATCGTCTGGGGAAGTCTCGCTTTTTTGGGACATTGATCTTTGGATCGTTCGTTGGCGCTAAAGAGTGAGAGTGTTTATCTCTATGTCTATCTCTACAAACAAGTTTTGTTACTTCCTGGCTTCTGGGATGGTCCCTTGCGATATGAACTGAACCAGATCCACGATCAATATTTAGACCAGAATAAAACAAAATTAGGAGCGAGATGAGTTCAGGATCAAATCCAAGAATGTGGATTAAGTACCGTTAAGGATTAGGTATCAATTTCGGGAGTGGTATGAAAGCAGGATTAGTTCCAACACCAGTATGGCTTCAGAATCAGTTCCGAAACAGGTATTAGTTTTAGTACTAGTTTAGGGTTGGGATATATACCAGAAATAGTATGGGTTCAATATCAGTTCCAGGATCGGTACAGAGTCAAGATCAACCATAGATCCGATATAAATTCAGAAATAGTTTCCAGGATTTTCAGGAACCTTATGGGTTTAATATCAATTCTAGGACCGATATGAATTTGAGGCATGTACAACGACTGCTGAGGGCTCAAAATCAGTCCCATGACCAGTATAAGTTATTTCAATTCTATAACCAGCAAGTGTTTAGCATCAGTTACAGCTGTGCTCTCCAACCTTTCTTAGGATCTGACTTAGCACTGACCACTTGTATGTGACCAAATATTTCGCGGACCACATCTGTTTACGCCACGGATCACAGATTGAAGACTACTGAGTTACAGTACCGATAAGAGTTAAATATCAGTTTCAATATTAAGTTCAGTTCCAGAAAAGGTATTAGTTCAGGATCAGTTCCAGGAACAATATGGATCCTAGAACTAGTAATGCTCTACAATCAGTATCTATTGATGTACCCTGCGGAATGTAGATTGGCTCCTGTAAATTCAGATATTCAGAATTCAGATATATAGTAAAGAAAAACTTTCGCCCTCACCCAGGATCATATATGTACTCCCGAAATTGATTTGGAAGAAGCCATGTGACCAAAAAAACTAGTAAAAACAAATATATTTTACCACTCTTTTGCAGGTTGGCATCAACCCAGCCTACCAAGTGCCGGAGCTGGAGTACGCACTGCAAAAGGTCGGTGTGAAGGCGCTCGTTGCTGCGGAAGGCTACCGGCAGCAGAACTACTACGGCATGATCTCCCACATTGCACCGGAACTGGCCTCCTCCAAGCCGGGAGAGTTAAAGAGCAAAGCACTACCCGAACTGTCCGCCGTTATCATTGACAGCCAGAAGAGTATACCGTAAGTTGGGATGATACGATCCTCCTTTGTACGCAAGGATAGTCTAACTAAATGTAATCCCACTCTTTCAGTGGTGCCATTAAATTCAGCGAACTATTTGAACTACCCTCGGAGCAGGCCATCAGCAAGATTGAGATGCTGCAGTCCAAGGTCATGCCGGACAGTGGCGTCAATCTGCAGTTCACGTCCGGCACAACGGGCCACCCGAAGGCGGCCCTCATGTCCCACTTTGGGTTCGTCAACAATGGCCTACACATTGGCAACAGGAACGAGATGGATCAGAAGATGCATCGCCTCTGTGTACAGGTTCCCCTCTTCCATGCGTTCGGAATGGTCATCGCAATCATGGCGGCCCTTTCATACGGCTCGACCCTCGTACTGCCAACTGCCGGGTTTAAGGCGGCCGATTCCTTGGCTGCCATTGTACGGGAAAGGTATGAGAGTGTAAAATGGAGGGCTATGTGGCTGTTATAATTGACCTCCTCTCCGCTTCATTCCAGATGCTCCATCATTCTTGGTACACCGACCATGTACGTGGACCTGGTGCGGCGGATCGTCGAGAGTGGAGCCAAGCTCGACACGCCCGAAATTGCCGTCACCGGTGGGGCCACCTGTTCGCCCAAGCTGTTCGCTGACATCAAGCACACGCTGGGCGTGCGGAAGGTAAAGACCGTGTTCGGCTTGACGGAAACGACGGCCGTCATCTTCCAATCCCTGTTTGAGGAAAGCCCCGAGGATGTGCAGCAAACGGTCGGCCACGTGACGGACCATTACGAGGCGAAGGTGATCGATCGGGACGGGCATATCGTACCGTTCGGGACGGCCGGCGAGCTGTGCGTGAGGGGCTACGGTACGATGCTTGGCTATTGGGGTGACGAGAAAAAGACGAAGGAAATGATCGACGCGGATCGGTGGTTGCGCACGGGCGATCAGTTTATGCTGCGCGAGGATGGTTACGGGAAGATTGTGGGCCGGCTAAAGGAGGTCGTTATACGCGGTGGTGAAAACATCTACCCGAAGGAGGTGGAAGACTATCTGAACACCTATCCGAAGATACTGGAGGTGCACTGTATCGGTGTGCCGGACGAGCGTACGGGCGAGGAGCTGTGTGCGTTCGTGCGGCTGAAGGATCCGGAGGAGACGATCGATCGGGAGGAGATTAAGCGGTACTGCGAGGGCAAGCTGGCGTACTACAAGGTGCCCAAGTACGTGCGGGTGCTGAACGATCTGCCCAAGACGACGTCCGGGAAGGTGCAAAAGTTTAAGCTGGGGCAACTGTTCGCCGCGGAACGGTAACGGGTTACGGGCGTTGTACTAAAAATGGGAATTTTTTTGGAGTTGATACACATACTTTTAATAAAGATTTGATTAAGTTACACTTATTTATAACTTTTTAAATTATTTTGAAGAAAGAATATGAACAATTTTTTGAGCAATAGTAATTTTAATTTAAATGTTCTAAAATCATACGAGCAAGTCTGAAATATTTCATGAAACTTTTCGCTCAAAACTGCAAATTTCAAATTTTGAAATGTTGCGTACAAGAAAACCGTTGGCTACGAGTCATGTCAAGTAGCTAAATTCAACTACAATCCATCCAAAAGACAGAAAGGAACGGATATTAAACAAAACAAAAAAGGGTCAAAATTTCGGTCTCTTTTTTTAAATAAAAATGACAAAACAGCCATAATATTCATTTTGCAATATGCATTACAGTTTGCATTAATCTGTATTTTAAACTCAAATGGATCATCGCAGTTTTGCTTTTCTCTCGGGATTTAGCTCTCTCTCTCTCTCGGCTGCAGACCCATGCAGGTGCAACCTTTTTGCAATGGAGTTTGCATTTGCAAGACAATCAAGACAATCTTTGCTATTAACACATTCGGCTTTGGGTTAAATTATTCACTTGTTTTGTTTTGTTCTTTTTTTTATAGAATCTGAGTAGTAGATAAAGTTTACAATAAGGGGGCTTTTTCTTTCAATCTCTCTCTTTCTCTCTCTCTCACACATATTTTCCAAGAAACTTATGCACTTATACCACATTCATGTTCAGCTTCGTTCACTATTTACCAAACCAGTAATTGAAGTAGTTGAAGAACACTTTCATAATGTTGGGTGTGTTTTGCATGTATGTGTGTATGTGTGTATGGTGTTTAGTAGTGTTTATAGATTGTAATCGTAGCTCCTTCCATGTAAACGCTCGTATCGTCTCTAAGTAAGGGAATGGAAAATTTCATTTCCCAACAAATTATTACACTTTATTTTCTACCGTTTTCTCTCTCTCTCTCTCTCTCTCTTTCGTTTTCTTACGGATTGCGCCTACAAATGCTCCACGCTACTTGTCCACTTCAAAGTTTTATCAGCAAACCAGGTCCCGGTAATGGTTACCGCGATCGGACAAATCTACGTTCCAAAAAATCTACAACACGAAACCAAACCACACGCGATCGTCTCGCAGGTTTGCGTTCGCTTCTTCCACACAACTCAACGCACTGCCACGGGGCCGGCCGAATGTGAGTAGCATTAAACCCGACCATCGACGACCCAACAGTGCTGTGAATTGTGGTCACAAATTTTACAAACAACATAACAGCGTAACAAGTTAAGGGTTAAAGGTTATACAGTGGAAACATATACACATAAAGATAAATGGGGAAGAATCGTTCTGCATTGTCCAGTGCTTAAGGTTAAAAAAGAAAAACACGATGTCGCGTTGCGAATGTCACGTTGCGACCCAATTCAAGGTTATTCGATCAAAGGAGAGGAGAGGGAAGTAGGAGAGAAGGGATACTAACAATGGTTGTGGTTTTAAATTTGTTTTGATTTAATCGCTACTACTATACACCTAAGCTATGGTCCGGAAAGAACACACATACTAATTCGCTCAACCTTCTTTAACACAATGTTTCGCGTCCATTGAGACAAATATATAGCGCTGCTAAGCGTTTGCAGTATTTTATACAGACACGCACACACACAGAGCGTGAGGGTCAGCGATGATCCCGATTGAAGGATTCTTCCCAAAGACGATCGGCTTCTAACGACAGTTTCCATCCAGACAGACAGCGATTGATCGAGGACATCGAGCAAGCGGGAGCCTCTTTTGCCATGGCAGAGCGCGAATTGCAGCTTTGTTTTTGCACACGAAGACAGGCTTAAATCTAATCCGAACCGAAGTGGAACCAACACACACCCGCCCACAAAAAAAAAAATCCAAAGACAATCTGTTCTCATTTGCAATTATGTATCTCGCACTCTCTGTCTCTCTCTGTTTCTTATTTTCTTCGATTAAATAGTCTCTTCTCAGTAGTGTGATGCCATTATTAGTAGTAACAGTAGTATTTAATTTCCGTGTGTGTGTCGTAGCTATCTCGTGTGTGTGTGTGTTTGGGTTTTTTATATATATAAGAGTGGGGAGAGGTTTTCGCGCTAATTCTATTAACGACAAATTAAACGACTGGTAATAATAGTAGGACACTAAACAAACTTACGCGCTAAACAAAAACATAGGGAAATATTAATCATCATAACAACTAATAAGCAACTCGAGCAACTCTTGAAGTTTTTCTTTTTGTAAGGTGATGAGAACCAGAAGTACCTAACCTAACATCTAACCGAAGCCTTAACACGCACACATTCGATTGTTTGCATTTTTGCTGTTTTTTTATCGCTCGAATCCGATCGATCCTCAGATCGGTTTTCCGGAAAACAGAAAATGCAAATCACGTGAGCGGAATCATTATGACCCGCGCTTTTTACCCGTCGTATTGCGTGGAGGAAAAGGGAGGGCAAACGGGAAGTATCGTCTCCCACCGTATGTTTCACACCGTTCGTCTCTCGCGCCACTGCGCCGATCGGTGTACCGACTACTCTTAAAGAATAATGTGTTTCACTTTTGTCGCAATGGTCGCCCCCCCTCCCTGCTGCTGCTCTCCCACGTGCCCTCTCTGTCGCTGTCCGCCCTAAAAACTGTCGTCGTCTTGTCATACGTTCGATTCCGACCCGGGATCGCCATCCTCCGACCAGCTCACCTCCATCGGCGTACCGTCGTGCGGCTCGTCGCCGCCCCCGTTCAGGCTGGCCACGATCTTCTTCATCAGTGCGTCCTCGAGCGAGACGTTCGAATGGCGCCGCCGGTGCTGGGACGGATGCTCGTCCGACGAGTTCGCCGCACCCTCCACCGTGTCGTCGTGCTCGTTGTTCATCCGCTCGCTGCTCCGCTTGCCACTGTGCAGGGGGCTGTTGTCGTGGCTGCTGCTGCTGCTCCCCGTCGCCGACGATAGGCTGGCCTCGGAGATGCAGGACGAGGACGAGCCCGACGACGACGTGGACAGCGCTTCGTCGTCCGAGTTGGAGCCCGATACGAGCGCCTCACCCGCTCCCTCCTTCAGCGCACTGCCGGCATTGCGCGTAAACTCGCGGCGCTTTTCCCGCGCCGTCAGCCCGCCCCCACTGCCGGACGCCTTGGCCGAACTGCCGCCGCTGCCCCCCATCAGTGCGGTCGTGTCGCAGGTAATGAGGCCACGGTTTTCCTTGCTCTTCTTGAAGTGGGGCGTCTTGTCGCGGTGAAAGATTTCGACCGGCGGATCGGCAATGTTGGCATCGCCGGCACCGTTCGGTGGGCAGCGGGCGAACGGACTGTCCGGTTCGCTCAGAAACTCCGTCTCCTCCAGGAACAAATCTTTCGCCCGGTTGTGGTGCTGCTGCTGCTGCTCGGTGAACGGTTTGCCCGTGCCGATCAAATCCAGCTCCTCGGTCAGGTAGCGCTTGTGGGCGTAGGGGGAGCTGCTGTACAGTGGCTGCTCCTTCCACGACGAGCCCGGCAGGTCCACCATGCGCAGCGATGGTTTGCACGGAACGCCCGCCGGCGGGCAGGGCGATGCCGAGGCGCCCGAGTTCGAGCGCACGATCTTCTTTGGTGGTTCGGCCGCCTTGATGCTGACCGACTTGGAGCGCAACCGGTGGGACGGGGCGCCCGAGTGCGGTGGCTTTACCGCGGCCGCCGACAGGTCGCTGGAGTGCTGCTTCAGGATGGAGGCGGCCGAGCTCGACTGCTGGATGCCGCTGGTGGTTTGGTTCAGGCCGGCGCACTTTGGCCGCTTGGCCACCGAGTCGTACGCGGCGCTCGAGCGGAACGACCCAGCCCGGCGGACCATGCGCGAGGCCGACACCTCCGGCGGCTCGTCGTCGATCTCGAGCACCCACGAGACGGAGTCGCTCTTCTCCACCATGCCCTTGATGACGGGCGAGGTCGGCGGGGAAATGTCGTCCATGTCGAAGAACCGGTCCGAGCAGCTCGACCGCGACTGGTTGTGGCTCAGCTGGTGCTGGTGGTGCGAGACCGACTGGTCCAGGCTCGATTTCGTCGCGTTCATCATGAAGCTGGAATTCTCGTGGTAGCTCTTGGACAGCTCCGCGTACGCTAGCGTGAACTTTTCCGAGTTTTGCTTGAGCCGCCACTGGAGCTCCTCGTTGTGCAGCGACAGCCGGCTCTTGATCTTCGTCTCCTGGTTTAGGTTGTCCTGCAAATGCTTCAACTTTTGCTGCAGCTCTCTGTAGGGTAGGACAAACGAAAGAAAATGAACGAAAAATTAGTATAAATGCAAACAAGAAAGCGCACTCTCTCTCCGTTCGATCACTTACTTTTCTTCCTCCGTTTTGGTCTTCAGCTGCACCTCCAGATCCTCGATGCGCGACTCGAGCGCGGAAATTTTCGTCAGCGCACCGGGCAGATCCTTCGCGTCCCGCTCGTACTCCTGCGTCTGCTTGCGCAGTTCGGAAATTTCTCGCTGCTTCAGGTCGAGCACGCAGCGCAAACTGTCCACCTCGTCCTGCAGCACCTGCAGGTGGTTGATGTTGCCGGACGATCGGTTCAGCTGCAGCGGGTTGCCCGACACGTTCATCGTGTTGCCGCTGCTGGCCGCTGCCGTACCATTGCCGGTCTGGCTGCAGGCCGGTTCCACCGAACCGTTCCGGCTCTGCCGCAGCACCACACACTCATCCTTCGTGATCGTGAGCTTCTCCTCCAGCTCGCGCTCCTTGCGCTCGGTTTCGCGCCGCATCCGCTCCATCTCGCGGTGCAGCCCGTTGATCTGGTCGGTGAGGTCGCGCTCGCGCATGGCCGCCGCCTGCAACCGCTCGCTGAAGGCCAGCTCGCTGGAGTGTACCTTGTCGCGCAGCTCGTTCTCGGTGCAGCTGAGCGCGTTGATTCGCTGCAGCAGGTCCAGCTCGCGGGCGCGAGCGCTTTCCAGCTGCTCCGCCTGGTCGGCCAGCTTCGCCTCGTAGCCATCGATGCGCGCCAGCAGCTCGCGGCTGTGGGACTCCTTCGCGAGCAGTTGCGCTTCCAGTGCGGCAATCCGGTCGTCCGCACTGCGCTGCTGCTCACTGAGACAGGTTTCAACTGCGTGGTGAAGAGAGGGCGCAATTTGTTAATAAAAATAGCACATAAAAACACACACACAGACTGCGGATGCGTTTCGTTCCTACCTTTGCTCAGCTCACAGCGGTGCAGCTCCTGCAGCTCTGTTTCGCGCTCCGTCGTTTCTAGCAGCTGCTGCTTCAGCGTTTGGCTGTTGGTGCGCTCCTCGTCCAGTATGGACTTGGTTTCCAGCAGGTCGGCGGAGGTCTTCTGGTGTGCCGCCTTGATTGTGGGACAGGAGAAGGCATCCAACTGTAACCGAGGTGGGAAAAGAAAAACACATTAATTAGACATGATTGCACTTCGATAAACATTTGCACACATTTTCGCACACTAGAACGAAACGAAACGCACCAAAAAGAAATGGAACCTTCGAAACATCACGCAAACAACCATCAGCCAGCCACAAGCCTTCGCCCTTGCGCACCGATCGACGATCAACTCGGCAATGATCGGACTCGCAAAACGCAATCACAGTGCAATCGAACCAAAACGCTTAATTTTTGCCACCGACTTCGTCGTTGCGTTGCTCTCATCCAGCCAGGTTCCCGTTCCGGCTGATCGAGCAGGTCTTGTGTTACACCCGCGCGTTGCTACACTCGTGACTAACCGATCGCCGTTGCACCCAGAAACACACAGCCCCAGAGATCGTTTGCCGAGTGTCACCAGCTTGCAGGAAATCATGTGCAGATGGGATCAAATAAACACCACGGTAGTGTGTGTGTGTGTTATTTCTCTTTTCACACCGACAAAACCCAAGCAAAAGCCCTGTAGAAGAGAAGGGACAAATCGCTTTTGCAGGTGGGAGAGGAGATTGTTACCTGTGCCCGTGGGATTATCCAAAAACCATGGTAAATGCGTGCGAAATAAGCGTTTGATTTTCGATGATTATAATCCCCGTCCCAAAATGGGCATTTTCCGTTCTTGTGTGTGTAACGGTTTTTTTTGTTTTTTTGTTTTTTTTGTGGCAGGACTTTTGCCAGGTATGAGCATATGAGCTTTCGGGGTCCCGACCGGTTCAGTGTAACCTTTTTTTTTGTGAGGTGCTTATGAATAAATTTGCATTTTTCTGCACACCAGCTGGTCGGGTTTATGACCTGCAGGAAAACGTCCATGAGGATTTTCTTTTGCCAAAAAGTCCGTTTTACAATTACACCGTTCCTTAAGACACTGGAGGTAAAGGCTGCATATTTCTGGAGCTAGTTCACGACACTTACCACTATTAAATCGTACTCAATCATGTTGACAAGATGTCCCCAAACGATCAAGTAGGCACAGTCGTCACACCACCGTCACTAACTCCAAACCAAACAGTCACCACAGAACCACAAGAGAACTCTCCCCTAACTACTTCTCTATTATCACAGACGTTGTCGCCTCCCGTACACACACTGCTCCGCTACTCTATTCTTCTTCACAAGCACATTGCACTATCTGCACACACGGTTCCTTCGACTCCTCGTTCACAGTTCTATCAAAAGACGATTTGTCTCGACACACCTCGACACCTTCCCAAGACGAATGTGTTCACATTAGTTCGCCCGTTCTGCGCGACTGTTGTACCGAGACTGATCCCTCCACGAGCAAACGAGTCTGAACACAGTGGGTGAAGGACACGTTTCGGCTGGGCGAGAGCGTCTGATGACGAGACTACCCCATGCAGTGATATTATCCTTCCTGTCTGCGCTACCTGCGGAACTACCCAGACAAACCGTGAGCGAGAGCATCCAAAATTTGCTTTCCTTTTCTATTCACCTTTAGCTTAGAATATTGGCCTGCATGCTAGATACAGAAGAAAACATTCAAGGTACACGGATACCCGTGGGGTAGATTGGCCCTTCGTGTAGGAGCAAACAGGTACAACACCAGCAAAGGCGAATCATCATCTGCCCTACCTTCCGAACAGGTCGTTGATCCACGCGTTTGCTCCCCTTGGCATATTTTCCGTAGCACAGGACACAGCACAGAACGACAACAATAACACACACTAACTGCAGCTCTTTAGCTAAATCGAACGGTAAAGAATCGTTGATCATCTTCTCTGCGGTAAGCATGCCTGCTTGCGTTTTGTTTTCCGCCAACTCCAAAGCAGGCCACGACAAATCAACTGTCACTGTGTGGCACAGGGAGCGCGCGCTCTGTACACTAAACGTCAAACCTCCACAATCAGCTGGTGCTGGTGCTTGCAAATTCCACGCTGCCCAAAGCCCTGCTCATCCCCATGGCTCATCGGGGTTTGTGATAACGCGCGGGCCAGCAGTTGGTATTATCGATAAAGCGACAACGTACGATGATAATTTGTTCAAAGTAAACAAAAATAAAGTGCGTTTCTGCATCGGTAAACTCGGTAGAAGAGATAGGGCTTTGCGCTCCAAACCAGTCACGCGGTGAGTAGAATACACCCTTCCTCTTACATACATCGTCATACAGCAGCACCACTACCAGGAAGAAATGAAGCAGGTTTTTTCCAAAATTCCCAAACACTGTCCAAAAAGGGGAAAAGGGTTTTGGAAATGTAGACTTTTACAGCATACGGCAGTACCGGTGGTTTGCACGGGCTACAAATAAAGTTAGTAAATATTGGAAAGGGGTATCCGATCGGGTGGTTTGCTGTCCATTTTATGGACTCTGCTGCAGTGAGTGATGTGGAAAGAGTTGTAAAAACGGTGCTGCTTTTATTAACCAAAGCGCATTGTGCATTTTGAACTTGTTGGTGCAATGAAACGTCCTCCAGCGATTCTTTCTCTCGAGCAAAGAGACATAATTATTTAGTTAAATGAGGGCACTATCAGTGGCAGACACTGAGGATCAAACTCATTAGCGAGATGAGCACGAAACTTAGCAGGAGCACATGAGTAATTTACACAGGTACAACAGGTAAGTTGTATCTGAAGTGTAAAATTCAGTAAAATAAAGTACAAATTAACATACAATTTCACAGCGAACAAGCGTAACACGTAATTTCCAGGCTACAAGAAGGATCCTTGCACTCATTACGCTCCCTAAAAGAAGGAAATTTCCACGAAGATGTTAAATTGCCGAATTATTTAAATTCATATTTACATCCACCTCCAAGCCGTCCCATCCCACGCACAGATTATCAGCACCTAAGAACAGATAATCCGCACGGTAAATAGGAATATCCCACCATCATACCGTGCCGCGTCCTTTTTGTTACCAACGAGCCATCCAAAAGCATCCGCAGAACTGGACCAGGGCCAGGGCCAGGGTCGGGTCGTGGGTGATCTTTATTTGGGGGATTTTCGTACGGGAAGAAAAGACTAAATCCACTTAACCATCCGCCATACAACAATACGTACTCGCGCGCTCGTGAAGTACACACCGAGAACCGAGAGGACACTTCAGAGGAGTTCGGGGCGAGTTCTTTTCCCCTAATAATGACCACCTCATATGATGGTGAAATGGGACCGAGGAGCTTTGCTTGCTCAACAACACAATAGAAATAGTGCTCTTTTGTCTGTAGCGTTAAGCTAGGAGGATGATTTTCGGTACTTTCCTGCCAATATTCCAATATCGTGTCGCCTCACATATGGTTTGCGAATCCCTGCGGGAGGGAAAATCTGGATCTGTGGCCCAAAAAATTTACATTTGTCAAAGTTCGATCCACAAGCTCGTAACGAATCAAATATACCCGGTCTGCTAAAAAAAACAGCAGCGCCCCTAATCTCCCGGACAGTCTATGCAACGGCTGTACCTGTAAAGGACGTCGTCACAGAACTGTTGAGTTCCACCAGTTCTGCCACCTTTCCCAAAAACCATAGCCATCGGAAAGCGGATTTCACTCGCATTCGAATTTAATTTACATTTTTAATAACCCTCTGCCTGGATAGCGCTCGTCCATTCGGGAGGATCCTTCACTAAACTTCCCTTTACCGAGTTTCCCACACAGAATCACCGAGTGCAGAGTATCACCACCTGTGAATTATTGATTTTATTAGAGGTTTACTTTACACTCCTCATTTGCATATGCCGGTCGGGATGATGTATGTGCAGGCAAAAGGCTGAGGCTCGGGACTGCACTTGATGAACCATTCTTTTCGTTGGAATCTGCCTCTCAAGCACGGCGGTGGTGATTGCAACATGCATCCTACAAGAGCTACTACTACTGCTGCTGCTGCTGTCTTTTCTTCTGATGACACATTTGCATTTTATCACATGCGGGCCACACATTATCAGGCTATAACACATACGCTGGAGAGATCTGGACGGTGGGAAACTGCAACACTCCCGTGTGGTAAGGCGGGAATCTGGAGAAGCACAGGCAAACCTGCACTTGAACGAATCATTTCTCCTCTACAACCCATCCCGCACTTTAGTGTACCATTTTCATACGGTACACCGTATGGGGAAAACCAGCACTATACCAGTGTGCTCGAAGGAAAAACTTTCACACACCATAACCGAGCACCTAGAGTGGAGATGATGATGGGATCCGGTTTTGTTATTCTAATTTTTAGAGCAAATAATTGCACAGGTTTTGAAATGGAATTGAACAATGTAAAAATGGGAATGGAGTAGCAGCGGTGTGCAGTAAAAATTGTGCACCACCCGTAATACTACATGAGGAGAACAGCCTTTCCCTTCGATGATGTCGTGGCGTTGTCGTGGCAGAGCTGGGAACAGCTGGTAAATATTCATGAGATAAGTGCAATCAACGGTTTTGGGGGTTTCCCGGTGCTCGCTAGATGCACCTACCACGTTGAATGGGATGGTGATTTGATGTATCCTACAGGTTCTCACGGTGGGAAAATGGGCCAATAACAGGATGTTTTGAAATGCTAAATGTGTCGCTTTTAGGGAAAGGTGTGTACGCTTTGTACATTGTAAATTCACACGGTAATGTGACAAGATTGCAAGGATAGGAACTTCGCCGTCGAAAGGACTTGCTCGTATCAGTCGATCACGTTCTTGCAAACTTGGAACCTTGGAACTTGCTCCTGAAACTGGATTTTCCAACTGGAAACTGGATCAAGTATGGGGTTCGTAGTTAGTAGATAAACTATTACGTGTTTCTTATCTTCTTATATGCTTGATCTCTGAAATCCCGCATTCGATTACTGTTTACTGTTGAAGAACATTTCAAAGTTCGCGGAACAATTCGAAGTTGAAGCTATAACTGCGGCACGATGTTTGAATACACTAATGATACTCGGGACTGTGAATTTTGAATTAATCTCATGCGGTACTCTTTAGAAAGACCAAAACGTCAGCGGAAATGTGGCAGATGGATCAAGCAAGTGTGCCGCAATCATGTATTTCAGTACCTCAGCCCCGAGTATTGTGTCGTTATTATTGATTAACGATGACTGGTACAAAAGAATCGTTATCTTTATGTTCAATAATCAAGCGTTCTCAATAACATCTAAATCATCCTGCAGGCTTAATTCTATTGTCCATTGTAGATATCAAAGCTTTTTATCTGTTTGGGTGTTGCCATTTAGTCTTAGTCTTCACTTTGGGTTTAATTAGACATGAAACGTATGAAACATAACTGAATGCGATCATGTAGTCTAGTTGTAGAGGCACATGATCGCGTAGAATCTAAAATCGGTCAGATCCTTCTATTTGTATATATGAATTGAAGGAAGAACTGAATTCACCTAATTGATCTGTTTTATCTTATGATACTACAATCATTTAATCCGTTTCTCTTTACATTTGAACATTCTCAATTCAACAAGAGAACTGTAGTCTCCAGCTCTATATCCTCAACTCCCCACGATCCGAAGCAAACGCTCACTGTAGTAGAGAAAAAAAACCTGTGAACATTAAACCGAAACTAATTCTGTTTGGCAAGTATAAAAATGAAACATTTATTTTCCTACCCCGTAGAAAAATACGATCATAAGGTAAGGTAACTGGCAGGACAAAACCACCTGTCCGTTGCCGTTACCGTGCGACCATATTATGTCATAAACCACCGGCACGGCTGCTTTTATGATTTGCCGGACCCGTTGCTTTGTACGGGGTCCGCAACATAAAATATTTAAGCAAATGCCCGCCCACTTATCGCACCTTTTGCCGCATTTCTCTCGCCTCTCCGCAACAATGGTCGGCCGCTGTGGACGCATTCTCCGCAGGGTAATATATAGTTCAAAGCTTCACACGCACACGGTGCAATACAGCAGCAGCATTACGCACACCACATTGCCGATGCATCCTTTCTGTGTCATTGCCGATGTCCGAAGGGAACGAGGATCGTTAAGCAATTGGGTCACAGCCGTGTTCGGAACGACCATTTTACCTTACTTTCCTTTGCTTTATTGTAACAATCATCCTGCAAAACTGTGCTCCTCTTGTCTGCAGTATGTGTGAAAGCTTCATCGATGAGTAATCGAAATCGACGCGATCATCGCTGCAAACATGGATCAAATCCGGGATGTTGCTAGCGAACGAGAGAACATTATAATTCACTGGCGATGATTCAACATTTGCCTACCTCAAACTCAGCATGTTCCTTCGTGTTGCTCCGATTAGCTACCAAACCCCTTTCGATGCATGTTGCGATTCGTTGACAGTGGCAAAACTGCAGGGCATTTGCCCAGCGCTACCTGCTTCCCAACCGCAACATGTCCCCGCACCAAGAAGAACTGGAGCATAAATCATTGGATTTGTACCTATCCGCTAGCCCACCGGGGGCATTTGGCAATCGGTGACGATAGAAGCTAAAGTAAACAACTTCACCAATGTGTGCGCAATCGCTCCGGTTGTTTTTGTGCACGGAAACGACCGCGCGCGGGCTACAATAACAACCCCGTATCCTGTCGGGACGGATACATCCCGCCCGGAGATACCCTGTCGAATCGGAAATGTCAAACATGGGTCCGTGCTGTGGCGCGTTCACGGGATGCACCAGCCGCAGGATGTTTATTGTATTGGACGGTAGAACGAATTAGGTTAGGTCGAGTGTTTGCTCAACAACAGCTCTATGCACTTTTCGCGCTGCTGCGTTGATGTTGTTGCTGTTTGTCAAAGCTAAACCCTCCGTTTGATGCGGTTTCGTTTGCGGTAATACAAGGGGACAATATTGCACAGAGCAAATGAAGCATGGAAAACTGTAAACTGTTTTTGCCAGCTACTTACATTAAAAACTAGGTATTGTACTAAAACTCCCAACGCTTCCACGCCCTTCTGGGCATGGCTGAGCATGGCAAGGTCGACCAGTTCCGATCCTTTGCTCTCGCTGTGATGGGGTGCCGTTTCACGGTGACGACCGTTGCGGTGCTGCTGCTGGTGCAGTTGATCACAGTTCGGTTCCTTTCCTGCCACCACCGGCGTCCCGGCAGTCGCCACGAGCGGCGTCGAGCAGGCGGATGGTAGTATCGTCAGTATCGATTGCACTTCCGGCGTGCTGGTCGCACTGTTCGCCCCGGCAGCGACCCCTTTTGCCCGCTCGCCCACCTCGCAGATTAGCAGCGGGGAGCTGGACTTGTCCAGTATGATCGTGCCGTTGCGCTGGATCGCTTTGACGGTGGCGTTGCTGGCCGCCGAAGCGGTTGTCGTGTTGTGGGCCACCCCGCCACTGCCGCCGCTGCCATTGACCGCATGCTGGGGATGGTGGGACAGGTGCGATGGTGGTGGTGGTGGGGTTGCGTGATGATTCGTCGCCGTGGTCGGGACCGCGGTCGTCGACCGTAGCAGCGTCGATTTGGCCAGCGTCGGTTTCGGCGAGTGGTTGCTGCCAGCGACCGTACCGGCAGTGGCCGCCGCGACAGCCGATTTCGTGGTCGCCGTCGCCCCAGCAAGACGATTGTGATCTGAAAGGGAGAAAAGACAGGAAAGAAGAGGGAAATCATGTTTAATACCCAAGAAATGGAAGAAAACCCTACATTAAAGAGCTTTGTTTATGGTGCTATCGCTATAAAATCAACGCATAAAGAATAAATTCTCATCTCATCTCACTATATATAAAATCGAAAATCGCCACAATGACGTGAGAGTAAACATTCAGCAAGAGAGAGAGATAGCCGTGAGAGCAGAGCTCTCTTAGCAACGCGCGTTGCTGCGAAAGGACTTGCTCCATGCCACACTGCCACCCCTCGGGTAATGAGGGCAATGGTTACTTAGATTTTTTTGTTTACACAAACCGATTTGAAAACACATGGTATTGGATATAATGATTTGTTTTTAATAATTAAAGTTGCAAATTAGCCACCTGATGATAACGTGTCCCATTTCATACCCCTTCCCATTATAAATCAAGATATTCAAGGCAATATTTAAAAAAAAACATGTTTGAAAACTATGCAAAATAGCTTAATTGTGAAATGGTTGATATTCCAATTCATTCAATCATTAATAAATGCAACCATACTCATTATTGGTGCTTAAGCACCTCGAATACTACATACACCGTCGTCATCGGCAGATAAGTGTGCTGTAAAACGGGTTGACAGGACGTCGAACATGTACACTCCCTCAAATCTTCTTCTATTTGACGTAACGTCCTATGCGGACATGCCGGCCTGTATAGACTTTCGAGACTTAATTCATTATCACGTAACCGCATAGTCAATCCTTTCTACGAGGGGCCGGTGCGCGGGCTTGACCCCCTGACGGGTATGTCATTGAGTCGTTCGAATTGACGACCACGTACCACGGGACCGCCCCAAATCTACTACTCCCTCAAATCTACTACTCCGCAATATTGGTTGAGTCGGGACAAGGAAAACGCATGACAATAAGAGGCGGATTTAGCCGAGAGACCCTAAGCGGCCATATGCTAAAAAGCCTTGCTGAAATTCCGACAAAGAAAGCGGCGGATGTAGATGGCTTGAAAATTAAAATTGAATTTGTAACGATTTGCTCGCGGGTGGGAAGAACTACTTATTTCAGGATGTCCTTCCGGAACAAAGCACTAAAGGGAGAGATGGTTCATTGCGCAACATGGCTGCAACATACTGCGCGTTAGGTGAGACAATCGTGCGCACTGCATTTAGCCGGATAAGCATAAACTGCAGAATGATCCACAATGAAACTATGCTTACTGTAACGTGCCCAAGAGGGCTGAATTGATTCTGACTGTATCTATCAAGAGTGATGGCGATATCTACCATGTGATGCTATCACCGTACTATGGTGTTGATTAAGAACAACCACGTTATAATCAAGGACACGTCAAATTAGAAGCAAAATCTGAAAGATGTGGGGCGGCAAGAGTAAATAAAGTAGTTTGCAAGTAAACGTAAATTTAGTTAATTGATCTGGGAAGGTTGTAACAGTGTTGAACCATTCTTTTCTATAACAGTCTAGATCGGAATATTAGAACTACACATTTGGAATGGTTATTTGAGGGGATATGTTCACTGTTGAAATTTGATATTTGGCACAACAATAACAATTGTCTCATACACAAATACCAATTTCATTTAATACTTCAAAACCAGTTTCAGGATAATAAAATAAAATTTTGATGGCATTTTTGGAAATGACCCTCATGAAATTAAAGACCGAGCAAATTTACATTGAAATTTTTCTAAGCATCTATTACTTATTACCTAACGTATGAAACATACGTCGAAAAAAGAGTAGAAATGGAATTCGAACCACGTGCGATATCATATTTTTGTAGTTCAATCTTACATTTATGGGCACAAAAAACAGAAGATGGGTTGAAACAGAAGTGAGCATTTCAAAAAAATTATGCTTTTAAGTAAGCAATTGGGATTGGATCTAAACAAGTTGTATATGTATTAGCGGCACCCTAATTTTTTATTCCACGGCACATCAATACGTTATTCAATGAACACGTTGTTGAGGTTGCTACTTAGCTATGCTTTCCATAAAATCACGCCGATAACTAAAAAATAATAATAAAAAAATTATACATTTGTGTCAACAGAGGCATGGAACGTATCAGTTCGATTGAAAATAAGTAGGAATGTAGCTACTGAACTTTCTGTTTTATCAAAATGGCCACAAAACTCGCCAATCATGATTATCATTGTTATTACTTAAAAGTGTAAGTAAATAAGATTCATTGGTACTTTACGTGTGTAACAAATAACCTTATTTTTGAACACCAGTTAGAAAAATAACAAAATTGCGTGACTTGGTTTTTTATGGTTATTTGAAATTTAAGATTTACATCAGTATGGCTCAAAAGTAGCCTCATCAATATTTAACGGTTCTGCAATGTACCGTAAGAACTGTAACAACCAGGAAGCTACAAGGTTAAAACAGTTGTAAGAACAAATAAGAACTCAAACACCTATGAGTTATGGTTGTTGCCACGTGTAGAGTTTGAAAATGATTCGAAATTTGAGGACATCCGGTAGATTTTACCGGGCCTTAACTAGTTCATAATTAAAGTCTAGCGGTGCGCTCATGTGAGCGCCTTATTAGATGTAAACAAACGTCCAGTTCGGGTCAGTTGAACTTTACCACCGCACACGGAACAAAAACTGCATATTTCAAGTACTCTCAAGCGTATGGGGGTTTGTGTGTGTGTGTGTGTGTGTGTGTGTGTGTGTGTGTGGTAATTTTCTAGCTAGAAAAAGAAAAAAAACTCGAAAGCAAACACTTAAACACTGGCAGCATGTGTGTTCATTCAACCTGTTCCGGTTGGGTGCGCTTTATTCGGGGTTTGGGGAGGAAACATAGATACCAAGTTTCACCGCCACCAACGACCACACTCACAGACAAGATCGAGCAGGATAAGACGTTACGAGCGAAATTTAAGACGTTCAATGTTTATCCAAACAGGAGCCTTTTTGTGGCGTGTGCACTTGGGTCCAGCAGCGTGTAATGCTAATACGTTTCTCCAAGGGTGCGGCATTACATGCTTTAAGTTTATTGAATGGGTTATAAATTCTTGAGTTGTCGGGCAAGCAACAACGCCGCCACTCGGTGAGCTATGAAACATGATCGCGATAATGAATCGATCATACAATATGCTGACATACACTTGTTGCCCTTGTTTGGGGAGGCTTGGAAAGAGAAGTAAAGGTATGGCGTGTAGGCTTTACTCTTGAGGAAAAATATGGTTTGATTGACTTAATGCAATCTAAACAGCCGCAAATGCAAATGTTATGTTAATTATTAGCAGCTTTCCCATTAAAACAGTAATTAAAATCGATTTACGCACGTGAGTGAGCGAGTGATCATTCAATTTATTGCTATTTTTCTTCACACCGGAAACAGCAAAACACACGCAGTAATAAATAATAGCTAGGTGTGAAACCGTACACGGGTGGAAAGGGAAACCATGATCGTGACAGGAACTAGATGGCCAGCTAGCCAGTGCAAATCCACCCATCAAACCATACTCGGATCCCCTCCCCCTGGAGGCCCTTTTTCGGAGGCCCGACTCTTTGGCTGGTGCAAAATCAATCCAACCAATCGACCGTGGCTGCTGCCTTGCTGTGTGTGTGTTTGCTGGCCTGTGGACGCACATGTAATGTAAATGAGCATAGGAATTAAAAATTCATGCTGCAGTGCGCACCTTCCTACCTCACCACACAGTGTTTTTTGCTTTGTGAGCAGCCAGTGAAGCATGGATTATTGGAACCTGCCTCTGGTATAGAGCACTCTTCTGTTACTCTCTTCTTTTTTTACTGGGTCCGTTTCAACAGGAAGTTTGCAACAGATCTATGAACCAGTAGCCGATCAAATTCAACTGCTGACACACATATGGCTTTATGATGCTTATGCGACGTCCATGCTAATGACAGCCGCCTGCACGGTAGCTCGGTCTAGTGCGATCGGTGTCGATTGGCATGGCTTGATTCCACTTGACCTAAACTCTGACCATGCTGCGATGCTTTCCGTGCGGTAGCGCAACATTGCTGGATCGAGTAGCGGCGCCCCTGGGGTCGATCCTCCTCCGCACAGGAGCTCACATGAAACGTGATGGTAGTCGACAGTATGTATGGAATTATTATGGGCGGTAAAGAGTAGCATTAGATCACATCTTGATAGACAACCAATTGGCCTAAAACGTTGGGGATGGACGAACTTTCTAAAGAAGCGGCTACATTCTATTGGTAAAACGAGGACACAATCTTCGGTAAATAACTTTTTCTATTAAATGTGTCTGATGAAAGCGCACTCATTGAAGTCTGATGTCCTCAATTTCACTGCCAATTGCAAAGTGGCCTTTGAAGCAGCAGCTCAGTTAGGAAAACTCAATTAAATAAGGTCCCAGACACCCACCATTCCGCTACTTTACGGTGGCCCCACGGACTATCATTACTGCGCCTCAATAGGCTAATTAGAAACAAGGGCAATGGTCTGTGGTAAAGTATCTCCTATCAGCTTCAATGGTCGGGAGCGCCAGAAAACTGCCACCTCTTCACATAAACTAACTAAAGAAAGTGCATCTTAATGGAAGGAAAAGACCTTCACCGTAATAAGAGCAGTACTTGCTGCACAATAATATGCGACCAGAAAGTGCGTAAGATAAAGTGAAACAAATGGCGCATCCAACACACCGAGGAGCGCGACTTCCAGCGACGACCAATTGATGTAATTTGTTCATTCAATTATGCTTTACGGGCTCTAGCGATTCGCTACCCATCTCACCAACACCAACACCGGCAGCCGTCACCAACAAGCTGTGATTTGGTCGTTATTCATCAAAAACTGCTTCTCCACAACACTTTAAACGCATCAACCAGAGCGTCCAGAGGCGTGAACAAGATCCTTTTTAACATACTGGAGTTGCTCTCTTAACCTCGTTCTCTTTGCTAGCATTAGTTAGACACTTTCCATTATGCATACCAATTCATCGGCACACTGAGAAGTGCGAGCTAGATCTTGAGCAAAAGGAATCCACTGGTCAAACCTACATCTGCCCCTTACCTACCTTCATCAACTTGAACTCTTTACAACCTCTGCCACACCCACACGCTGTACGCTGCTGGGCGCAATTTTGGACGTCCCAAGTACCGCGCAGTGGTGTGACTTCATACGTTCGTGTGCACTCTAAAGAAAACACAAAAGTATGCTCCGCCAGTCTGTGGCCGCGGGGGCATTAGGCAAACACTGTTCAGCGTACGGCGAGTGGCCGCAACACGAGAAATAGCCCGTGGGCACTCAAGCATACTTTCAACCCCGGGGATGACCACCACCAGCCGGCAAGTGCGGCTACGAAACCGAACACGGAACGCACGATTGACCACCGGAGTCGTCGCTGTTCATAACTCGCGATGGCGTCATCACGCAACATTAATGTTTTGAAGGGGCCTCTGCGAACATCATTGCGATGAGTTGGTGCGTGAGCGGAGAAAGGGAGTACCGTCGACGAATGCGTCAAGTCGCGCTATTCATGATTGATAAATGATGTGCGTCGGTGTAGGAGTTGTTTGCTAGCTTTAATGGACACTATAGATCCAAAAATGTGTTTTAAAAATTGACTTTACCGTCTGGCGGAACATTATTGGAAATGAAAACCAGCTGCAGCTGCAACCTTGTACTAGAGATATCGCGGTAGACTCATTACCGAATTCCAAGTCCGTAACGATGGATAGTTTTTGGCAAAATTCCGACAAGAATATTCCAGCCAAACAAGACGTTGTTAATAGAGAAAGAGGGACCGAGAAATCCAGCGAGGTAGAAAGCGAGCAAAGGAACTTGATGTCCATGGTTTATTAAGGGAAGCTGTAAGTCATACAGCCAGTAAAGGATACACTGGGACATGTAATATATATTAAACGACCGCGCACTGACACTGATGACGTCAAACTCTCAGCTCAATCGCACGATGGCCGTAGCGACCTGAAGACGGTCACGCACATTATTTGGATGCGGCTCAAGCGGAAGTCGAGCAGACACTGAAGGATCAGATCAAAATCCATTAATAGGGAGCGCATATTCAATGGACTGTGGGGAAGGCCAAACTGTTTTGTGTGTGTTTTGGGGCAGCAGTTTGGAGAAGTGGTTTAAAGAAAATTCGAGCGTGTGCTTGTGAGTGATTTATTTTTATCCTAACCAGCAAACCTATCGTTAAGAAAGGTCCAATATCCCATTGGTAGAGCATGATAATTTGTTTTTGAAGAAACCGGATCTTTGCAATTCCACATGCACAACCTACGATGTGTTTATTGAACTGTGAACTTTTCCTGTAATCACAAGCGCTATCCTTCGCAGTCTTTTTAAGAGATCGTAAGAAGTGTATTAAAATTATTGAATTCATTTTGCTGGGAACTTCTATACCTCTATTATGCTGCATTGCTACGGGTGCATTCCACTTATCATTTCCATTACTAAAGCTTGATAAATGAAGCATCATATCAACACTTACTTAGCACGTTAAAGGCAAGTACCTCTGATGCAACTGTAAGTAAGACACCCACCGCAAGGGGGAAACTAAATGGATGCTTAACTTCATCCACGGTACAGCTACCTGTCCCAACAGTGGCTCACCGTTTCCACGCTCTTGGCGAGTTTTTCACCCCCTTCAAACTCCCCATTTCAATCAATCATTCGGCTGCTTCCTGCCCAAACGGCACCACCGCCCGTTGGACAAGCGTTGCAGGAAGTCGCGACAACGACAACGATGGCAATTAGTTTCGGTTACGCCGTGAAACCGAAAGTTAGCCATCACTCAAACACCACTCAACAGTGCTCGCGGTTCCGTACAGGTCCAACGACATCTTTACTACGCTAGTTCCGCACGCAGTGATGAAACAATGACAACGGGCGGTGGCGGAGTGCTGCTGTTGTTGTTGTCGTTGTCGTCATGTCTGTCTTCCCCATCACGAAGTGCGCTGTTAATTGTTGTGGGGTCTGGAGATCTCCAGGGAACGGAACGCTAACTTCAAATTTACCTTCGCGTTTACCGCGTTGTGTCATGTAACGCAGTCGGATGACTTGCCTTCTTGCCTTTCGGTCCTGGGTGGCCGGTCCCTGCTGTCTCTTATGAAACGCGCAACCAATCACCACCACGATTCCCTCTCCATGCCCGTATTTAGTAACGGTGGAGTAGAAGAAAAATACAAGAGGAGTATCCCTTATCCCAAATAGCTCCAAAAATGCTACGCTTCTCTCCACAGTTAATTACCATCTCTTCCGTTTCTTCCAGCCATTGCCACGGCGCGGGTTTGGCGGCCTCTGTCACATGCCCCGAGTACCACCAACTGAACGGAACCACGGTGTAAGTGTTGTTGATATTGTCGTTTGTTGCGCTTCTGTTTTCGAAAGGTGTCTCATTTCCCCATCGGTTTGTGTCCCACCAGACAGGGGAGACATGATTTTAATTTTGCCTCACATCAATTACCACGCACACTGATAGCTTCCGATACGGAGCACCGGTGTTTTAGTACCGGAGAAATTTGAAACCATTTTCCAATGTTTCCAAGAGAGACACAGGGTAGGGCAACGGCTTAATGTGTTCGCTGTTCGCTTGTGAAACGGGTAAGAAGAGTAAGTAGGCTCGCGGTACTCCAAAAGCCGGATATATCTGTAACCAGCACCCAGGAAGGCAGAGATCCCGTCAGGTACGCATCGAAATCCGTTGTGGGCAGGAAGTGAACTGTTGTTTTAAAGAACAGCTCATCTCCGAGGCACACGATGATACTGGGCGGCGGGTACGAGAGTGATGTCTGCTGACAAAGATGCACACATCCCTGTTACACCAGTTCTTACAACAACGACGTAGGAAAACAATCTAAAATAACAAAAAACAATGCAACAAGTAGCCGGAGAGGGCAAAAAACGCTCCATACCATGTCCGAAACACACCAGAAAGGGATGTTTTTCTAACCGAGCAAGGTGCACGCCATTACACCGGATCTCCTCGGAAACTGGACCAAATGTGCATCCTTGCAGCGGGGTAGTGTTACCAAGGCGCCCATCCGTTTCTTTTGCACGAGAGGCGCTAATAATATTCAGCATACAGCATTCGAGCAACTCAAAAACACAAAAAGGTGAATAGAACGGCCAAAAATAACACCCCTTTTTTCATTAACCTCTCATACCCACATACATCCGGCACACGGGTCTCTGGGAAGTGTCGAGGCAGAAACACAACCGGTCAAGATTGAACGACCATCAGGTCGGTCCGTCTACTGTCGGAAGTTGTGCCTGGGCGGGCGACATGTGGTATGGTGGCCCAGAGAATTCGGACGGGTTCATTTTGTGTTAGTTTGTTGCAATCGTATTTTATTGCTTGCAGCTCAAACTCCAACTGCAATGGCAGTGCAGTGTGTGGTTGATGCAGCTCTGGTAGCGCCAGTAGCAACTCTCACCCACAGCTATCCCTTCATTCTCGACAACGTGAGACGCTTTCTTTTAAGACGTCGCGAGATTGGAATGTGCATCGCACGCAGTGGGTTTTCCGATTGCATCACGGCGTGTATCGGCAGTGATCGACGGATGGAGGTGTCGTACCCATAAAACTTCCGTACAAACAACAAATATCTAAAGCAGCTCCCCCGAACTCCCAGTTTGCTCAATATTACCGGCCTGGGGTTATTTCAATGCGAGGGATCAAAGCTTAAATCGGTGGTGTTCTTGCTGCTTCTTGATGTGAAGTCAAAGGTTGCAGTGATTCGGAAGCAACGCATTCCACCAAATTAAATCCACACACAGAATAGCCGGATTAAGCTGAACCTCTTCTTTTCTCTCTCTCTCTACAGTTCTTATGGTTGATTGTACGCACGGAAAGATTTTTTGTCCTTGTTGTTAGAGTCCAAGTTTCACCAATCCAACACACAATCACCGTACCGTATCTGACAAGCCGATACGATGTGCGGATCGATGATGGGTGGCTGATTTTAATTAAATGTTTTAGCACGGTTCCACGAGGTTTAGGAACAGCAAAAAAATAATACACGCACACATACACAAACACATCTACAATAATTTACCGCTTGTTGCTTCTCATTCGTTTGATTTACACTTTTTTGTGTCTACTGACTACTTCCTTCCTACCCTGGTACTGGTACTCATCACACTTCGCAATTGCGAAGTTGTTTGAGCGCATGTTTGCCATTTTTTGCGTTTGCCGCGATATGATTGCGAGAAGAAAAATCAAATGCCAGAGTCCAATATGTCCAATTCCAAGCCTATCCCTCTCTCCCCTCGCTTTTGGCGCGTGATTTATTGAGATCAATCAATGGAGAGTGAAACGGCGTGAGGATCTTTTTTGCGGTGTTTGATTATTTTTATTTCACCTCCAAACTCACTTTCTCTACCTTTTGGGTCGCATTGTGGAGGGAAATTTTGCAAACTTTCGATTTGCGGTAGCGATAGAAATAGCATTGTGAGAAGAACCTGATGCAGAAACTTAAGCAGTTGAATTTGTAAAGATGGGCAATATCCCGTACATCAAATGAGATATTATTTAGCTTCGTCTAAATTTTAACTAACGCTTCATTTATGCTTTTTTATTTAAAAAAAAAAAACAACCTACGAAATTAATGAACCTTGTCACAGAGGGAACTAAGAAAGGTAAATAACTCAAGAGCAGGATATACCTTTTATAGGTACAGATCTGAAACAATTGCCAAAGGTATATAAGCAAAGGAATGCTTAAGGTACACGTCCCATGTATTGGGAAGGAAAGTACCCTAAAGCCAAAAAAATGTTGTATTGATGACTCATGCCTTAAATAATCCAAAAAAGTCTCAATAATCTGATCGAAAATTGTTCCTCTCCATACTCCAAACTATTTCTGAGTATTTGTTACATTCGTTGATGTTAAGCAGCATTGATCTATTTTATAATATCACCATCACTATCACCAACAGCGTATCTAAGCAAAGATCAAACATTTTCGTCTCCTCAACTCACCATGAACTCTGCCCCAGACATCAGAGAACGTTTAACACAAATAATGATCCAACTCCAACAGTTCCAAGCAAATGTAGTGGGCTCACAGCAGTCAACTGTCGAAAGTGAATAAATCCTACTCCCCGACTAACTATGCTCCATTTCAGCAGAACGCAAATTCATATACCATTGAGATCATGAAGCTCTCCGCAAACCGTGAGCCGCTCGTCTCATCCTTATCTCGTACTCCAAATGGACACCCGCCCGCAGGATAGGCGTGTGCGTGAGTACGATAAATTCACAGCAAATGCGATAATCCACCGCGCCAAGCCTGTTCTGCTGATGAGCTGACCTCACCAATCATGCCGGCTACTTGACCAGGTCCGGGGCCCGGGTCCGTCCATCGCGCCACGCCGGCACTAATTAATTCAACAAGCTATCGTTTCCGTTTTTTGCTCGCCCAGTAGCGTCGCCTACTTCAATGCGGTTGCTTTCAAGTGGAAGTCCTATCTCGAGGTCGAGCACTGTATTTTCCCCCATTTCCACTGCGGATACAACCGGGGGTATGGCAGTTCGTTTGATATGACTGTGTGGGTCGATGGGGTATGCAAAAATATCAGCACATCACTCCAAATATTTCAAATTAGCTCTCGACAGGATAGTGCAAAGAGTGTTATTGCGTTTCACGCTGATGCTTGGCTTCAATTTAGAACGGACAGTTTAGTGTTGGAATTGCAATCGTTATGGCTTTGTTCTCACCGAAACTGAGCACCCAAACATTTGATGCGAAAGTCCCTTTTCTTTATGCATAGTTACAACGGACTGGCTCGGTAGAAATCATTGGGTTTTGCGCTGTCAGAAATGAGTAATGTGGTACTATGGTTGCGGTTGTTGCAAAGGGAAATGAATAGAATTAAAACATTATTCCACCAGGAGTACACGATCAGTATGATGAGTGAATAACATGAATCTCAAGCGGCATTGCTCATCGCGGCGTCTGGTTTGTGTAACTCTGTAATTCACTTTGGCATGTACATGTTCGGGAACCAACCAGAATCACATCATTATTGGTTGCGGTGCACGGATGTATGTTGAAGTCAATGTTCGGAAAAGAACCGTTAAAGAATGATTTTTGTTTGTGTGTTTTACCATCATTACATCTCAATGACAATGCTACAAATCAAGACATTTTCCAATGTTTGCGAGGGTATTATACTTTTACTCAGAGAAAATATACGCCACAAAGGCAAACAAGCACACGAGTACGAGTTTTTTTTTATGAAAGAGCTCTCGTGCATGGTGAAAATATCGCATGAAAAATCGCATTCAGTTTTTCATCGGTTGATCGTATGGCGGCTTTTACAAAAAAAAAGCAAGCGCGTGGTACAGTCAGCTGCTACCATATATTGCGCAGTTTCAATACAGTTTTTATTCATCTCAAGGTGAGGTGAAAACATCACGAGCAAGACATCTTAACGACAGAACCAGATCTAAATGGAATTAAGAAAGGATGAAAACTCACCACACTGGTTTGAAAATTGATTATTATTTTTTTTTTAAGAATTGATTAATTTTAGTCACTAATATAGCTAAATAAAACAAACAACGTACTTTGCTCAAATAGCTCAAAACGTATAGAAAATGGAATATAACTCAAACTTACATCACCACAACGGATGCCGACTGGTAGTAGTAGCTTGTGTTTATTCAAACAATATCCGTACACTACCTCTTCTGGCACCAACACAGTCAAACTGACAATAAAGAAAACAAACAGTTCACTTGGCCATACATTAAAAATACCTTTCAATCTCTCCGTACCCCGTACAGACGTATGAATCACTTAATTCGTTCCAACAACAAACTTCACTTGCACATCCATTAATGTCTCGGGAGTGCCGAAATAAATTAGATCCGGCTCCCAGTTTGCGCGGGGAAGTAGTGTGCGCGACGGACAAGTAGCGTTTAAAATGTAAACAACACACGCGCCTCTTAACTACCAACCGATCTGTCAACCGATGTCAAGTTCACGCACCCGCGAACGATCTTCTTTTTTTTTGCGCAAAACACGAGTCGAAGGCGCCACCGCACGCGACAACACACGTTGGAAAATCGCGAAAATCTGGTCGTCTCGAGGAGCGCACCCAGTACGCGGGTACTTTGTGTGGACCCGACGGTCTCGTACGCAAATGTGAAACTGAAACATTTCACCACCAGTGCTCGTCATCATCATCGCCGTCACACTATGGGCCAGCTGGGGGAGGGCGCAATAGTTCTCAGCTTGCGCATTTCGTATTCCCGCTCACTGGGAGTTCACTCATAATTATAATAAACTGTCCTCTCTAGATCGCGAGCATGAGAAGGAAGGTTTTTCTCAACCCAGTCAGAATGGAATAACCGTTTGCATCGGACATTGGGCATAACGATCGCTCCGGAGAGACATATTGAGTTTGGTGAAAAAGGATTGCGCGCGCGTTCGCATCAGCTGCTGGCTGTGTCCGTGAGTCATGTGCAGCGTTCACAGCCGGGAATTGATGCGTCCGCGCCAGTGGTTGCCTCACTCAGCTCTGCTGCTGCAGCTCCCAGACTCCCCCTAGAGGTTTGCAAAGAAACTGGGAATCGTGTGGAAAGCAGCAAAACAAGAGAGAGAGTGAACCAGAGGCAGCCAAAACGGGTGAATCTAAATATAAATAAACTCTGACGCTTTATAGCTCCCAATAGAAGGGGGAGGGGGGAGGGGGGGGGGGTGTCAGACGCGTAGGGCACGACTACCATTAAATTGGTAGTGTCTCGCGACAAGTTAGTCGATATGAACAGTGCAGTGGCGATGTTAAAACGATACTCTTGTCGTGTTTTTTTAATTGATGGAAAACGATACGCCTACAATGTTTCGTCTGATTATTTATTCTCCCTCAAGGGAGAGAGTGATAAAACGTCTCACCCAAGGGAATGATGTAAATCATCTGCATAGAGAACGCCCCGCTTGACCTCTTTCGTGCACATGCTGCTTAAGTACACAATTTAGACAAATTCACACGGAACTGCTGTTCCAGAAATAACTAAATCTGTCAGCGAGCGTGTTACTCAAACAAAGCTTCATTGGGTTCACCATTTGCTCAAGGTCATAAAAAACACGAGCTAATATGCCATCTCAACTATCTCACTATCCTCGTTTTGGAACCACTTGTTGCCTATTCGATACTCTTTTAATGATGCGTTGGAATTGGATCCTACGATTCTACTGACAAGCAATCGGATCTCCATATGGTAGCCACACGACACGAGATTGAATAATCGTCGACGGAGGGCCACAAGTGAAATTTATACTGAAACTCTAGTTTCCACACTGGTCTCTCTTAGGCGTTTGATCTTCGCCAACTTTCAGCCATCATCGAGGGATGTTTGGATGATGACGAAAGCCTAGGACATTGATGCTTTTGTTTGGATAGATGTGAAGTTTTGAATATTTACTATCGCTGGAGGAAGTTGAATCCATCAAATCATCTTCAACCAATTTTAGGTCCAAATTCTTACAAAACGAGGTACACATTTGAAGCTTCAGAGCATCTGCATCAGAATAACAGAAGATCAAACAGATTTGCTTCCGAAAAACTTGCTCAACATCTATAAGGTTCCAGTGCGTAAGGCCACTTAGCTGCTTGTGTGCTTGTAGAGGTAAAGACGGCATAGAAAGATAAAGATCGGCAACATACATGATGATGGCACCATACGAAACTCATCTGCAAGATCGATCGGGTGTAATAGTACGCAATGCCGTTTCTACGCTCCACCTTGGAGCGAAAACAACAACACTTGCCAGTATGTCGGAGAGAAACGGACATATTGGAAAGTAAGAGCAGCAGCAAAAAACAAAAAAAACAACACAAAATCCCAAACCAATGCCATTCGTTGGCGTCCGAAACCCGCGCCCTCTAGGCCCCGCCGGCTGGCTGCCGTCTCGTTTAGCAGCAGCAGCAGCTGGAGGCAGCAGACACCCAACGGCAGTGCGGACGGTGAGATGGTGGGCCGGTGTCGGCGGTACCGGTCGCGACAGTCCGACCCGGCAGAATTATGCCACCACCGCCGCCGCCGATGCTGATGGCCGTGGCGCATCTGCGCAGACGCCACCACCGCCGGAATGATGCTGCTGCTGTGTGATGCCATTTTCTGCTTTTGGCTTTTTTCTATTTATTCTAAACTCTTGCAGCGCTGCAACGATGCAGTTCTACTTAACTAATAGCTATGATATCATTCGCATTGTGTGGGGTAACGCAACCGTTAGAACGTCCGAGGGAGATAGTGAGCAGGACATTGAAATTGCATCAATTGAGACCTTGGGAGCAAAAGTGGAAATGGAAAAAAATACCTCCATTGATGCTGTTTTCCTTGTTGGCTTCCTTATCTTTCAGAAGGTGGGCCGCAAGCTTACCTGCAATTACAGAAAAAGGAAAATATATTTGTTAGTAAGAAGTTGTTCGAAAATGAAGTCCAAAAAAGTGTATGAAAAAGACGCTCAAATACGTTTAATTAACCGCATGGGGACAATATGCGGGTAACCCAAATTGAATACACGCCTAGAAGGCTTTTCTCCTACAAAATAGTGGCCCACTTTTTCGGCGAAACCGCAACATAGTTTTGCCAAAAGAAAAGACCCAACCATGCACACACACACAGCACCTGTGCCTGCCTTTTACTCAACTCATTTAGGGCAATCGATCCGAGGCCCACATTACAGTCCATCGCCGGGGTGGAAATTCGATCGACAGCGAAAGCCCCTTCTCCAATGCACCACCATAGTTCCCTCTTTTGTGTCCCAATTTCATTCATTCGGGCCGTTCTTTTATGACGAAGTTGCGGACGCCAAGCGGTGCCTTTGGCGAGATGTAATAATGAATGTATGAGAGAATGTGCCAATTTTATTACAAGGCTTCTTTTCGTTTTTTTGGGCCATGCGAAACGCGTGTAAGTTTACACATGATCAGAATGTTTGCAGCAAAAAGCGCTCTCTCTGGCTGGGTTTTAGTTTTCAGCACGCGATGCCCTCTGTAAGAGTAATTAATTTTTATGCAATGAGACGCTTCATTTGTGTATTTTTTTATCGCCTTATCTCATCAGAGACTAACGTGTTTGCGTTTTCGTTTTTGGGTAATGTTACACACCCGAATGCAACTGCATTATGAAAGGGCAGATTCACAGCATCAGCGCATAAACCTACGTTCGTCATTTTTTTCGTGGCTTTTTACTTCGCATCGAATTTAACTCATGTAGCATATAATGATTATTAACAAACGGAAAGCCCTCACATTGCTTCTTCTCCCTTTGCAGTGTTCATTAAAAAAAACCGCAAAAGTGAAATTAAACAAACAGACACCCTCCGTGCGAGGCAGGGCATACACGCAAAGATGCACTTACGCATCATCAGCGCACAGTCACAATAAAAAAAAACACACACACATCTCTCCATCATTTCCCCTTTCCTCCCCCGGGTTGTACCTACTTTTCGCAAGATTTCGTTTGGCTTTCTTCCACGGAATGAGATAGATTAATGAATTCATTACGGCGGCGGGACGGCTGCTTCACCACCACTAGCACGGTTGACTTCCAATATGCACGCAATCTTTTTTTCAACGTTGTCTGCACGCCTCAAAAAGCAAAAAGAAAAAGATCACAATCTTTCCCTATGCTGGAGCCACTGCAATCGACCCGGGTTTTTAATTGTCTGACGCGTTCTGACGGCCGGAGACAACCGACGAAGAGGGTCAGCAAAAGAACGTCAATGCACTTTACTGCTCTGCCTGCCGGCGGCCTGCAGTGGCTAATAAAACGATACACTTGTTTAACGCCAATTACAAAACAAGCCAGGAACTTGGTAATGTGGCGAGACACACAAACTTCAACAAAATGGGTCACAAATCACGCAAAGTCCGTCGAGAAATTCGCTCAATGTTCGCTGCCGTGAAATTGGTGCACCGTAAATCGATTTGCGATTTTCAACCGAATCAGCTGGCAAGGGTGCGTATCACGTGCACCATTTTCCAGCAAAACCACCGGGCACACACCAATATCCTCTTTACTCGATTGTTAAACTACAGAATGCTTCATTGCAACACGAAACATTCAGGAAGCAACTCTTGCACAATTGCACAGACACCGCGAAACGAACGGAGCGCGTCTTCGTGTGGAAAAACAAAAGTCAGTCCACCATTGCACAGAAGGAAAAAGGACACCCGTACTTTGGATTTTGACAGCAGTGACACATCCGCAACGGAGTAGGCAATGGTGTACAGTCGTCGGCACACCACACCACCAAAGCGGTAGGTTTGATTGTGTGAGGATACGCGCTCTTGTTGCACACAGCCGGAGACGTGGTTGCTGCTGCTGCTGCTACAGTAGTGTTTGTGACTAGCCCCGGTTTCCATGGGCGCCCTCGACCGTGTGTTGGTCTCCCCAAACACGGTCCTTCTGGTGGAAAATAGGACGAAGAAGAGCCTCCCGGCTTCCCTTTCCATACAGTTCACAAACACCACACACACACAACCACACCAGCGCTTGAGGCGTGAATGCATCCAAGCACTCCCTTTCCCTTTTGGGGTAGGGCAGGGGAAACAGCAACCCAAGCAGGGCGGGAAACACTGCCCACTGTGACAGAAGAACCCTTCACTTTTGGACTGCCAGCGGGGTGGTTGGAGTTTGCAAGTGGAAATTCGGCGAACGCAAAAAGGGGTGGGAAAAGCGACCGAAAATACGGTGGCAACCCCCGACAGACAAAGAGAACGAAATTTTCAGGCGAGGGGTAGGTAGAAACACGCGGTGGGGGCCCGGCCCAAGATCGGATCCAAAGTCCGTTGTTTTGGGCTCGAAATTAAAAATGGCGAATGGAGCGCTACCACGGAGAGAATGCGCTCTCTTGCTTGCCTTTAAAATACACGAGGCGCTCTCGCTGTAAAGAACGCTCGCTCGCGCTGTTTCATCGCGATGAAACAGCGCGAGCGAGCGTTCTTTACAGCGAGAGCGCCTCGTGTATTTTAAAGGCAAGCAAGAGAGCGCATTCTCTCCGTGGTAGCGCTCCATTCGCCATTTTTAATTTCGAGCCTAACCGTATTAATACACGATGCGCAATCTCAGATTGCGCATATATTCGTTTTATCAAAACATAAGTCATTTCGCGTAGCCAACCCTGAGCTATAAACGTCATTTCCATACATTTTCAGATTGCGCCAAGATTGCGCATAAATTTTCAAGATTATATGTCCGAGATATATATATATTTTTTGACAGATAAATATATCAAACCGACCCGTTTGACAGATAAATATATGCGCAATCTGAGATTGCGCATCGTCTATTGCTACGGTAAAACAACGGACTTTGGATCCGATCTTGGGCCGGGCCCCCACCGCGTGTTTCTACCTACCCCTCGCCTGAAAATTTCGTTCTCTTTGTCTGTCGGGAATTGTGTGCGCGCGCACCAGCACTTGGGAAGAGAGAGAGCACCGACCGAATGGAAACGAATTCGTATGGCTAAAAGGGAATGAGGGGTGATGGGAGGAAAGGATAAAACATGTGCAAGGGCGCTCTATCGAATCGAGCCGAGAAGACGAACCCAGCGTTTTGTGATGGAAATCTGTGCACGCAAGGAGGCACCCTTCTTCCCGGCAGCGATGAGTCATCATCGTCGCATTTGCCGCTTCCTTGCCGCTCTCTCCGTGTTTTTTTTTTTTGTTGAGAGAGAGAGGATTAGTGTTTCTCCGTGTTTTGATGGTTTTCCGAAATAAAACGGAGCGGTGGAAAATTCGAGAAAAAAAAAGAAGGCCGAGAATATTGATGCAAGAAGCTGTGTGTGTGGAATCGACGACAACTTGTCGCTGGGGTACAGGGTGACTCTTTACGGGTAAGATACATCTTAGAAATTATTGGACTCTAGAAGGACAATATTTTAAGTAAAATATGTAAAGTATCATTGCATTCAAATATCCGTTGCTTTATTATGCATTAACCAAATGCTTTGGGAAAATAATTAGCATTAAACGTTTTCGACACGTTTTTTAGACTAGCTTATTGCAATTCAATATTGATTACAGATTACAGAGCCGATTCAGGGATTAAAACCATATTTATAAAAAAGCCATTTGTGACACCTCTTTATCATTTTGATTACGTCAAATCACTACTATCTTAATTACTTTTCATAATTAGGTACACTGAATGGGAAAATATAGACCAAAGAGTCGAGTTGAATATCTGATAAATAATATTGAACATTAAAAATTGACTTCAATAGATATCCCAGAAAATGATGGTACAAGACAACATTCAAAATCAGACGAAAGGTATATTATTTGGACCACTGTTGTTGTAACGCAATATGTAATATAGCATAGAATGGTACAGTCATGCTTTGATATTCTATCTTTGTATAACACCTTTAGCGAAGTACGAATATAAAATACATTACTTCTCTTCTGATCACCTAACTGCAGTCCTATAACAAAACCGATATTACAAATCTTCAAGATATTTAATGCTACATACAAAGCATTCCGTTAATAGGTCCCTCGACAATACGCCCTATAAATCTGAACTGACGAGGTCTTTTCCGCAAACGTCTCATGGTGCTGCCGTTACCTTCGCCCACATTCGCTCACGTGTGTACAGGGGACATCGCCATGGGCCTCTCACTGATCACATCAGAGACAAGGTTGTACCAAAGGTCTGTCGGCGACCATCAGTCTCTCCCTAAACTATTCGTCTCACGGGATTTGATGAATTTCTAGGATCATGCTTAAATAAGAAAGATCACCCTGAAAACAAAGTTGGACCACTTTCACCACCATTACCATCGCTTCTAAGTAGAACACATATCGAAACACATAGTTTGCCCCATTCAAATGACCACCCATGGTCACGATGCGTAGCGAATTCCCTTTTTACTACCGATCGTGGTTGAAACAACAGCAAGCTTTTGCTTAAACACACACACCAATCATTAAAAATGATGCACCCCTGAATGGATTGGCTGGTAGGCTGTCTAATAGAGCGTGAAATACCAAACACACACACAACACGGTGGGTGGGTGCACCAGCCTTTGCTAGCGATGCCGCCAATGAACTGCAATTAATCGAGTTTCCGTGAGGAATAATTAATTTATCGGGGTCGGGGGCGGTACTCGCTGCGGTCGCGAGAGATCGCGTAATTTTGCAAACGGCAAATTTCAATGCTCAACCCCCTCTGTGCGATGAAGGGAGTGGAAGTGAGCGGTATCGAAACGTATACGCAAAAGATGCGCCCCTAATGTTACAAACAAAGTTGCAAGGTAGCAAATGCCGAATTTGAATGTGCTCGGTTGATGTAGTTCGGTGAGCTCAAACAAATCGTTCGTTGTTTGTTTGCTAATGCTCTTCCATTTCATAGATATGTCTTATACAAAAATACTCTGTTGGATTTGGATTTAACATAACATAACAAGACATAATAGAAAGAATAAATTATTCACATATTAAAGACAAACAGAGCTCAAATTCTTGATATACTTTAACGCAACGTCGAATATTTGGATTTTAAAGGTAAATTTCGGGTTTCCTAACGTAAGCAGAAGACAACAACCACATCGTATCATTAAAATCCGACATTCAGAAGGCCATTTTGTCTTTTTGTGTCCCAACCACCCGATTCACGTTAACGATTACATCAAGTACCGAACAATTGAGTGCGACAAGCAACTATACAACCATAATCGTACCTTTCAATGGTTTCTCCATTCGTGCAATCCCTTTTTACTCGAGAGGCTGCTCGTCGTCTGGGTTTTAACGATCAACGTCAATGGTACACCACCATGCGTCGTCGTGAACCTCAGAGAACGTTCCCAACCTTGGAGCTCCCAACCATTTTATCGATTCACAGCGGCGGAATCGTCGATTGAATCATTCAAATGACAGTGTGCCTTCCTTCCTCCCAAAGCCCAAAGCTTGGGAGGCTCTTCTTCTGCTCTCAGCCCGACCTACCATCATAATGACCAACTTTCCCGCAAAAGGCAAATAATTACAGCTCAAACGAATGAACGTACGCTCTCTCCGCCGACGAGAGGAGGGATATTGATTGTCATTACCTTTCAGCTTCTTCGGAACCTTGAGCGAGCTCCAGAGGTGTGCCGTCGTCGGGGCGGCCGGTTTTTGCACCACCAGGGCATACTCGGGCCCATTGCGGCAGAGGTCAAAGTCAGTGCCGTTCGTTGATTTGAGCTTGTTCAAGCGGTTCTGCTGATCGCAGAAACGGTTGCTACGCTTGAGCTCCTCCTCCAGCAGCAGCGCATCCTGCAGCCGGGTCCTGGCCGCGATGCTGCCGGCCAGGTCCGCCGACCGGTGCCCGTTCTTCACGCCGAGCTCGTTGTGTCCAACGAGTTCCGTGCGGGTGGATGGTGGTGGCGATGACGATGCGATCGTGGTCCGCTGATGCTGCAGCTTGGCCGGGACCGACTTTTTGCCCCCGGCAGTCGTCACCAGGCGGCCCATCGTGTCGACTCTTAGCAGGTGGTGCTCGAGATAGAGCGCTTCCTTTGCGGTACACATGTTACTACTACTGTCGGGCACGTTACCACTAGCACTTGTACCACTTGCACAACGACCTGCAGCATAATTCGTGTACGACTGTCGCTCTTAACCGAGGGGTCCGTGTGGTCCCTCTTGTTGGGTTTTGCACACTTAACACAACAAGACGTTCTAAGTTATCGGCTGGAATATATGTAACGCAAGCAAACAGGTAACATCGAACTGTAGCACTTTTCAAACACACCTTGTTAGAGGAGCGTGTGTGTGTGTGTGTGCAGGCGGAAAAACAGACGAGAGAAAACGGAATAAACACACAGAAATATGGAACGACCCACTAAAACCAACCACCGCCACCAATCAATCAAGTGGGTCGAGCCAGACACTGAAACACTGCCACAGCTCCAAAGAGTGTGGCGCACGGTAAAGAAATTCGGGACACTTCAGCCGACACATGCGCACGCACCCCACAAACACACACTAATTCCCCCACCGGGGGGTTCGGGGAATGGAAAATGGATCTTTTGGGGAACTGGATCCAATTTTGCACCAATTTCCGGCACTACACCGTACAGGCGGCGGTGGAAGTAGGTAGCAACACTAACCTGCACCAACTCCCCTTCTTCGTTAAGCTCCCCTTTTGCTCCTGCTGTCTGTATGCCTGTGTACACAATTCTACGCACTGCTCCCCCCCCAAAACTTGCTACACGCACAGTCGATTCACGCGCGCGCACACACAACAACCGTTCGTTGCGAGACGGTAATGAAAACTGAAGGCCTCACGGCTTTCTTGGGCACCTGTTTCATCCCCTCTCAAGCTCAATGCACGCGCCTCTCTTTGGAGTTTTGAAGTTTTTGCCGAGTGCTCTACCACTCTTGGTCCCGGCGGATATGCACAACGCGGTTAAGACGGCGACGCATCGTTTGCGCTAGTGAGCGAGCGACTGAGCGTGAGGTGTGCGTGCGTACGAATCGCGACTACGCAAACCGCCGGGCACCAATGTGAGAAACGTATGCGCTTACGTAGTCAATTGGGAGAACATTCGTCAATGGGAGAGAGAGCGAGAGTGTGTGTGTATGTTTACTGTCTCTTGAAGACTATTTTCTTGCTCAAAGCATACTTTGGTTTGTGGCGCATTAGGCACGTGCGAGGGGAACATTGCTTGCGCATTTAACGTAAACGCAATGAGAACGTGCGTTATGCTCCTATATCTTCTTGAGGGTTCTTTTCAGTACAATTTTTGGTGATTTGTTTCTGCATCGTTGGAGGTCTAGCAGTATCTAGTGGTCTTAATAAACCTAACTTTCAGTTCCAACACTATCATAAGGCTTTGAAGGACCTAGACCAAATACAGTTGTTATTCCAAACAAGAATTGACTTTAACTTGGATTATATGCTGAAGGTGTGAAGATGTTTAATCTTATTGAAGAGATTGATCATCAAGATGACTTCAGATTATCAACGATCACATTTTAGGTCTGTCTTGTTTTTCTCAGCAAAAGCCTATTCTTATTTGTGAGAATCTAAACGGACACCTGAGTCTAAAATTCTAGGTGAACGTAAAGTAAAGTAAAGATTTGAAAGTAAAGTGAAAGTAAAGATTTATTTTCTTGGATGTTTGGCTCTGCCGTAGTCGCCAACTACATTTAACGACTCTGATGGAATTCTAATAAATACCAAGTAATAATAGGTCATGTCAGCAAGATGTCAGGAGAAATTGATTCTGAAAATGAAGAATTCATTACCAGCGGTTAAGAAGCCCCAGTTTATGATGTTCTTGTTGATAGATAAACATTTTCTGTCGAATGTAACAGATGAAAGATATCTCAGGAAAGAAGAATCTATTTCCAAACTACTTCTATTTACTGGTGTTTTGTTAAGGGTTTCACCCTAATTTAGTTACATCTACCAAACTAAAGTGTGATTGATGTACAAGGAGTTGTCGTAGTAAACTCGAGGCCATGCTTAACAACATCTTAAGAGAATGTAGCTTTAGTTTAATGTAGTATCTGTATACCTGGATATTATAATGACAGGCTTATCTTAAGAGTTAGTGCGCCCAAGGCTGATATTAGTAATCTAAGATCCCGATTCCTATGAGAGATTCCAATGTCAATTGTGGAATAATCATCTTAATAGAAAACTGTAAATTGTACGACTTTCCAAAAAATTGTCAAAAATGTTGGTATTACCTTATCGGAATGGTCTAATGCATATTCTTTTTTAAAATTGACTGACAATTTCGATACTATTTCGTTACTTTATTCAGTAATAAGCTACTTCTGTTATAATGTTGCTGTACAACCTGAGCTCTATGAACCATCACATGTTTCATAGATTCCCGAAACCGGCCGATATATTTTGGTACTTCAAAACCGGAACCAATCTCCAAAACCAAAGCCTACGTGCATCTAACGCATCACACAACCTGACGGCTTTGCTGCGTGGAATCATCGCAACCGGCGGAAATTTGCAAACATAATTAGAGCAAAGCCAAATTATTCACTGATGACCCCGTCTGGCGTGTGTGCACGGTGTTTCGTACGCGATATCATTATCATCATTATCAATTTGGAAAATCACACGCGTACCAGGCTTTGAAAACAAAACAGCTATACCGATGAAAAAAAAAGACTCCCCACATCGAACTAAAAACTCGATCGAAATCGCACCCCGAGACCTAATCAAACCATCACCAGATTTCCAAATAATGGGCTCACCAAAATATCGGTTATCATAGAGCTCTGGTGGAAATCTGTCTGCCCTAGCCTAGCATTACAGCGAAACCGAAATGATCGAAATGGTGTGATAGTTGGGAGGTTTCCCCCCCTTTTCGGTGGACGATTTTCCACGGTTAAACATAACAATTTGCAAGCGAGGTGTACAAATTACTAGCGACCGATCAAATCGACCCTCGCCTGCATCACAATGTTTCGTTGATGATCGTTTGTGTGCGCATGTGTGTGAAATACACACATTTCTCCACATTCGATTTCACTGAGCACGAGTGGTGAAGAGAAGAAAAAATGTTCCAAAAAACCACACGTCAGTCATCGTCGTGTGCCGCCGTCGTCAAACTTGAAGGAGTTGTTAGTTTAAACTTTGCCTTAATACGATCCCCGAATTCCTCGTTCGGCTTCCACCTTTCTGTCCTGCTGTTCAAACAAAACATATCTGCTAACATATCGTACCCTCGCGAGAGCAACAGACTGAAAGAAGGCGCTTTTCATTCGATTAAATGCAATTTGTACGAAGCAAAAAGCTGTTAATTCGATCGCCCGAGCGCGAACATTACTGCGCGCGCGCGCGCACACACACGCCCGTGGCATAAATTCGTTATTAATCTTTCCTTTCAAACCCTCCGGTGGTGGCCGATTTCCTCAAAAAAGCTGCCATTTAAAAAATTAAATTTCCAAAAGTAAATAACAAAAGATTTATCTGTCTGCCGTGCACGCGCCGTTCCTTCTGAGCACAGACAAAACGTTTGCTCCTCACCACGTTTGATTGACGGATAAGAGAAGTGGAAAGTGGAAAAGCTGCCCCCGAAGGGCGTGCAAATCGAAAAGCCATTCCATTACGACGAAGAAAAAACAAAATGAAATCGAAAAAGCTTACACTCAAAGTTGCTCAGATGATCTTTGCGTGATCAATCGCGCAGCCGAGGAGTAAAGCGCAAGGGCGCATCTCGAACGTTTGGCTCTTGGCGTCTTTGAGTTCGTGTTTAGAGCCTAATGCTCTAGCAGCTCGGGGCGAAAGTTGTTGGTGGTTTCCACAGCAGCGCAAAGCGCGCGCATCAACAAAAGTAAAACCGATGTGCCGCGAGCTGCAGATAAATGCAATGATAAAGCGCATTAAATCATTGTTTCAGGCCCGGGCGGCTCCCAGTTTGGAGAAATCGGCGCAACCGCGCCTCGGGCTACCAAGGCTGCTCCTCCCCGGTACGCATCTTGGCGGACGCAACGCGTGTAATTGTTTTATTTTCGGGCAAGTGCGATATGAATATTTATGCTGGATGAAAACGGGAAACGGCTGGTGTCGTAATAGCGTGTGCTTTTCGTGCCTTTCGGGTGGAAATTGTCAACTGATGATGCACCGCAAACCGCAATCGCCGGTTAGATAAACTGTTCGGGGTTCATTGTCCAGCGGTGCCATCTTTTCATCGCAACTCATACTTACACCACTTTATCATTTTCACTTGCAATTTAAAGTCATAAAGAGATTGCAAGGGCGATTTACGGGTTGAAATAAAGCCATTTTGGCCACTTAATGTTAAAGCGCCCTCTGGTGGGAAAAAACAGCCTCACTACCAGTTTGAAGTAATTTCAACATAAACAATTGCTGGACGGTCGTTTTCGGCTCGTGATGAAAGGAGCCAAAAAACGAACTCACTTGCTTTGCTGCAACCTGGAGTAAAAGGAACTTGCGAAAAACAACACACTCCCAACTACAGGCAAACGTACTATTTCGGAGCCCACCCTGTCGAAAGCGAGCACTGGTCACGTGCATAAAAAGTGTAGTAAAACCGCAACCAATCACCTACCGAACAATAAACAGCTCCGAATGGGGTGCTTCACTTGCAAAAAGGAGAGATGCCGACTCGAGAACGACTTCAATCGAGACGATTCAATGTAACGATCCCAAGCACAAACACACCAATCTGATGCGTTCGCACAGCAATCAGGTGTTGCTGGAAGATGCTCTGCCGTACGCCTGAAATGGTCTTAACATGCCAGACACCCAGGCGGACGGACAAGACAGACACCCTTTGCAAAACTGCCAAACCAGACAGCGCAGTGCAGGGGGGGCTGCCGATCTTTATCCAAATATTTACATTTTCGCGCATTGTGCCTTGAGGTGTTGTCGGCTTTTACATTTTGCACGGTTGATGATGGGTGCTCACGGGTGGTTTTCGCTTCTCCACTTGTTTAAATGTTGTCTGTGTGCTTTTTGTTCATGCGAAATCATGCCCGCCACTTCCGTCATCAATTACGATCAAGTATGAAAAAGGCGGGAATGTGTCTTGGGCTTCGTTATTAAAAGGCAACACACTCTATGCTTGCCAACAGTTCATCGGCCAATCGGATGCACCACGGTGAATGTGTACGGCATTCCGTGTTTTTGTTATAATTTATACACAGTTTCATTACAACAAACAACGCAGCGCTGTCTTGAAAACACCTTTCGATGTTTAGAAAACTGTTTCAGTCCACGATGACACGCAGCACGGTGGGTATGGCTGTGGTAGTAGTGGTTTGTGTTAGTTAGGCTAGGCAAAATAAACTTCACCGGTGGAAGGAAAGTAAAAATCAACCATAAAAACATAAACCAGTTCGCACACCTCAGACAGCTTACTACAGTGGAGGAAAAAGCATACTTCCTCCAGTGCCCTGGACGTCGCGTGGACACGTGCGATTTTTATTCCGCTTCTTGGGCCGTTTTTCTTTTCCAGCAACAGCAAATGGGTGTGCTGAATTTGTTCGTACGGCTAAAACGGTCGCTTGTTTAGCTTAATGAAAACGTTTACTTCTTTTTCGAACGCTACAACACGCCGCTGTGAAATGCATGAATTCGAGGAAAGAGGGTGAGATGGTACAGTGCTGGAACCGAATTCAGCTCTGACAGTCTTTGATTGACTGCCGATGGGCCGTCGCGCTGTGTGAGCGAGTGAGCCGAGGATGAGCGGAAGAAATATTTCCGATTTCATAGCATTCTTGTGATTTGTGACTTCCTGCTTATGGGTGCGGGTTGGGAAAATCAAGTCACACATATTTATGTAAATAAACAGGACTCGAGTTTAGCGAAATATTGGTTCATTATTTTAAAACTTCAAAGGTACTTGAATAGAAGGTTAAGAAGAAATTTGATCAACTGAAAACATTTTCCGAGGGTTCGATTAATCATTAGAAAAATATATTTCTACTGAATTACTGTCAAAGATTTGTTATCAATTTTACCAAATATTGCTTATTAATTTTCTGATTTATTTGCTTCGAGATAATGGTGATAAATTTGATGAATGTTTATCTTTCTAAACTATACTAAGAACAACATTATTGCCTGTATATCTTTGACACATTAATACATTCTACAAAATCAAAGAATCTGTCACAAAACACTGGACTCAATGGGACATTAAGTGATATATTTTAGCTTTGTAAGTTAAAAATTACGGTATTGTGTAACCAGATTAGTGCATAACATCAAAATGAGTTCATAAAGTGAGCCAAAAGTATCAGATTCTTTTTGAAACCTTAAAAGCATTTAAAAGAGCTGAAGTCAGGAGATAAAATTCCTAAAATTATCCAAAGTAGCTGGAGATTTTACTAACGCAATGAACTCCAACGTATAAACGTATTGCTAATTTTAACATTTTCTCATTAACGCGAAACAGACCGGACTGCCAAACATGTTGCCAGAGAACCAAAATCAATTTACTTCAAACTGATTCCCAAAACGCTACCTCCTCTCCAAAACATAGCGTTGATTGCCGTGAAAGCTCATCAACGAAGCCAGCAGCATGATCCCTGCATGATCGGGAACGATCGTGCATTGCTTCTTCTTTTTATGTATCCCGTTTCTCTTACTCACTACACAAGCGATAGTTTCCACCATCGGAAGGAAGTTTTTTGGAACCTCTTGCCCTGTTCGTCCGATTTTGGTATTCACCACGGCACGGCAGCCCTCTCAACACTCACTATCGCTACTGATGCTATTACTTTTTTATGGTTCGATTAATTAAAACTACGTAACGTACAGTAGTTTTTTGTTTTTTTTTTTTGTTGCTCTTTCGGTTAGTATCCCAATCTCGGGCGCAAACGGAGCTCCTCCCGAGAAGCGAACAACCGCCTTTCTTCCGTCTTTGGAACTGAGCACTTCCGCGCAGCGAAGAAAGCAAATATAACAACAGCAAAAACGCAAAAGCAAACGCCTAACCATTTACTGCAATCAGCCGTAACGACAACGGCGTGGAAGAAGTGTGGCAAAAAAAAGCGTTAGAAAGAAGACACAAAAAATGAACTAGTTGCTTAAAAGCTGAGTGAGCGAAGCATTTGGCAAGCCTCCGTACTTAGCAATTAAAATCAGCCGGTCCAAGAGGACGCCACAACTGTCGTTGCGATGGATACGAATACACACTCACACAGACACACAAACAGTTAGTGTTCACTTTCAAACGTGCTGGTCAATTAGGTAACTGCCATGTTGGGCAAATCTGTTTGCTAACGAATCTGCCAACCTATCCTTGGATGGAAACTAAAGCGGTTACGTAAAGCGACGAGAGCGGAAGATACCCCCCGATTGGTCGGCATGTGCTTCCGATACATTTTTCACTCGATGGCATTAGCTTTTCACCCGAAGCATAGATATGTTCGCATGGCACGCGACATTTGTCGCCATCATTTTGCCTCCTTTCACTTCCAGCTGCGGACGGTCGAGACGGCATGGCTTGTACATTTTCCTACCTATCGAGCTCATCGAGCAACAGGTTCGCGCACGATCGAATAACGTTTCAAGATCATGATCACCAGCAGCAGCACGGCGAGTGCGAAGCCCTTTCGCCACCTTCACGCAGATCGATCAAACTGGAATCTGTTTAATCGCACCATTTTAATGGATTAACGCATCGAATCGCCCGCTTGTAAGCGCTGGAAAACATGCATGCACGTGTGTAAAAAAAAAATCCAACAAGAAAATACAGTGTGAGAGATCGAGAGAGCAAAAAAAAAACAACAACAACACTTCATTCACAAGCCGCTCGGACCGTGCAATGTTTATGTTGCGCTCGATCGACACAAACACAACGGGAATGTCGATAAATGCGGTTGTAACACACCCGTAGCACGGGGGGCAAACTCCTCCCGCCGGCACCACGGTGAATTGTTTTAATGACCATTTGGACGGATCGATCGATTCCAGCGGAGCAATTATTGTCTTACACTTGAAAGTGTGTTATTGCGATGCATGCGATGAAGAAGCCATTCCGAGGTCGAAGGAGGCAAATGGAAGAAACAAAATCGTACGCGGGTTGTGTGAGTGGGATGGGATGGGTAATTTTGGGGTTGCTGTTAATTTTTCCATAATTGAGCGATCATTTCAACAACACCGATTGTGATCGATCGGTGGTGTAATTTTTGATGATTTTTGTAATTCGTTTCCTAAATTTTTGCAGCTTTCCTTTTCAAGGTAAAATTGCAAATAAATTAATAAGTAAATTGAAACTAGATACTTTAACATCATCATGTGTAATAAGTATCTAATATTGTTCGTTCCTAGCAGCTGGACTGATAATACACTAATACACACTGATAATCAATAATAATGCATTTTCTCGCATAACGTTGATCAAAATGCTAAAATCGTTCTAGGATTGAAATATTAACATTTTCATTGTTTGAACTGACCCGGTTAGGAGTCCCCAGTTTGCCTTTATCGAAATTTGATTGAAGTTTAAATTTGACATATATTTTATTTTAAAAACAACGATAATGAACAAGCACACATATCGTCCCCCTTGCGTAGAACACTTTTGTGCACAGTTGTGCGTCTTTTGTGTTATCTATTTGATGTGCTCTTTCTCACTTTCATTCCTTTGTTTTGTTTGTGTCCTATGTTTGTTCAGTTGTAACGTGGTAAATAAGCTTTTTCTGTGTATTAATTTATTTATTTTCATATTTGCTTTTTTGTTTTGACTATACCTTCTTGATTTAGTATAGGGTTTAGGGATAATATTTAAGTTTATGCTAAATTTACAATTATAAAGTCCTCGAGGCGAACAATTTTCTATGAAATAAATAAAAAATAATCTATATTATGACTTGGAAGAAAATTCTATTTAAAACCCCAAAGGCTTATCATAAATATTGAAAAAATTGTGTGAAGTTTGAGGAAATATGGAGGAAAATGAAATTTGCACTTTTTTTAAATAAAACTAGACTAGTGCTGTAGTGGTGGGAGCTCGGAATCGGACCTACCCGATTCCGATTCCGTATTCGGAATCAAATTCCGGAGCCGATTCCGATGCTGGAATCGATTCCGATTCTTTCCGATTCCGGAGTCGATTCCGGAGCCGATTCCGGAGCCGATTACTGAGCCGATTCCGGAGCCATTTCCGGAGCCGATTCCGGAGCCGATTCCGGAGCCGATTCCAGAGTTGGCTCCGGAGCCGATTCCGGTGTTGACTTCGGAGAAAAATCAGTCCGGGAATCTCCATGAGAATGGATCTTTTACAAGTAAATTTGGATTTTTGCGGTTAGCAATACGTAGCATCGTTGGACCCAAACGCCTTTTTTATGGCGATGCCGAAATTGACTCCGTTTGGTAGGCGATTATAATTTATGAGCCATTTCCGATTCGAGAGCCGACTTCGATTCCGGAACCGATTCCGGAGTCGATTCCGGAACCGATACCGATTCCGGAGTCGATTCCGGAACCGATTCATATTCCGGAGCCGATTCCGGAATCAATTCTGGAGCCGATTCCGGAATCGATTCCGGAAACTGATTCCGGACCTACTATCTGGAATCGATTCCAGAAAACTGCGGAGCTAGCCGGAATCAATTCCGACGAAAAATTCATTTCCCATCTCTATAGTGTAGACAAAATTGATAACACATACAAGGTGGCAATGTCCTAAACTGAATTCAGGTAGTCCCCGGGATACACGGTACCTTTTAAACGCAGATTCGGAGATACGCGGTTTTATAAATGTGACAATACTTAGCGCAAATTGTACTGATTTGACACATAAATTGTGAAATGTCAAATAATTTGCCTCTTGATCGAATTTTAAAACCATTTCAAAAGGTTTAAAACTGTTACATTCAGTCAGAATCATATCAAATAATTAATCAAGCGTCTAAAACCACCCCCTACTTGTAAAATTACACGAAAAATAGTGATATTTTGAATAACGAGATTCGACTTCCGCGGAAATTCGAGATACGCGGTATTTTGCGGCCGTTTTCGGTTCCCATTAACCGAGTATCTCGGGGACCGCCTGTACATACATGTTAGGTGATAAAACCCAGCATAAAATACGGTGTTGTAAACGTGTTGAAATAAGCAAACCACCACACCACGGATCCAGCCATTATCGATTTGGCAAAGCTAACAATCTAAACAGTTAGCTACCGATTTTTATCCCCAAAAAAACACCCTCTCTTGTGTATGCCAAAATCAATTAATCTCTCCGACTCGTTTTGCGCGTCAGCCTGACCAACAGTTCCGAAACATCATTTGGAGGAAGAGCAGCAAACCCACAAAAAAGCACCCCTCCCCTCGGCTGTCGATTTCGCGGCCATTCGTTGTCGATCGCATTAAACTCGCGGTCGCTCTGGATGAAATTACTTTGCATTACCTCTCCTACCGATCGCTCCCTGCGTATATTTAACAGCAGCGACCGGGGTAAACCCCATAACACGCTTATCTACGCACGAAACCGTACAGCACACCGCAGCGTGCACACGATTTTCCATCCATCGGTTTGGTAATTTTTCCGATGGGAAAAATCCTCCACTCTCCATCCCATACTTTGACACTCTCTAACACTTTTTTCTCTCTTCCTTTCTTACCCTCCCCTTCGGTTCGCATTGTTCCCAGGGCTTTATTCTCTTTCCCCGCTGGCGTGCACCACCGTGCGGAAAGTATTTTCCGCGCGTATATCTAGGTCGCGCGGCCCGTGTTAATGCGGTCGACGGTAACGACCGATCATTGCACGGGGCGGGAAAAGCTCCACCATGGCTAAAGTTTCTTGTGTTGTGACCCATTTCCGCACACGTTCGCGGGGAGAGAGAAGTAAGGAGCGAAATCCAACACACCCCATATCTCAATAAGCCTCGAATCCGTACCGAGTTAAGCCAAGGCTTAAGCGCACACTCCCAGCACTCCCCGCTCGGCTCCGATGGTCTCGATTACTTCATTAAGACGAAGTACAGTGATAATGGTAATTACCTAGAATTACCGGGATGGTTACTGTTTAATTACATACCAGGCGCATACCAGTGCGCGTCTCCCGGCCACTCCCGCCAATGGCAGCAGACCCGGGCCCGAATGCTAAACGAAGACAAACTACGGCGTGCTGCGATTTTTTCCCTTGGTTTGCTAATTCCCCCCCCCCCCCCCCCTAGCCATCTCGATTGCATTTCTTTTTTCCACCCCACGCATTTTGTGCGTGACGCATTTTGCTACAACAAATCGCTAAAACATCGCCCAACGCCCCTCGCGGCGGTGATGGCCAGACATTCTTCCTGCAAGTCTGGGTGGAAAATTAAGAGTGCACAGGTACAATTGAAATTATTTCACTCGCATTGAGACGTGAGAAAATGATTTCGTCTGTAGTCATGCTTCGCTAGAGCAAAGCGTTCCCACTGCTTTTAGAACATGCAACATGGGTTAATTAGGGAAAGAGTTTTCCTACTCATGCAAGAGTCTGGGAATTAATATTTGATGCAATTATAGTACTTCATGTTTTTTTTTCAGTTATTATTTTTAATGTTTTTTTATTCATGACTATTCGAACTTCTTAGTTCAGCTTATTAATCGTCCAGAATTTCAAACCGTCAACAGCCCGAAGTTCTAGGAAGTGGAAATTAGGAAGAGATATCGAAGATTAATTTAAATTAGCTTCTTTCTCCTCATTCCCATAAATAACAGAGCACGGCGCAAATTTCCTACAGTGATAATAACAATAAAAAAAAACAAACACTTCCCAAGCTTTCCTATTCGTTCGCATTCCAGCACCTGCGCGGTCCCCCGAAGCCAACACCGAGACGCATTTTGCTGCACATAAAATTTGCATAAATCAACCACGCATAAAAAAAAATCGCACACATCGCACACCAGACGAAAGGGCGCCCGCTCGCAGTCTTGTCGCTGAGTCCTTGTGTCTGTCTGCGTCGATGAATAAAACGGTCTCATTAGCGAGCGGAGTCAGATGTGGAAAACTGAAACCAAACAGACCGGGGCAAACTGTACTGATTTGCATTTACTTCCGATTGGTAGGGAAGGCGGGAAGGTAACATTGCACCCCAAACGCACACACATACAAACGCACTCTCCCTTTTTGCAAAAAACGACACTACTGAAGCGCAAAAGCCTTCGCTTCAAATGTAATTAGCATTGCGTGGTGCTGGAAATAAAACAGGTAACTGTGCATGAACGGATGGCAAGAAGAATAAATACTACGCACACACACATACAGAAAGCAATGCGCTTCCTTCCGGTACGGTAGAACGTGAGAGTGAGAGAGGAAGTGAAAATTCATAAAAAAGGCAATAATATAATAACTAGCTTGCTGGACGGCTTGCTGCTAGTTGCAAGGGTTTGAAAGATGGTAAAACACGCACTGGAAAATTGGCAATAATTGTTCAGCAGAAAGCTCGAGCCTAACCAGATGTGTATGTTTTTTTAAATATACTTTCAAACAAACTCACTTTCAACCACTCTAAGGGCTTTGCTAATGAGCACGAATGAGTCCTGAGCACTGAAACGAGAAGGCCAACTTTGCGCTGAAAACCCCGGTACACGGTGGCATTGCATTGCCCAGCATAACTATTCGTGGTATGCGTTAAATTATTTAATTAGACAAAACATTTGGCACGCATTTTCCTCTCCATCTTCACCACCCCCCCACGCAGCGTGGTAAATGAATGGGAATTATTTCTGTTTAACTTTGCTGCTTCATTGCACTTTTGTGCATGCGTGGTCAAAGCAAACAACGAACGGTCGAACGAGCTGTCAGCTATGTTTTATGGAATATATTTGTTTGTGTGTTTGGTTATCGTTTAAGAATTAATTGGTAATATTTATATGTTTTATTATTATTAGTATTATTCATACAATAATAATAATAATTATTATTATTGTTAATATAATAATAATAATAATAATAATAATTTTTATTATTATTATTATTATTATTATTATTATTATAATTATTATTATTATTATTATTATTATTATTATTATTATTATTATTATTATTATTATTATTATTATTATTATTATTATTATTATTATTATTATTATTATTATTATTATTATTATTATTATTATTATTATTATTATTATTATTATTATTATTATTACTATTATTATTGTTGTTGTTATTATTACTATTATTATTATTATTATTATTATTATTGTTATTTACGTTATTCTTTTCTATGTATTGTTCATCGTTTTTTAAAATGCATTTGCTTATGGAATTTTATCTAATGTTATATGTCTAATTTATTTATTTATTCATTTGTTTATTTATTTATTTTTCTTAAATCACATGAAAAAGTTTGGAAAAGGGGCTTTTGTACTTAAATTGTAGAGCAAACGAGAAAATTCAGACCAAAAGCATAGCATTTGATTGCAATTCAAATTAAAAAGCCAACCCAACCAACAAAATGCATTTATGCAATGTTAAAAACGCCAACAAAACGACCACCCGTGCAACGATCGAATTGCATTAATTTTTGCATCCACCTGTAGCATAAATAAACATTTTCACGAATAATTAAATCAATAAATGCGTGGAAATGCGGTTGAACTTTGCAAACTGCACACGGTGTATGGTGCAAGCCCGGAGGTTTCTCTCACACCGTTTTGTGACTTTTTTTTTTATTCACCAGCCCCGAAGCATCAAATAAAACCGGGGAAATTACCAACGAGCAAAAACAAAACTCAAAAAAGTACGTTCCACTCTCTCCAAGATTTTTTGTTTGTTTGCGTCTTGTTTAGTTTTATTCCACTGTACCGCACCAAACTCTACCAAATTCGCAACAATATCGTGCAGGTAGTAGTGTGCGTGTGTGTGTGTGCTCTAAAGTAACTGCCAGGTCATGCAATTTTTTGGTGCTTCCACTTTTCCACATCTTCTGCTACTTGCTGCTGCTTACTTTCACAATTGTTCATCCGTGGACGACTCATCTAACGCCTCACCCACAGCAGGTCAATCGAAAGGGCGATTGCTGCGCTGCATCTATAATCTATCAAGCTAAAGTTCCCACCAAATTCATGCGCTATTCAGGTGCAATGATACTGAACTGTTTTTCATGAAGGCAAGCGGTAAAAGTACACACACACACACCAACAAAGAGAGAGAGAAAAACAATCGGCTAATCATCCGCGTTCCGAGCGAAATGCGTTTTCCGTTCCGGAGATGTACAATTTCGTTTTCTATTTTATGACTGGCCAAAGGTAATAATATTATGACACTGTTACACAACCTAAACCTAACCGAGCCCCGGCCAGCCTCTCTGATAATGCCCGGTATGTATCGGGTGGCTCACTGCGGTGGTCGGTAAAAGTTAACCGGAGCGATTATTGCACGGTTCTCCCATTGATTATGGAGCACAGCGGGCTAATGATACCAGAAATTTTACCAGCACGATCGCGGGGGCTGTAATTTCGTGGAAGGTTCCGTGGGCTACTCCCCGTTTTGGGAGTGAACGGGTTTTTTTTTGCCAAATGGTTTTTATTATTAGATTAGGATTGAGTTTTGATGCGGCTTAAATCGATGTACGATCAAACGATCGGGGTTGATTGACAGTTTCTGTAATAGCATTTTTGAAGGCAAAGCTAGTAGATGAAGAACGTCAGAAATATTGAAAAGGATTATTAATCATTCCTTAAGAAGGTTCAAAGCTTTGCATGTAAAAAAAAGGATTTCCAAAACTTCTACTCAAAACATTAGTGATTTTTTTTTCGAAGATTTAATCCTCCCTTTTTCATCCCAAAATAAGATGCCCCAAAACCAAATTCCACACCATAACTTTACAGCACACACTGTAAGCGTACGTAGCGCGCATTGCATACATCGCGGCGCTTCGGCTTCTTCGGCTGCATCAATCAAACTGCACTTACCTTTCAGTGGTGTCTTGGCAGGCAGCGTTCCATTGGTGGTGCCGTTACGCTTCAGCAGCATATTGCGCTTTGTCGGCGGCGATGCCTTCAGCTGCTCCGGTACGAGCGGAATCGAGGCGCTTGTCAGGTTGGGAGATATACGTTTCTCTGCAAATAGAGGAAACCGAAAAAATGAGGTAAATGTTAAGCCAGTAGCACCGAACATGAACGAAAGGCTTCGAAAAGCGGGTGAATGGGATGAAATAAGTTTTATGAAAATGTATGGAAATAAGGATAAGGATGAAATTAATAGTATTATTCTTATTATAAAACATAATACAAAGGAAACACCTTCTCCCGAAGGTGGAAGTTTGACAGCGCTGCCCGAAATCGGGCTTTCTCCTACATGCTAACCACCAAGACTACATTCAGGCGCTCCGTGCACTGCTGCTCGAGATGAAAATCCGCATACGCGTTGGAGCAGGTGTTGTGGCGTTTGAATTTTCAAACCGGATTTTCCCCGGATTTCTGCTCGAAAGCACATTGCGCCAATCGACTGCAAGAGCATCCGTCTTTGCTGCAGTGCATTCCGTACCATAAATCAGTGCCGAATGCCGGGCGGCAAGGGTGACGCGTAACGTGAAAACTATTCGATGAAATATAAACTGTAACATTTTATGGAGAGAACATTTCCGCAACGAAAATTTATTCAATCCAATTTCCTGCACGAAGTGCATGAGATGTATTTCGTGCACTAGCTTTTGCTTCGATGCGAACAATCGACATTGTAATGCAGGAAGATTGTTTAAAAGGAGTTCTTAATATTCCAAATTCCAGCTCGCTTTACTCTATCAAAGTCTTGCACTAAGCCCGGAGGCTACAGTGCAGAATGACCAACTCATCCGTAACATCGGTGAAACCTGCAGCTACATATCTGGGCTGCAAGATCAAATCTCGTTTTCATCTCCATCGAGCGCCAAATCACCATGCAGACCCAATTACTGCTCCTTCCTCCCCGAGGGTGGACTCGAACGGAACGCCGACCGTTCGGTAAAGAGGCAGCAAAACACACACACTCACGTATCGGACGGCGGCATGGTTTACATTTCCGTAGAAGGCAGAAAGCGCAGTTGCAAACTGTTCGTTTACCGATAATTCAATCTTGCTCTCCGGTAACGTAAGAGCGTATCAGAACACTTCAGCAATATAGCTGACCAGCTCCAAACAAAACGCAGACGAAAAACGATTGCGATCTCTTCATGTCTCGCTGCACCCGACGGGTCTCAATCTCCCTCTGAATGTAAGGAAAATCATCCTGCGGGTGTTTTGTTTTTCGTAATTCCGCTTTCTCGTCCATTTCTCATGATACAATCGAATCACCCGGAAAACACACCCAAGAAGTTCGTTCGATCGGAACCAATCACTGCGTTCAGCATGAAGATCACAGAATCCCACACAGCAGATCAACACATCAGCATCATTCGTTTCGCTTTCCAGCATACACGCCCAGCAAAAAGGGGAGTACACAGAAGAAAAAACACCACTTGCGGGGTAAACTCTCCTCTGACACTGAACCAATTTTGCTCCGTGCTCCAGAAAGTCCCAACATGGGAGATGGGAAATCAAATCATGAATAAATTACACACACACACACACACCCTTTGCCCCAGTTCACCTGTCTGCACCGACCGAGACAGCCGTACTATCATTCACACCGGTGTCCGAGTTTGTTGATCCAATCCAAGTGGACGCCACCGGACTCGGGATCGACCGCCACCACCAGGTGGTCGAGAAGTCAACTGTCTTCCACGGTACCGGTACATGTATCGCACAAACGACAACAAACAAGCAAGAACCTTCGCCTTCTTGTGCCCCTCCATCGATTGGTTCCATCCAGCGTGCGCTGTCAGACGGCTGCAGAGCAAACCCTGGAGGGGAAAGACAAAACGGTTTCATTCACAGGTTCCAGTGCAGCGGAGCACAACAAAAACCCGAGCGTCGAGCGAATGTCGATTGGCCCCGATGGGACCTGTTTCTGCCATTAGCTCATCTCGGCTTCCATTGAGCTGGGTATTGGGTTGCGCGAGCAAGGGTGAAGAAATCAGCAAACAGGGAAGGGATGCACCTCGGGCCGGCGAAGCTTCAACGAAACTAAACACGACACAAGCACGCGGCGTGTAAATAGCGATCTAGTTGAGAGTAGTTGTTTTTTTTCTTTTCTTCATCACCATGTCTCTCTTCCTCTTCTGTCGGCAATTATAAAACGCTGCCATCCTTTCCGGTAAAGCGTAATATCCGGTTGTAATTATTGAACTTTTTTTGTAATAGGAATATGATTGGAAATTGAACGAGCACAGGAGCTTGTTTATGTAGAAAGTCTGGAGCACTTTACGCTTGTTTATGGCATCTTCAAACCGTGGCCTTAGACATCCGTGTGAATTTCCACAATTTACCTTCTAGGGCAGAAGTTCAAGCATCTCAATCATGCATATAAACACTCACGGGATGTGCATTTCATCCAGCCACCCAAGCAGTGGCGCTTCAATACAGTCTACGTTCACTTAACATCAATAAATATACAAACTCCCATGCGTTCTCGTGCCAATGCCCATGCATAGAGCACCGCACAGCGACCGAAAAGCTAGCATTCACCATTTGCAAATGCATTTCTCATTGCATTATCCACCGGATTTCGTATCTTTCCTCGCTCTCTTGCTTTCCTCCACCCCAAATAGAGGGCCATACCCAACCCAATATGCTGGCGAGCTGTGAGTGAAGAAATCGTTATGCAAGCTGCTGTAGCGATTTTCTCCTGCGATTTGCGACGCAATCCGGGCCCGGCATTCTTGTGTGCCATTGTGCATTCTTCCGTTCCAGACCAGGCGAATGGTTTGCCATGGTACTATTTCATCCGTTCGGATAGGACGGAAACACAAAAGATGTTGCCCGCATCTGCAACTCACCTCGCAACCTTGCTTAGTTGCAAATACACCACTCAACTCTGCAGTCTACAGTGAGTCTTGGAGCTTATTGTGCATTGCAATCCGGTCGGTATATGGAACGAAATCTATACGCCCTGGAGGGGCGTGCTGTTTTTTTTTGCGGGCTCCAAAGATATATCGCCGGCCGGTGAATGCGTTATGACAAGCGCGGAAGGTACCCAACAGTGTGTGTGTGCTACCAGCTACCATGCTAGTCCATCACGCGCGCCGCCAACTACCGTATTACGGAAGCGCGCGTCCCAACATGGCAAATCTTCCAGGGGAATGGAAATCCATCCAAGGCAGCTCTGGTGCGCGAGCGTTGTGGAGCGTGAAATGTACCTTTCCAAGCGCCTACTACTAACGACCAACACTGACCGAACCCAACACAGCCCGACAGAGAGCTAACGGAATTGGCCATACACATCACCGGCCTGTTGCCAGAAAGAGAACCGCGCGCTGGAGGAGCAAAAAGGGCCAACAACATTGGCCCCTCTCTTTTGTCGCCGAATGAATGGAATATGGAGAGGAGAAGAGCCGAACGACGACGACCAACAACAACCGGAAAGCATAAAGTAATTCGCCCTCAGTTTAACCTCCTGCAACCTTCTGCAACGGCTACTCCACCGCTGATGGTGCTGTTGTGCCATGGGCTGGCATTCTAGCGGCGTGTTCCAGGACTGGTTCCCTGGTGCTGTGTCCGGTCCTGTACAGAGCGGGTGGTATTATTATTATGGCAACTTTCCACACCCAGATCTGCTCGGGAGCGGAGATTTCAAAGGAGCAAAGGAAGAAAAAGAACTGGTTAGCCTTCGTTGCTTTGCAGATCTGGAAGAGTGCTCTCCACCTTCTGCACCATCTCCTTCCTGGCGCTTGCGTACCCAAAGCGCTCTAGAGAGTGCAGCAGCGAGTGGATGCAAATTTGCCTTTGCAACCGGTCCCTGCGTGTCCCCGATTCGATCCCGAGACCTCACCCTCGGTGATCAACGCAAACAGCAAACACAAGCAAGTCCCCGATTGAATGGATGAGCGTAATTTATGAAAAAAAGAAACACAGGCAACTACGCTACCACAGGAAATGAGCTGCCCATGAGAAATTGGCGGGCGACGGCCACGAAGTTGATGCAAAAAAAAGGGAGGTCGGAAGGAATATATCTAGCGATGCCATCTCCTGACCATCTCGGCTAATGGAAAATGACAATAATCTAGTGGGTGGTTGGGTGGCGAACTTTTACAAAAGCTCGAGCTTGGGTACTTACGCAAAGCGGCAGCCGCCCGGGCTGCGCTGCTCCGTGCCGGCTGTGCGCCATTCGTCTTGGACGGCGGTCCCAGGTCGCTGGATGAAGAGTTAATTGTGCGCACATCTCGCTTTTTGGCTGGTCCTGGGGGGAGAGAAGAAGTAGACAAACAAAGATTAGTGTTAGTGACAGTTTTTTTTCTTCTTCTTCACACCAATTCGATTATTCCCGTACGACGTCTAGCACAGGTGTTCCCACCTAACTCCCAAGAACAATCAGTGCGTTGGAAAGAGATTTATCAAACAAAGATACCCAGGTATTCAACGGCCCATTTGTTGTTCGATAGTATCTCATAGTTCGTACACTCAATATAAATAAATACATATTATTTTCTCATTACGCGAACGTCTAGTCTAAGGAGAAGGAAGTATGGGACACGTCCTAATACCACCAGCCGGAAGATCAGCATTAGCATAATCGTGCTTCAGAGCGAACGGTCAGCAAACCAGCGCGGTAAGGAATTACCCCATTGTGCTGTCAGATTACTTTTTTGCAAAAATTTATCGTTGCGCCTGCTAGTTGATACGACGCTTCGCTGGCAAAGGCCACTTCCTCATGCCACACGCATCATAAGCATGCTGTCGCCCTCAAAGAAGAGGTTGCTGCTGCTATCTTCAATCTCGGTTTGTCTGCTACTCTTTGCTTTAGCCAGGGATGACCGTAAGTATTTCTTCCCTGACCCTAACCTAATTCCCGAGCAAGAGAGAGATACGATCCTCAATCATCTCGAGGTTCCACACAATAAGTACCCTCTTGTACCGTACACTTTCCTCGAAAGTGATCTTAGCTTTTGGGGCATCCACCGTACGTCTCCATTTTTGCTTACTGTTCCTCTCCAATGGTGCTCGTACGCGAGGGACGGTTGCTCCTCCTAAGACCTTCGCACACTGCGCACAAGACTAAGCGCGGGCGATTTGAGGTTATGTCAAGAATTCAAGATCATGCGATGGCGGTCGCATGTCTGCCCCCAGAGTAGCTAGCACTACTGCAAACGCGCGCGAGGGCGCATGCACACACACAGACAGGCATGCACACTATTTGATCTACAATTTACACCCCAACACTATTCGTTAGCGCACTTTGCGCTTTTGTGAACTGTAGAGGGCGAAACGGGACAAAATGGACAAAATGGCTCCTTGCACAGGAGTTTTCAGGGTTTTTTTTCATAATTTTGGGACACTTTCTTGACTCTTTCTTACGGGAAGTGAACTTTATGGGACGGGAAGTACATTCTATGGCACTCTCAGAATCCACTTGGAATTCCCAATGTGTCTGTCCAAGGTGTCTAGAAGGGCATCTACAATCTAGGGATAATAGAATCTACTTCTCTTCACCCTAGATTCACTGAAACGGCAGCGTTATTGCCACCGCGCTTAAAACATCAGACCTAAAAACCCCTCTAGTGTAAGATATTTTGTGTTTTGTAATGTATGAAGGTAGTAAAGTAAGAGAGTTGATGGAATTGCTTAAGATGCCCATATCGCCCCCTATTCCCATACTCATCTGTGACTGCTTTATGCAGCGACATGACTAGAGAGCTGAAAACGTAGCCTTCAGATTGCACGATGAGCCATACAATCAATATGACTTACTAGATGCTACTTAAAGCTGCTAGTTCCAACTACACGGTACCCAGCGCTAGCGATTAGACCATCCGAATAATCCACACAACTTTGGACGCAACAGCCACTTCCAACACCAAGTGCCCACACCGACGCAAATATATCCCACTCATGCTAGCGGTTGTCTATTGCGTTTGAAACCTTTTCTTGCTAGCACTGGCACTAGGGCGTAATAAATAACGAGCTTATTACTTCTAAGCCAGACCTCCGTTCTGCTGGTCAAGCTGAAAGTGGAGACGACGGTTATGGGATACCTACCGGAACGCAACGAACCGTACCACTAACCAGTCAGTGCGCCAGATTTGACCCGGTCCGACACCCTCGCTTTTGTTGGTAGAAAATTTTCTTCTCCCAGCCCTCCTTTTTAGTGTGTGGGATTGACAGTCCCCGTACATGGAGCCCCCCAGACCGTTGTTTAGAGGTGCAGTTTCTCGATTGTTCCACAGCAACAATTAGCGAACACGAAAACAACGCGGCCCCCGGAAGCGGACGGCGTGTAGCGCACCAAACCGAGGCGACGATTGAATTGGGAATGACGTTTTAATGAACTAATGCAATTCAATTTTATTCCACTTTTCTTGGGACGATGCAAGGGGTCACACCGCCTAATGCCTCAGAGTGTGCCGGAAATCGTTACCTTGACACTGGCGGCAAAGGCGGGTTTAGAAGAGATTATTCTAATTGTTTTACGCCCTCGGTTTCACACTGTTTGAGATAGTTTTACAAAGAGAAGGTAACGCACAACGCATACAATATGGTTAATTTAACACTTTCGTTAGTAAGATCAGTGTTTTGAAGACCTGTTGGACCTCTTCTAATGTACCACAGGGACAAAATAATTCGAAGATTTAGAAACAATTTATGCACACACATTGTTGCTTCTACAGAGTTTTGGAATAAATGGTTGGTGCGCATTGCGTTAAATAAAAGGGTCAATCGGATGATAATTTCATGGTTCAAGGTAGACGTCTCGGAGGCGTAAGACCTTTTTGCTTGTTACCTCCTGAACAATTGGGGCTACCGAAATTGGAATTCGCTCAAGGTAATAGACCATGCCCAAAACCCTGTGTGGGAGAAGGCTCTACCGGCAAAATACATGCACATATTTATCAACCAACACAGCTTCTGATTAATCCACATTTCCCAAAGGATGTAATTAAATGGCATAGTTATTTGAAAAGTTCTTCCCCCTTTTAGCGTTTGCGTTTGAAATTCAAACCCAGCCTACGCTCGGCCGCCGTACTGACATGGTCCGGTGACGACTTGTGCGGTGAGACTCTACTATTCCACGGAAAGCAACCCATTGGAGCTGCACAGAAAGCTCCACATTTGAACAAACCGGCACCCCCAACCGTGTGTTCCCATCGGCTGTGCATGCGTTCCGAGTGGAGAAGACTTGATATCTGCCGATATCTTACTTACCTCACCCGCGGGATCGAAACCGGTAATTAAAGACGCTGCTAGGAAGCGAGCGGCGGCAGCATTCGAGTCCCCCGTCTTGGCCGTGGGGGGGATCGCAAGACAAGCACCAAACACCCGACATCACATAATTATAGCCTCCGGGCATCTTCGTTCCTGCCACGGGAACACGGGCAAGGGTTTGGAGTGTTGGAGTGTGCTGTTGGTTTCTCTTTAATTGGTAATCAATACGACCAAAGGCACCCAAATCGGGCCACTTTCTGCGTTTGCTGGCTACACTGGCTGGCTGGGTAGGTGGTAGCACACATACCCTCCCGTACGACCGTGGGGATTTGGTAACATTGGTGCCATGCCAGCAGCAGTAGTGATATGGAAATGTACTTTTCGCGGGACGCCTTGGCGATAGCGGGTGGCAATGACATGAATTCCGCGATATGGGCCGAAGTGCGGCTGCTCAGCTAAATGTTTGTGTGCTACCGAAATGTGCTGCAGAAGGACAAGTTCCAATTAGAGCGGCTACTATCGATGGGGCGGTTTTGATTTAGTGCCGAACATGTGCTTTGCCGGGTGAAGAAGGTGGGTTCAAGTGGAGACTTGGTAAAGGAAGACGCCTAGTGGGCGAAAGGATTCAAACAGTGGCTGCCACTTCAAAGTAAATCCTACCCAAACGGGTGTAAGTAGATTCTGTGTAATGGTAGGTCGGCATTAGGTTGCTCTTGGCATACATTTATAATTATCTTGCATGGTTATTTTGGAGCTCCAAATCGTCTATAAATTGAACACAAGTGTGTCGGAGATATATCCGTAGTTGTTTTTCTGCGGCTATTAAATATCTAGCTACACTTCAAATTGATAATTAAGGCCAATCAAACATTTTAGAATTGAGAATGAACTCCAATATACGAAACATTATAAAAAACAAAATAAGTTATAGCGTTGTAGCTTAAATGAATTCTGTAATTGACACAATGTAAAATTTGAGCAACACAACGAACATGATCAAGAATTTTGTTTAAAAATAATCACAAGAAGGTCAAGACGCAACTAAGACATTGTCAAACCTTTATCCCAACTCATGTCATAACTGCATCAATAGTACCGCGGCTAAGTCGTCCATCATGTAGTTTGTACGATCGTGTGTTCTAATGTTGACGTGATCGAACAATATATCAAAGTAAACAATGTTACAAATATCCATTATTTATGAATTTATGGATTTAAATATCAATGTTTGTATTAGAACTACAAATAATTAAATCCATAAATTCATAAATAATAAATGCACTTCATAAAAAGCATTAAATTGCTCTTCATTCTTCAGAAATCCTTTCCGCTAGAACCCAGATGCTGTTTTAATTTTTCTCATAAGAACGGCCTAGTTGGCCGTATCATTCCAGAAGCTTTATTTGTTATGCTTGAATTAATACATTAAATTAAAGAGATCTTATGCTATGGGATTAATCAATAATGATAATCAATATCATACCATAATGACGCTACTACCCTTAAAGGCTACTCAACATAGAGAGTATTTATTAACCGGCAACCGTTAATTAGTTAGGTACATTCGCACGCCCTACTTCAACGAAAGAAAGGAAAAACACAACAACGCCCTGTCACCACCTGCGACAAACAACCTAATTTTCGTCACCTGATCCTCATTAGGGTGTACCTTACCTTTTCAACTCGATTATGAACTTTCAAGCGCAACCCTTTTTTTTCTGCCCAGGTGCCTCTCATCATCGGCAACCGTGCATTTAAAGGTGCTTCCCAGCTTAATTAAACTAACAAGAGTGGTCGCGGCGACCGCTCAACCAGTAATCAGCCCAAAAACCCGAACCGTAAAGTCAGTCCAATGTCAGTAAATCAAGCGACCTGCTTGGTGGAAGGCAATGCAAGGCTCAACCAAACCAAACGCCACCAACCGAGTGACTTTCGAAGCAGTTGTGCGCCGCGCACCATCACTCACACTCGCAGCGATCACGCACACGCAGTGGTGATACACAAATTGGCTGGAAATGAATTTGCATAATTGACGTTTATTAAAGCATCTGGTTTTCTGACTCTCCACTTTCGCGCAGCATCGAAAACCTCGCTGATCGTGCACACGTGTAGTTTTTTTGTTGGTGCCTTAGCATTTGCAGCATTTCGTCTTGCAGATCTCAACAATTGTGTGTGCGTTGTTTGCTTCTTTTGTGTAGACACTTTTGCTCTTGCTTGCACCAATGATGTTGGCTTTTTTTTCTCTTCATCCTCTTTGAATGTTCCACTACAAAAAATAAAACATGCGGCGCGCATGAATGATATGTTTAGTTTTGCATTTTCGCAGCTTTGATTTTTGTGCACCATCTCCACCCACACAAGCCCCGGCACAGCGTACAAAGTAACACGTTTCACCGTGGCGTTGCGAATGGCGTGAAAATGAATTATAATTCCTATGCATCTGGAGCAGGCGTGTGACGACCGTGTGCCCCTTCAGACCATTCGACGCGGATGAAGGCCGGCACAGATGAGCTGCTGGGTGGTTTTTTTTTGCATCGCAGACGAGACAGAGAGAAACTCGCTACAAAAAATTGAACGAAATAATAGCGAAGCCCTTTTTTATCTCACCAAACACCAAACCTTCGAACGCCGAAGGCCACACGCCAGTCAACCAAACTGGAGCTGGATCGATCGGATGGAATTTTGCACTTGTACCAATACCACACACACACACACACACACACCATCCGGTACGGCATGTTCATTGACTTAAGACGATTGTGGTTCATGACAACAGCAACAAAAAACCCTCCCGAGACAGACAAGCATAACATTTTTCCTTTCCCTGATCGGTCCCTGAACGGTTGAAAGTATGCGCTCATGGATGGATCCATCCATCTGTGGATTGACTTTTGCGGGTTAAACATCCCCCCTGGGGCGCGGCTGCACCGATTGCAGCGGAACACCTTCAAAACGGGGTAAAATATTCCACCAGATTGCAGATTGAAGAAAGCGGTTGTACTTTTACGATTTGCAAAAAAAAAAAACTGAATCTTTGTACCCAGTTTTTATGAGCTTATGCTGCTTCACATTTGCTACACAGATCAACATGCGCTACAGTATTTTGACGATGCTTGGATGGAATTGTGTTTTTCTTGGATGGCAAAAAAAGATAAATTAACGCAAAAATATTACACTGATAAAAAAGAGAGCTTTCACTTTTATAACGGTTGCGTTTAAGTAACATCGCTAACAACCATCCTTTGCTCGGTTTGCATGCTTTGCTTTACTACAGCACGCACTTTAACCAGTTCGCATCTCATCAACGCCATTTTTAGATTTTGTTTAAAAGTAACATTAGTAACAAAGTTAAATTCCATAGCATTTAGATCATTTTTTGGTACAGAGCCATTGTATTTTAATGGTGTTATTGTACTATCGTAGCTATCAATAAATACTTTGATAAACTAAAAATAAAACCTATTCTTGGAAGGTTCTCAAATAGCCAGCTCAAACTCCAAACATAGCTGATTTGGGGCTGTTTAACGAAAAATCGTTCCGATGTCGTACTTTATGGGTGATTGAGAGATGAAACGGTACTTGGTGGAACCATAAAGCTTTCTAGCAAGCACACGGTACTCTTTGGAAGTTTGCGGCTGATTAGCACTATGTGCAAGGTTCATGATAGAACTTTAAGGCTTGTTAAGAACGTGTACCAAACTTGGTCGAACTTCATAGCTTTTTAATGTATGACATCGATTCAAGGTAGCTCTTCAAAGACTGTCAAAATTTCAAAGACTGAGGCCGTCGATCATCTCATTGCTGCTGCACAAGTTAGATTTGAAGAAATAATATTGAGCGAAGTGATTGTGATTGTACAGTAAATTGTGTGAAATTTTGTATAATTCATCAATACAAAGGATTTAAAAACATACACATGTGCAAAAAACGAAACAAATCTTGTTGTTTATTTCATCGATGACGCTTGCTTGAAAATAAAACACAAAGAAAAATAATCTCTGGCACCGTGGCATAAGGAAGCTGCTTAAGCGCTATTTAGAAGGACCACCTGGAACTTTGATGCTGTTTATCTAGAGCAAAAGGCGAATTCAAGCAGCGAATTCTTCAGCATGCCAAAATAAGCTGCTTAAGCAAATATGGCTATTTGGGTTGAAATAGCATTGAAATAACGATGCGTGAAAGCCAAAGGATTGTGTTATTCAAGACACTTAAATTGAGAATAAATTTACAACATATTTGCTAGCTTTTCTATATGTTTTTCCTTTGAAATATTATGAAAAGAAGATATCAGGGAATTGTTCTTTTATTATCACTATTTAAACCAATCAAAGATTAATGTATGACTTTATTGTAACCAAACCCCTGAATTTATATATTCTTAAAGTTATTTCAATCTGATTTGCGTGATCTCTAAGCTATCTTACAATATGATTCTTCATAAAAGAATCTTAAAATTCCAGTACTTCCTCCAGTATTGTTTGTTGCATTCCGTACTAATCACTATGCAGTAGACACCAATCATTCAGAATCTGTGTATAAAACCTGCCGCGTTAAAACAAACGACACTTCCTACACAGTTGTAGTCTGAAACTAACTTCCCCGGAGGACAATCACAAATCTTGTACCACGAAATGTACCCAATGACCCCGCTGTAAATAAAAGGAACACAAACTGCACAAACAAAAAGGTGGTAAAAATTTATCAGCTCCTTTTCCGGCCAATTGTTTTGTATGCAAATTTTCCGCCAAGATCATTTCCCCATCCCGGGACGCTTTCCTGGGACGTTCGCCGGGCACCGCACACAGCAGACCACAAAGTTGCAAGCGAAGCGAACCGACCACACTCAACCAAATAAATAGGCGAGCTCCTCTCGGTCGGCACTGTGTCCGTAGTAATAAAATTGTTTCCCCCAACCCAGCTGTCGCCGTCGACTGTTCTCGCTGCTGTTTTATGGTGGTTTGCATCCCCGACCCCCTGAGCCGAGGGCGTACGACCCGTGTGCACTTACCTCCGCGACCACGTTTGCCGAAACTGCCGAACCGTTCCCGCTCGATGACCTGCGTGTGAACGTAGCGTTCCGAAGCGGATCGGCTCAGCTTCTCCTTCGAACCGTGCGCTCCCATGGCGGGATAATTGAGGGGCCTACACTACAACGTGCCGATGTACAACGCCGTACCCCCTTAGCATCAGCACCAGTACCGATCGATCCAATGAGAGCGCCCCATTGAACCACGTCGAAGCGTATCACACTTTATTTGGGTGGGATTTTTCGCCTTAACCGAGACCGATACGTTACAGGGAAGGGACTGGAAACGAAGACGTCATTCTTGGGTTCAACACTTTTCTGACCGGTGTGCCGGTACGCTAATTAGACGACTGCTCACACTGCTGTCGAGGGTGACACACTGTCACTTTGCGTAAGCCATTGCGTCTGTGCCTTGAGTCGGACTTGAGAGGAAGTTTTGTTGTGTGCAGTAATGTACAGTATTTCCAAGAACTCTTGGACGATGTCTGAAAAAGCGTCCAAACGATTAACCCGCAACCTTGGAAGAACGTCCCAAGGCAACGCTTTCTGGATTTGTTAATTGCACAAAACATAAACGATGGAACTCGGTTTGTCGGGTGTAACTATCTCGTTAACTAACTAGGTTCGCACACAGTTGACACAAATTAATTGACTTTGGTGCGCGGAACAGTAAAGCGATACAGTATCGGACACTCGAAACACAATCACTGCATACTGGTTAAGTATTTATTGGAAACTCAAGAAGATACGTTGGGAACGTTAGCTGTTGGAAAAGAAAGGAAATTGGATTTGATGTCACGGTTGTGGTAGTTGGAGAGGTTCCAATTGAACGAAATGGCAGTATGTTCCAATATTTGCATAAATTGTACAAAGCTACAGTAACTAGAGTAGAGCGACATAAGGTCACTGCTACATTAAACACAGCTTCAGGTTCTTCAAATTACACATTTTATGATTCAATTATTCCGGAGCATTAACCACCAACCATCAGTGTTATGACGATGAGCTCCAATAGATCGAAATAATTAAAAAGCAAACAATTCGGCACGTAACCAGCTGTTCATTTCATTCACCATCGTAGCTAACGTAACAATAGAAGGGGTGGGCACGCTTTTGTAAATCTAGGACTCACACACGTGTTTCCTCGACTTTCCACCACCCAGCGACACCGGCGGAAATCGAGACAATCAATTTCGGGTTGGACGATATTATCACATACTCTGGTTGATCAAATCGGTATCAAGCGCGCACCAACTAGAGCACGACAACAATTGACGATGATCGGCTTGGTTGCGGGCCGCTAAGCGCACATAAAACTCCTCACGAATTCGGAAAGGGCAACAAGAGCGAAATAATAATAATAAAAAAAAACCTCTTACTCATGCCGGCTTATTTTCTGATATGATCTCATCACTACCGCTACCTTCGTGCCCCCAGCAGTATCATCAGCATCATCTTCGTCGTTGTCATGAGTTTGATGGTAAGTAGTAGAAGCAATGTGTTGTTGCTTCACCGAACAGACGCCATGCCGGCGTTTTGAGGGCTTTGTTGGTGTTACCTAATAACGATACTTCCCGTACTACGTGCGAAAGGTGGCAAGATGACGGCGAATCTGTACCAAACACTGTCCTCAAAGTTCTATTTTTCTTCACAACTGAAAATGTTTCATTCTATTTGCAAAGGGAATAGAATTGATTCATTCCGTCCATTTCGGCGAACGAAGCAGATCTGTAGTTGGGCGAGAGATATCTGCTTCTCTCCACTTTTCTGCAGTCGAAAAGCAATAACCAAGTTTTCACTCCAGTATTTTCTTCCCGCTCGCTCTGAACTGGGTGACTTCTGTGACTTCGATGCCCTGCGACCACACCAACTGGTAAGAGGACGTGTGAAAAATTGGCCCGCATTTAGAATCCGTGTTGTTGTGATGCCCGCGTGATGCTTCGCAGTGTGTGATGCTCCTCTTCTCGACCTAGTCTAAAGACCCGTCTTCCAACGGTCTGGGCGATGGTGTGTGCTATTTTCAGCCAATGCAACATCATCCCAACAGCATACGACTGGGACACACCATCCGAAACGGACCGCAAAACGGAAAACCCTCTCACTTTTCCCCTCCCAGACCAAGACCAAGCACAATCAGCCCTGTGCGCAAAACGGCGAGTGAAAGATGGGGTTTTTATTTATTTTCATTTTTCATTGGCAAGATTCGGGAAAAGCCACTCTGCCGCACCTGGCAGAGGAGTAGCGCATTCAGTGACGCCAATGAAGTTATGACAAGTTGATTGCAACTACTTGGTGTGTAGCGAGCAGTGAAAGTTGTGCCCCGCTTTTTAAAGACGATATTTAGGTGACAGATCTGAACTGCTTCCCAGAAAACAAGCACCATTGTTTGGCTGTTCATTATGCATTCATGGCACACAATGATAAACATGACAACTCCAATTCGCTTGATAAACCCTTGTCCTACAATTCAATCACGAAAGACTGTAATCTGTAAAGGCGATAGCACAACGAATCATGTAGCTGCAGTATTAAACATGCTTTAATTATTTAAGCACTCGCCCACGGGGGAGCGTGGTGACAGCTGTGTCCAATGGCTAGGCTTCCCCCCAGCCTGGCTGGACCGCAAACGCAACACGCGGACATCACCGATAATCACCATAAATAACCACCAGAATGGCATTAATATTCATTATCACTGGGTTGCAAGATTATCATACTGAAATCCATTTCCCATCCCTTGCGGGGGCTCGCTATATTGTAGCGCGTGGAGGGGACAGACTTGAACGCTTGTCATCATAAAATAGGCACCCAGATGCGCCAACAACTGGACACGCTAGCAACAATGGGAGAAGTGGGTTGGTGGAAACACTACAAAAATTGATTGACATATTATAATGGCTTTTCGGGGTGAAATTATGACGTCTAAGCGGAAACCTTTCCCAACAGGATCCCAACAAGCGCAAAAAGGTGATCCCCCTCAGGAACCAACTGTTCAGTAATGGTGATGTAAGTGCACTGCAAGTCATCCCAAAAATAATTGCAGTATTGTGCAATTAACGTCACACAGTTGTGGCTTATGTGCAAACACACAAAAATATCTCGTGACTAACACTGGTCGTGCTGCGCGTGAGTGACGCTCCATGTGAAGCGCGTTTCTTCCAGGTTATGTTTTTTTTTGCACAAAAAAACCGTTCCTTCCATCATCAACTTCCACACGATCCGAGCGCACGCCTGGAGCCTCCGTTCTATTTATGTCGCAGCATCACGTCACACACTTTTACGAGCTGGTCGGATAAAAGGGCGATAGAGAAAGATGTGAGAGAGACAGCAGGAAGGATAGGAAATTAATTAAATCCCTCCACATTATGGCACAGCACGTAAAGCGTCTCCCGTCATCGACACTATGTGTGTGTGAGTGAGGGTTTCCCCCCAAAAAAAGAACCGGAACCGACTCTAAATGCAAACACCCAACTCATCTCTCGTCGTGTAGTACGTTTCTCGGCTCGTCGTATCGTTGAAGCTATCATAATCGCCATTTAATGGTGGACATCGTTTTTATCGATGCAGCCGTTTTAGGAAAATAAAAGGGGGAAGAGAGAAACTATTTCCTCTAATCCCGTGTCTATATGGCGTCCAAATTATAGCCAGCGGGGATAATAAGAAACGAAGCTACGCAAGGCAAGAGGATGTCCGTGAACAGCACCGGTGACTCATCGCAACCATTTCACCGGCTCCCTAATGTTGGCGCCAAAGGCTCAAACGGCTGGAAGATTAATCGTTAGAGCGGCACCACGAAATGAGGGGAAACCCTGTGAGCCCGATGCCAAACACAACGCAAGGAGCTGAAATGAAATCTCGTGCACCGAAGAAGTTTATCTTTGTTTATGGTTTTGTTTTTGGAGTGTTCGGTTTTGGCGGGTTTTTTTCTTGATTCTTTCGCTTTAAGAGAGATGAGGATGCTTCGCACATTTGGCTGGGTGCATGCTGATTTGAGGCAGCAATTTATTAGGCGAGTGTTAAAGCTGGAAGATGACTGCTTCTACTATTTGTTGTCTTCATCTTCATCCTTTTAGCGCCTCCAGGAATTTTCAACGAGTTCAGGAATCTTCGTAGAATTACTGGAATTTGCGCAGGTTGTCAGTAATCACATATTTGAGATTACTGGTTTGAAGTCATCAAACTAAAAATACAATGATTTGTCTCACTGGAGCATGTATCCTCAAGAATTCAAATGCTCAACTGAACTCCATAATACCTCACAGACATTCAGCTTCAAGATACGCTTCAACACAGAAATCAATACTTGCGCTGCATGAAACCAGCTTCCCAAAAGCCTTCCAGCAATTTCAAGTACAGTTGCAGCAGGTCACCCTTGTTCAAACCGGACCCAAACACACACATCATACTCCGCCTCCACCACCAACAAGCTTGGTGTACTTGGTGCCACTGGCAACCATGCACCGATAGCATGGGGTTAAAAAATATCCCCCAAACCAACCGGACCTAGTTCGTGAGTGCAGTCCAGCGGCATTCGTACATTCGTGCTCCATTGTCGCGGTGGTTTGGGGCAGAAACCTGTACCAACGGTGCTGTGCGAAGGACACGCAAGAACTGACCACTTGCCTGCAGCTGACACAGCTGCTGGTATTATGTTGGTGGTTGACTTACGTACAAGTGAAGGGGTCCCTTATCATGTATGCGCCAACTGAACCACAAAACTCAAAGAGAGAGACGCATAGAGAAAGGCCTTCCTCCAGGGTGGAGAACAAGAAATTGGTACCGGTGTAAAGCCTGGATCCAGCGAACCGGTACGCCAGTGAGATACTATCACATCCCGAAAGTCACAAGCAAGTCCGCGTGTTGTTTCTGTGTACACACACGCTGGCGATCAAATACAGGTTGGACAATTCAAAATGTTGAGTAAAAAGCAAAAAGAGAAAAAAAACAGTACCAGCCTGCACTTTTCCTCTCCTTTCATGTTGGTATTTCTCGACACAACACACCACCGTAGGGGGTGTAATGGACTTGGAAATCATTGCCTCAGATCTTTGGACCTTGGTGCGATGGTGGTCCCGAGATGGAGGAGATGAAGGAACCTGCCTCCGAGGTCGTGGAAAAGAGAACGAAGATTAATTGGATTTGCACGGTTTGGCTTCTGGAACGCGGCGAGACTGCCCCGAGCACACTATGCGTTACATTGTGATATGGGGATGTTTATTGCAAGATTCGCGTGTGAGTGTTCCGTTCCCAATTTACAATTGGTTGTTATTGAGTGAATGCCTCAAGTATCCCAAATGACCCATATGCTCTTATTGAGATAGCAGCATTATCTCGCTTGAAAACAAATTAAATTTTTCAACGTCAAATTTAATGTCCCTTGTAGCAATTAACAAGGCTTATCTCTGGTTCCCCCATTACCAGGATATTTATTTGATCACGCATAGTATCATTCGATCAATCATGAATTCTTCAACGTGGTAACTGTTCTGTATGCAATAGGGAAGCTCTTTCTACATCTAAACCGGCCACAGCACGGTGTTGAAACTGTTGACGCGTTATCCCTTCAGGGTCCGGTGCTCCAGTGTACTTGAAATAACCCAACGGCAGATTACACAAAACTGCCATTATGTTTGAACAGAAGTGCGCTCTGGTACGGGGGGGTTGCCTCGAGCCAGTTTCCGACGGCTGCTTGCTAATGGAAAACGAGAACGTGCAAGGTCAAAGGGCCAACAAACAGGCAAACATGCACACACACGATGGTCGGTGGTCTCCCACCTAAACCTATGAAACACTCAATCGTGTGCATGTTTTCACAAAATCGAACCTACACATTGGAGGGGGAGGTGCTAATCAAGATAGATTGATTGCCCAAAACATTATATCCCGTTTGTACTAAATTTAACTGTTAGGCGGAATTTGCTGGAACAGGTTGTTTGCTTTAGCCTTAAATCGATATGGAAACCGAGGTTAGAATAACTCGTTTAATGAGCTTGCGGTTGTGGTTACACACACACGTGTCATTTGATGCCACGCGGACGTTTGCGTTGCGTTTATGCATTTTAAATTCTTTGTTGAGTGAGTGAACTGTGACTCTTTCCGTGTCGCTCTCTCTCTCTCTCTCTCTGTCACTCTCTTTTTAACTTCCACAGTGACATCTATCAAACAAACAGAGATTTATAATTGCACTGTATCTCCCGCACACACCAAAATCCCCAATAAATCACGTCAAAGTTGTAGTGTTAAATCCCTCCCCAACAAAGGCTACTCGTCACATTAATGTTGGGTGGGATTTAACGCAAAGATTTAAATGGTGATGGGCTTTTTAAACAAAACAATCTTCCAACGCTCCCTACATTCCCTTAGAACTCTGAGCTGACAATGAGATGGACAGCAGAACGTCCCCTGCCCGAGAAAGAAAGTCGTAAGTCGCAAGACACACTTCATTTATGACACTTGAGGGATTCCCTAGAATTTTAGTTTAATTTAATGTCCCCCCCCCCCCCTCGTGTCCCTTGCGACACACGAGAGAGAGAGACGGCTAGCAGTTTCCCGTGCGCAAACACCTCAGCATGACCCATATATTACGACACTAACGAAACAACGGTCGCAAGCCAGGTTAGGAAAGAGCTCGCTAGCTGTTGAAACAGCTGCATGGAAACGCTTGACCAAACGCGCCTAGATCGATAGTGTAGAGGTTCTGTGACAACCTCCGCCCCAGGATGGGGTGGACACGCCATAGGGTCTCCTCCATTTCAAGTTGCGCAACGGTTTAACGAACACGCGCGGCAACACGCAAACCTCACACCGCTGGGCACGTCTTCAATGTGCGCTTTTCCGGTTCGAATAGCGATTACCTACCCTTACTCCCTCTCTCTCTTTCTCTCTCTTTCTCCATCGAAAAAAACGGACCGTTGTTGCAATATCGTCACTTGGTGGAAACCGTGTGTGCGCGTTGCACTTTTCGAGGAACCGTAACGGCATCACGGCACTCCCAGTAGACCTCCCAAAAATAGACTTCCCCGGACCCGCGCGTGGTCGCCGTCGACTGGCAATGTCGAGTAGTGGTGGTGAACCGAAGTTCATAAGTCATCGAAATGGTCAGCGCGATGAGTGATAGAATAAAGCGCAGTGCGGAGGACAGTATGGAGCAGGAGCGGTTTAAAACGTCCCACCGTAGGGGAGTCATGGAAGAAAGCGTCTGCAGCGGGCGCAAATTCCACGTACGTCTAGCGCGCGAACACGCCACAACAAATGGACCTATGAGTGGAAAGTGGTTCCGCAGTGAGTGTTGTGCCGATGGATGTGCGTATTGATGGATTCCTCGCGTCGAAAGAAATCAGACAAACATTATTTATAGCTGGCTCCGCTTGGCGGTAGAGCAAATACGACTGATGGAATTCTAATAATCTGTTCAATGCGGCGTTCGTTTATGGCAGAGTGCGTGAGTAGTTAGTAACGAGCAGAGGAACAGACAGGTTTGGACATTGGGGAGTGAAAATGTTTGAACTACCGTTTATGCAACAATAAAACACGATCACGGAGATGTTTATTTCCACCCAGGAGTGCAATGTGTCTGTAGAGAATGAATCATCTCGAAACCGTATCAGTCCTTTTTTCGACTAACAGGTCGACTTACAAACACTTGAAAGACAAGTGAATCTAATCCTCCCAAACACGAGAATGGGGTAAAAATCCCCTTACACGTTGAGTTGATTGTATCACTGTCTGTAGGACTACATACACACATTTAACCACGAAAATAAAACCAACAAAACCACCCCGCGACAACATCAATCCCGCTTATGTTTTTCTCCAAACTCCAAACTCCATCATCTCCGAGTGTAATTTGCAATAAAAATGAAATATGCGACGAAATTTGCCAACACATGAATGCAAAACATTGTTGTGTTGTGCCGGTGTGGCGTTCGGTTTGGTTTGTGCATAGTGACAGTGCGGGGATTTTGCCCACATTTGAGTAAGTGGAGTGATCCCCGGAACCAGACCGAGCGAACGAGCCACGCAAAAGCCATGGAAATGATACCATCGTTTTGGTATGGTGGAGGGGCATTGCAACGATGAGAATGATGGTTGTATCAAGTTATTTTCCTGTTTTTTTTCGGCAAAGACTGAGGAGTTTGCCAGGTAGTTTGCTGAACGCATCTCTGAAGGACAACCTCTGGGACGGGGTTAGTTTGTGTGTGCGGTTTTTGTGGTCGCTGTGGTAGAACTGCTTTTGCTAACGATGATTTATGAAGCTGTGTTTATGTGTTTTTTTGCAAACGGTACCACATCAAACAGTCGCAAAGAGTATTAAAATATTGGTTTTATGGTACTACAGAGGAGAGGTTTGGTTTAAGGTTTAATAACTTTACCGATTTAAAGATAAAATTAATATTCTTCTTAACATTTCACAATTTAATTATGTTTAGAGAGAAATAAAATTTAAATATTAATTTATTCAAGCATCATCAATTCGCTTTTTGGACTGAATTGGCTGAATTATTGACATTTGGAGGTTGATTTTTAGCCAAAAATCCGTGAAACTGACACGCCTTGAATTTCGAATGATTTTGCATTCTTCATAAAAAATCATAAAAATTATGTAAACAGGCCGAGCGCTCAGCTAAACAGCTAAATATAAGCTTTGAGGTAGGAAGATAGAGAAAGACGCACCAGCAGCTCAATATCACATTCTTCATTTTTTATGTCCCAGACAACTTCACCAGCATTTCCTTTTGACATCTTTTTTTTTCAAGATTAAAATAAACACTATTCGGCCATGTATGCCAAAGCATTATTTATGATTCAAATTTATTTCAACGATTAGCTCACTTGACAACAGCAAACTTTGGCCCCACAAAAAAAAATCCCGACAAACCGGCGGCCTCACGGAAAGCCCGTTTGGCGAAGTTTCAAAAACAAGCGGCACTTGCTCAACCGAAACGCAAATCTCGCGTCCGTTCAATTTATCTTCGTGAATGCCCGTGCAAATAACATATCGTTCCCATGTGCGTGGTGTCAAAACATATCTTAACAGCTTTCACCGGCAAAATTTAACCCGACCGACATTGGAACGGCGTCGTCCGACGAAGTCGGCGACAACCGGCAACATGTTCGCAGACAGTCAATATGGCGGGTGGCCAACGAAAACATGGGGGAAAGAAATCGTTGTATGTTATATTAAACAACGAAAAAAAGTAAAACCCAGGAGCCGCAATTCCGATTGGGAATTGTTCGGCACCCCGCACCACGGAAGCTTGCGCCGCCGCCACCTGTCAGAGACGGTTGCCACCGGCTTTTACAATGCCACACTCAAACCATTCGTTGTCGTTTGGTTTGTTGTCGTGAGCAATACTCGTGTGATCATGTTTCGAAGGTGTGCGCGTTGCCGGAGAAGAAGCAAGAAGCCCGAAGAGATGTCACGCACGAAGAAAAACCCCAACATTTTTTCCACCACACCCCACACAGTGGCCGAGATCGCGATCCGTTCATGTTTTCGGTCGTAACAGATTGATTGAGATAAACACGCTAACGTGACGAACGAACGAAACACACGGCACTTACCCCGGTCGCTGACGCTGACAACACCAGCCACTTGAAAAGACTTTCGAATCGCCGTGCTCGGGTGGCGATCGAACTGAAAGGCAAGGGTTTTTTTTTTTTTGTAACAGAAATTGGGAATTTGGGAAAACTCTGTCAATTGTCCGTGCAGTGTTAAATGCTGGAAAAAGGGATCAATTTTACGGAAAAGGATTTTTTTTAGTAAAAACGTGAGTAAAAGTGAGATTCGTGTAGCTACTCAAAAGATAGAGGTACACTCACGAATCATTTGCAGCGTTAGGGTTTTAAATTAGTTTGGGTTAGGTTAGTTTAAAATTGAAAAATATGTAGGAAATCGGTCCAAAATACATTTAAAAAGGAATCCCGGAATACCCGAAAGATCAATTGTTCCGAAAGAACTCTCTAAATGCAAACTTTGTAGAGGGTAGCCAACAATAAATCATGGTTTTCAAGAAGACCAAATCGATTAAATAAACAAAGTAACTGCCTTCACCAACTCAAATAAAATGAATTAAAACCACCGCAAGAAGAAAACACGGACACCGACAATCCATTCCCATCGTGAGATCGCATTCACCACCAACCATCCGCTCTTGAGCGTTCTCCAAGAACTCGTTTGATCGCAGAAGCGCAGAAGTGAAATCTAATCAAACTTAAGCCTGCAAAACAAATAGTTTACCCTCCTGGCACATCGACAAAGTGTATCCTTTCATGGGCACAACACAATCGTCGTGCCAAACGCAAAGCGTGGGATATATCGCTCCGGAGATCCGTGACGTCTGTCCGTCCGTCTGTCTGTCTGTACGGACCGCAGAACAGGCCAAACCAACAGCCGGCACCAAAACCTGTCAGAGCCTAAGCATTAAACGAGAAGCACTTAAAGAACGGGCCAACCCGTTAGCACCGAAAAACAGACGAGACCGAAAGAGACAAATGCGTGAGCTGTGGTAACGTGTTTGTTGATTTGTCCAATTTTGGAAAATCAACCAAACACAGCTCTTTCGGCATTTCCGGTTTATGGTGGGTTAAGGGAGCTGCTGTGCTGTTTGTTGTGTCGATTGACGTATGCCGACGCCGCCCGGCAAATATCGCGCCGGAATGCTAATATTTCAATTAAACGTTACTGCCGTACCGCGACCGGGTACGATTCGATTGTCGTTAACTGTTCGGCGTTCGGCAGTGTTCGTTCCGGCAACTATGTTGGGCCTAAGCACTGCAGCGAATGGTAGTAATTTCATTACACTTCCTCCGAGGGGTGCCTCTGTGCTAGACACGTAGGGCAATGTTGGATTTATGCAAAGCGATTGATTTTTTTTTCTATGCACATCACCACACTATTGTTGTCTAGAAATCATTCATACCGATATTGTCATGCATGGATGTAGTAAAAAAAGGTATAAAGTAGTGGTGAAAAGGTAGACTAACAATCACATTAAATTGAGACGAAAGAAACAATCAAACATCATCCCATTAAGCCGATGATTGTTTATACCTAACCACTCTTCTTGCTTTCTAATCCACTCCAAACATCTTAATTGGTACAACGTTTACCATGTATGTTTGGTTTGTATTGTTTTCCTCATTTTCTTCTGCTTTAATTTTGCACTAATTACCTCTCACCCAGCTAGCTCCATCCAGCTAAACCTATTATTTAAAACGAAACTATTTTTTCAGGCTTAAAAACAAAACCCCTTACTAAAACGATCATGCTCAGCTAATGAAGGATTTGTTCGTTACACATCATGCTCTTAAAAAGTGTCTCAATAGAAAGATAAATTACTTGAAAGAAAGTAAACCCAGCAGCACAGGTGTTCACACATGACACACAACCAATACGTTTCTATTTATAGTATAAAAAAGCCGAACCGATCGCCCACAAAATTGCCCTTTGCGCAAATTAAGCTTTCCGTTCCTCGTCCGGGTGCATCGATTCGTCGCGGCTTGCGCAACACGCCTCCAATGGTTTATTAGCGCCAAAAACAATTGCCAATCAACTACGGGTCGATTATGTGTTAGGCTCCTCTCTCTTTCCTACAACCTTTCGATTGGCGAATTTAATTAATTATTCTTGTTTGCCAAAAAAAAACAACTATCGAACAAAATAATGACACAAAGCTTTTCTACTTTTGGCGAGAAGAAAGTCAGTACATTGCCCCGCTTAAACCATCTGCTGCTGGTGCGTCCATTGCGCAACGGCTCGTCTTATTGGGTGCACTAAATGCACAACACCCTCACAAGATGTAGATCAGCACACGGCGAAGTAATGGGGTGCGTGTGCCTATCACAATCTGATACGATAGGCGTGCAGCTTTTTCTCTCTTGTATTTTGTGTTATTTCCCCAACCAATGTAATATGGATCCAATTTTACTCCTCCACAACCTCCACACAAGATTAAGGAAGTGTGCTCATTAGTCCGCCGAATTCCGGTGCAAAGAAAATGCCGACAAGTGCCAGCTCGCGCAACGCACCGGGAAGGAGCCCGGAAAAAAATGGTCTCAATCTTCCAAAACCTAACACCCGCACGCCGCGAAAAGCTACTTTAAACGGGCGCAGCTAATTTTACACCAAATTTCTCCAAAGAAAGTGGGACTGACTGGACTGACAGAAAAAACAAGCCAATGCCCGGTTGTGGTGGGTGAAATGTTGGTTTGCAATTTTCCAATTATTTGTTATCTAAATTTCGGGCCACACAACAACATACCTCCGCGGTGAACGAACGTGGTGTTTGATCGTGATCGTAGCTGCACAGCGGGTGAAGTGCATTAAAATAGTTGAACTCAACGATATCACAGTGTGAAGAGTTGTAAAATGACAAAATGCTTAAAATCTGCATCGTAAAAGCGCTATCCATTACACTAACTAGACACCTTACACCGGTTGGCTCATAAAATCTCTTTTTAATCGTTACGAGCTATTTAGAACGGCACACAACGCCCAATTGGACCTTAAAACACCATGAGTTGACATTATGTTTTGATGGTCAATACTAAAATGTCACTTCGATTCGAGGGCAAGAGATCGTTCACAAATATGTAGAACACGACCACGGGACACCTCGAATCGAAACAGATGAAAACGTCATCAAACTGTCGGCTACAATATCGCCGAACACAGCAGGTGAGTGAGTGTGTTTGTGCGGGTCCGTCCGTGGGCCAACATTAGGGTGCTACATTTTTCGTTGCCATTTTTAACTCTTTTTATAGCGCCGAAAATGGCATCCACCACCGTCGCCAAGTTCGTTTAATTCCCTTTAATCCACACCGTAAACCGTGGAACGGCATGGAAAAAGGCCCTCGCGGGAAGATGATGCACCAGTGGGTGATGAAACCGTTTGGAGGAAATCTTTGCTTTTATCGTCCGAGCTTTGCGATGAGCCTGTTTTAACCTAATTTTCTGTGGAGCATTCCTCGTCTTATGACCTTTAATATGGAGGCGAATTGCTGGAAGATGATCATTAAAAAGACATAAACAGAGAGGATCAATGTTTCAAGAGTCTCAGCGAGTTCATAAACGCGTGTAGAAGACGTAGCTGAACCCAACCAAGAATTTCGAAATAAAAATGCAATTTAAAAGCCGCAGCAATAGAATTCAATGTTAAACCGTATCATATCGTAACAATTGAAAAAATGGACAGTAAAACCTTTATTAAAAATGCAATTTTTGCTTCTGACACCCTTCAAGCCTTGGGAACTGGGAATTCTGCATGCAAGCTACTGCTCCAAACAAGGGGAATGACATATTAAAGAAAAGTTATCATCACCTCAAATTAAAATACAATTGAATTAAAGAAACGTAAAACAAGCTCCATGGGAAGTCTTCATTCACCACCGCTTCATTCGAAGTTAGTGCTTGCATTACAGAGAGCGCACCCTATTAATCTGACAGCGGAGTTTGTCAAAGAACTAGCGTGATGGACCGCACTCTTCTACGACGCACCAGAGAGTTCACACGTCAACTCCCCCGAGTTGCCCTTTTGCCTTTATCTTCGCTTCAAAGACGCGGTGAGCAAACATAAATATTTCACTTAATTGACTGCTCAAGTCAACGGCCGTGTGCTGGGTGCCACTATCAAACGCTGGTCCCGGTTTCTCAACACCTCTCCTCTGACGGTAAGACGTTGGAAGACGTCTTCAGGATTTTCACATTCATTCATTCCTCGCCTTCATGGGTTCCATTCATTCATTCCCGAGCTTGCCGCTTCAATCGAGGCAATGATCGTATCGAATGAAAACCGTTTTTTGCAGTATTTTCCTCTCTCTCTCTCTCCAGTTGATAAGTCTCCAACAAAGTCGCGCTCTGCTGCCGATGACAACCCAATAAACCCTGGGTAGACTGTCGCATTACATCCTGCGTCCTGCGGGCACCCGTAGTAACAACCCGTTTGCAGACATTCCACCACCACTGCTTCCACTGCTTGAACAACATTTCACCAGGTTTTCACCCTTACGTTTCAAAATGTCAACCGCAGCAGACAATTGACAGCTCTAGAACGGGAGATATTTTCCATTCACCTTGTCACTTTTTCGCCATTCGGCGGCGGCGGTACACATAAAACGAGCTCAAAATCCTTCGGCCTTTACGTAACGCAACACACTCCGAATCCACCTAGAGCCGGAGAAATAGAGAGAGGGTGGTACGGATATTCCAAACTAATTGGATTGGTTTGCGGATTGTGTGATCATAAAACAAAACCAAACGATTGGTACAGTTTTGTGCATAAACACTGTCTGCATAGTAAATAAATAATTTGATGACAAACATCTGGTGTGGTGAAGTAACACCCAGCAAACCCAGGGAGTATGGTGCAAAGCGCCGAAACGCTGCTAAGAGATGTTGGAGGTGCAAATCAGTTCCAATTTAAATTTCTTGCACAATCCCGCAATCGCACAATCAACACACACACCCGTGGAGAGCACCATTACACTCAATTTAAATTCAAAGCAGTGACGGGAGGTACTGTACTGTTTGGTCCGACTCTGTTCGCCGGTACAGGGCACTGACGGGTTAGAATTATACGCCGAATCGAATTAAACTGTGTGCCTTAAAGTAACAGAGACGGAATTTTTAAACAAGCACCACACAAGCCTTGACAAACTTGATCAACAAATGTAAGCACAGCAAATATGCAACAGGTTGGCGTTCGGCAAGCTAACAACTCCATGCCCAGGCTGTCCGATACATTCGTTGGTAAATTGTTATTTGATTTTGGTTTTCTGTAGCATAAAGTAACATCAAAAGGGCGCAGCAACGTACCGAGTACATTGCATTTAATCATTATCACACAAACCAACCTGCAAGCCAACTACCGGGAGGAGGCACCATTAGGTTTTCACACATTTCTGTTACTAAATTTACACCCAACGTCCGGGCTGCTCCGGTTGATATTGCCATAAAACGTGCCATGAAGTTATCATGAGATCCACTCTCGGTTTGCGGCTTTCCATGGGTCACATGGTACGGAAAAGGAAGAGCTTGAGCTTTCATACTTTTTTAACCAAATTTTACTCTCCATATTCTTAGTACGGGCAAGGTACATGAACCACCCTAACCTGAGAAGACTGTTACAGCACACTGCACACTGAAGCACACATATGCATCTCGTGTAAGCAGATAGTGGGTTTTGGTGTGCGGCCCGGGTACGAAAGTACGAGAATCTCCAAATTGGATTCCTCTGTTCATGGCCCATGATGAGGTGGAGTGTGATGATGAGCATGATGATAGCAAACAGCATGCTGCGGTGTGTTGCTATAGCTCCCAACGGGGCCACTCGACAAGCGGAGCGAGCTCTACTACCTTTCCTTGCAGTGAAATTATGCATTCCTTTGTACTCTACCGGTGGTGCCGGAATGGTACGGAATGTTACTGAATTCACAATCCATTCTTTGAAGAAAATGCTGTAAAATGTTCTTGCACTCTCTAGCTTTCACGGGAAAGGTAGCATAGCGTACACCTCGTACACCGGGTAGATAGCGCTGTACCCCAGCCCTGTACGCCAAGCGCAAACACCAGGCACACAAAAGCAAGGTATAATGCGGTAGAGATAAGGAAATTTTAAAATGTTTTTTTTTTCTTTCTAATCTCAAACGATAATAAAACTAGAAAAGCTGTAGCAGCAAGCACATCTCGGGTCCTGCTAGCATGGTGAAAAATTAAATAAAACTATTTGAAACCCCCGGAAACCCGGGAGGAGAAAGGTTCTTTCCTGCTCTATGAATTGCATGAAGAATTAAACAATCTTGATACGGAGAGGCAAAACAGCTGAACACGTCAACCGTGGCAAGGGAAGGTGCATCGCGTACACTCGCGTCACACACAGCCAACGTAAGCAGCGTCCAGCGTCGCACAAAAACCTTCGCCTTGTCAGTTTCAAACGGCAGGGGCTTCTTTGGAGTGAAAAATAAGCTCAACCGGGCATGGCACAACCGCTGGTCGCTGGTTTGCTACGTGATTGTATTTTTATTCACCACGGGAGTGAGATAACCTTTCCCGAACTATAAAATATCATTTTGGAAGGTAGCATCGGCAATCGGGTTGGTTGTGGTTTGGACTTTTGTTTACTGTGCTTGTTGCTCTATTCTGGCACGGGATTAAAAGATCGCACTGCAGTGATAAGCGGTGAATTAGGTTGAGCGAAATTTGTGCACTGTTGGAGTTTAGCTGTGCTTTGAAGAAGAATGTTAAGGCCGGGCTACATTGATCGTACTCTTTGGTGTAATTTCAATTTTCACTAGCGCATCTGGCGGCGGCTGACCGAAGCATTTTGCCAAACAATTTGGAGCCGCTCCAGAAAATACGTTAATTTTCCATGTTTGTTTACTTAAATCGGAGGAGAAAAGTTTTGTAAAACGTAGATACACATGTCTTGCACGCATTGCATCCATTTTTGCAATGGAAAACGATGGAAAAACTACTAAATTTTGAGATCCGGCAGGTCCATTCCCTCGATGACCAAAAAAAGCTTCCACCAGCCGCCGCCAGATGCGCTAGTGAAAATCAAAATTACGCTTGCGAGTACGATCAATGTAGCCCGGCCTTTAAATGTTAAAGATCCTTGTGTTGTACTTCATTGCGAAATTATACTTTAATATTGCAAGTTTGTATGATTAATTTAAGGAATAAAGGGGCGACATGGCCTAGTTTTACTTATTAATGAAGATTGTTGTAACAAACAGCTTTATTTATTTATTTATTTATTCACCAACAAATGTGTCTTGCACTCTTTAAGGCCGGGCTACATTGATCGTACTCCTGAGTGTAATTTTTGTGAACGCGTACGCCATCTAGCGGCGGCGGGTCGAAGCTAGAGGCTGGTATAATTTATCTGTCAAAAAGTGTTTTGGGTCCAGGAGGCTATAATTTTACCCAATGATGGAAAGATGTTGGAAGATGGGGAAAAATGTTGCCTAGCGCTTTGTATGAATGACGATTTATCCACCAACAACAATTAACGGCCTATTTTGTTGCAATTTAGGGACGTTTATAAACATTTCATACGGCATACAAGTAGCCTGCTCGAAACTTGATGAGACACCAAGTATGAATAATTTTGACACATAAATTATACCGACATCTAGCTTGCGCTGGTCGTCGCCAGATGCGCTAGTGAAAATAAAAATTACACTACGGAGTACGATCAATGTAGCCCGGCCTTTAAGGCCGGGCTACATTGATCGTACTCGCACGCGTAATTTCGATTTTCACTAGCGCATCTGGCGGCGACTGACCGAAGCATTTTGCCAAACAATTTGGAGCCGCTTCAGAAAATACGTTAATTTTCCATATTTTTTACTTAAATCGGAGAAGAAAAGTTTTGTAAAACGTAGATACACATGTCTTGCACGCATTGCATCCATTTTTGCAATGGAAAACGATGGAAAAACTAATTAATTTTGAGATCCAGCAGGTCCATTCCCTCGATGACAAAAAAAAGCTTCCACCAGCCGCCGCCAGATGCGCTAGTGAAAATCAAAATTACGCTTGCGAGTACGATCAATGTAGCCCGGCCTTTAGGCTAAGACAAACTGAGTAGTGTTGGGTTTCATTAATCTTTCGTTCAGATTCATTCATATGAATATTCAGTGATGACTGATTCGAATTTCGAATCGACTCGTCAATAATTTATGAATCTCTTAAGATTTACGAACCTCGAAAGATTCAGGAATCTCCAAGGATTCATCAATCTCGAAAGATGAATCTCAAACGATAAATGAAACTTCTAAGATTCATGAATCAAACAGATTCATAAATATATTAAAGTTAATATATCTCCAGAGATTCACGAATCTTCATAGATGTATAACATAGATGTAAAACAAACTATCTGTCTGCGTGATACTTGCCAAGAAGTCTCCAAAGCCTCTATAGACTGGCGTGACCACCTAGGTTGCTATGTGAAGAAGAAGAATAATGAGAAGCTCAAGCTCTATGAATCTTTGGAGATGTACGAATATTTTAAGATTCATGAATACCTAGATAATCGTGAATATTTTGAAATATACGAATCTTTTTAAAATTCATGAATCTTTCGAGATTCATCTTTGGAGATTCATGAATCTTTGCAACCGAGATTCAGATTCTTTTAATCATTTCAAAGATTCATGCAGATTCATGAATCAGAATCAGATGTACCCAACACTAAAACTGAGTCTTTAATAGCTATCCTACATCTAATCCCTAACTTATTCCTTAAACATCTGCCTTGGTCCGGTGTCGCAAAAATTGAAAATTAATAAAATAATCCCTTTAGATGCGTTGGTCGTTAAACTAACATCAAAGTGATTGGATAGAGTATTGGATTGCCTTGTCATAGCTTGTAACGGTTCGTTGTATCCAGATAAGGTACACCTGTTCTCATCAACAAACAAGTTTCGAGAGCGAAGAGGTTTTGAAGGTGCGTTGATATTGATCTACTTTAGTAAAAAAGGGACGTCTAATTCGTTTTTTTTTTAATATTTAGGCTACAAATACACATTGGTTTATTTTAAACGGTGTTCGAGCGTATGAATACCAAGTAGAAGATAACGTGAGCGATAATGTGGGATGGTTGTAAGTTCTCTGAATTTCAAAGCACGTCTTGTAAACTTTCGTTGTATTGCCTTTATTCTGTTAATCAACGTAGAGCAGGTCAGGAAACATAGTACCGAGCAGTACCCCACGCATGAGCGTAAAAGACAAGTAAACAACGACTTAAGACATCACTTAATTCACGGCATTGTCGAAAGATGAAACATACCATCTTGTATGTCTTGTTAACTGAGTTGTCAATGTATAAATGGAAATTTAAACTAAAGTCTTGCGTAACACCTAGATCACAAACTTCCTAGCAACGATCTAACACGCTGGAGCGATATTATAACACACTTATCAAGGGTTAGCTCTAGATAATTTTTAATGCCAAAAAACAATTATCAGTAAACAAAAACCAATTCAAAGCTATTGTGTCCTGTCCACTTAAAAAGCTTGCATGTTTAATTGTTTACATGATTTAGGTTCGTGAGGTTGCCATTTTACTCCGCTTTTCCGTAACGAATATGGTTAATATTATAGTATTTAGAAACAAATTTCTTACAAATTTAGCAATGAATAAAATCCCAAATATTAATTATTAATGTTAGCGATTAATACAGCGAACGATTGCCATCACAGTATCGCTAATTAAACATCCAATGAACCGTGTCGATCCGGGAGCATCGGTATGTTAAACCAATCTTTCGCAGACGACGGAGCACAGCCATCTTTTCGCATGCAAATCGTGCTTCCCAAACCTGAAATGCTGAGCTTCACCTATGTTATAACGGAACATGGTCCAATTTATTGCTTCAGGATGATCATTTAGCAACCGCAGCACACCATTACCATTAAAGCGCTCTACTCTGGTATGGCGCGCCCTCCCCACAGTAACTCCATTCTATGCTACGGGAATTCAACAGCACATTTCGCGGGGTTTTTGGCGAAAAAATGGATGTTCTCCTCCTGGCGAATGGTGCAAAGTATCTAACAACCAAACAGACTCCACACGGTCCCGCGTGCGTGAGGAAACAAAAGAGAACACAGAAAGAGAGACTATCATCTCCAGTGAGGTCTCACAAAACATGTGTCTCTGTCAAACCGCATCAGATCGTCTGAATGCCGAGTAGATTAAAAATTCACATAAAAAAAAACCTGTACCACACTCTCCATACCGGCGACGGCAACCTAGGATTTCAACAAATTTTCACATTCCTTGATTGTTGACAGCAGGCTAGCGAGCTAGCGAAAGAGCAAAAAAGCGAAGTTTCAAATAACACACACTGTCCAATATTTTCCCGAAACGACTCCATAAGAAAATCGTTTAATTCCGCCATCCATGCAATGCCGGGTCCTCCCCGTCTCTTGCTTCTCAGACAGATTTTGCAAATTTATGCTGCCCGGCCGGCGACCCGGCAGCATCGTAGGAGGACACACTCTAAACACTTTCGCAGCGGGCGATCATCACACCACCCGCCGCGGCACGTTGTCACGTTCGGTGGGGTTGGGCAGGACGAAGCCACTAACACGAAAATAGGGTTTTTGGTCGGCAATAAATGCTGAATTTTATTCACAGACGGGTGCAACAACAACCAAAAAAAAAGCTCCCAAAATTCCTGAACGCGTTTGAAGCAATCGAGGCGAGGTGTTTGCAAGCAACCACAAAAAAAAACGATCACCTTCCTCCTCCTACTTCTCTGGCAATGGAGTGGAATTTGCGATCATGACGCGAATGAAGGGAGTGCTGCAAAGAGACTCTTGAGAAACCGTTCACCAGCTTTTCTAGCCGGATCGAGCCGATCCGAGATAAACATCGCCTCATCATGCTCTCCAGCGTTCGATGTACAGTTTCTACCTTCACCAAAAGTCGGCGAGAAAGAGTTGTGCTTGTGCTTGCAGGACTGGTCAGCCGGTCGCGAGCAGGGATTATTTCCTTTCTTCGGACCAGCAAGTAAGTTTTAAGACGCAAAAATCGCACTCTTTATGGGTGAAGAATATAGCATTAAAAAAAAACATAGTTCTACACCACCGTGTGTGCCAACAAGTTCGGCCTGCTGGGTCATATAGGGGTTTGTGGGAAGACTCTGGAGTGAAGGGAAAAAGAGCAACACAATCCGTTAATTACAAACCGATCCCAACAAGCATCAGGTACTTTGCAAAGGTTCAACAAGTCTTCCACGTCTTCCAGTCTTCCACGATATTTCCTGTCCACACAATAAATGACCATTAACGCCCCTAAATGTATCCTGCGGAGTGTGTGTGTGTGTGTGTTTCAGCTCGCTTGATTACAGTTTATGGCCCTTTAAAAAAAACACACGATCGGAGCCCCAAGCAGCACCCAATAATAAAGGCAAATAAAAATTAAATCCCCCAAAACAGTTCACACCTGAAGTCTGTCCCTTGTTGCAGAGTACGTGCTCTTCTGAGCATCGATTCTTTCTTTTTCCAAACACAACTGTGGTGGGCAACCGCAAGGCATCCGTTTCGAAACACAATTAGAAGATAGTGACGAAGCCTTCTTCAATTTGATTGATAAAAGAAATGGCACGTACTCGCCTAATCTTATCAGTTGTGATGTTGGTGACAAGATTTGAAGACAGTTTTGGAGACATGTTTGCGAGAAATGAATACGATATGAATAAGGCTAATTAAGAGTTTAAGAGAGTGGATTTCAACATTGATTTTGTTTATATTTTAATTCTAAAACATTTTTGTACAATTTATGCAAATATTTCTGGACAAAAACTGCATTCCGCTAACGGAACCTGTGCAAAAAATGGAACGATAAAAACCTGATTTAACTTTAAAAAAGGAACACGGAATCAGCTGCTTCTCTCATGTGGTTTTGAACGGTGCTTATGCTCGCTGTTGTACATGATCTGTTGCTCTCAGCTCGGTACGAAAACAAGCTGAACTGAGCTTGGTTAGTTTGCTGCTTTGCGTCTCGTCACCACCACAAGCCAATTTGTTGGACAGCACGAATGTTAAACAAATAATCTCGACGCGGGCAGTAATAATTTTCCTTCTAACGAGTAGTCTGTCCAAGCCGAGGGACAGATAATGACCACCACTGCCGCACTGCACTCTCAAACACACACACACATACAGTTACACTTTCGTTAAACACATGCACACATTGGGACACACGGTCAGCTGAAATACGATCATCCGCGACCGAGCATATTCTATGCGCCGGGGATGAGTGGTGCAGCCGAACCAGATAAATGGCTCATATAACAAACAAGATTTCAAACAGTGTAATCAATCACATCACACCCCACAACACAGCACTAATCCCCCAGGTTACGGTTACGCAAATGATAGCACACAAGCACTCAAAAACACGACACTGCACACACGCATAAAGGTCTCACACCAGCAGCGTGATCAAATTATCTTCAAAAACTAACACTGTGGATGACACTTTTTCGTATATCTTTCTAGCCACAGACAACGATTGACCAACTTTTGCTCATAATTTGAAGGAAGGTGACGGCACAGAGAAGCACTCTTCTTAAATTAAACTCATCTCACTTCCCGAAAAATCTCACACATTTGCGTATGTGTGCGCTCGCGTCTATGATGACTGCCCGTGCGAGCTGATCTAGCCGATTCCCTAATAACGGGACGGGATGACCATTATTGGGGCGGGGAGAAAACCCACTGTCAAACCTTTAATGGCCTATTTTTCACATAAATTTGCGGATCACCATCGCACACACCGAAAACACTCACACGTGCGAAACTACAGACGTGCGTCCGAAAACCCGTCCCTCAAACGCATTCACCTTCGCGCATTACGCCGCTAATATACGCACCAACCGAAGAGGAAGAGAAAAAAAGGCCCTCCCAGAACACGCACAACACAGGTCAACGACGGAAAAGCCGACGAAACATGTGAAACGACGAAAAGGTGAACTGGCACAGCCTGGCATGCGGCTGGGACTGTCGCTGGGCCGGAGCGCGAAACCGGGGTAGAATGTACGTGCGCGTCGCACACCGTGCAGCAAAGACGGCCGCTGATCGGGAATGAATTACGCGTCTCGTGCTGGTGCGCACCGAAGCCCAACCGTTGTACGATCCGCCGACGGCGCATTAAAAGCCGGCTTGGGTTGTGCGCAAAACGGTGGTGTGGTGAAGGTGTTTTTGGAGTTTTTGAGTGAGATACCGAGAGAGCGGTGAGAGCGAGATTGCGCTGCTTATGATGTGCGCAATAGAAGCATAACAAAACGTTGAGAGGGAGATTTTACAAACGGAGAGATTTTAAAACAGAATGTTCGCAGCGGCTGCAATCCAGTGCAGGGGTTTCAGGCTAGTGAATGTAATACTTTATTGGAATATGATATGTAAAAATAAAACATTGATCATTGCAAATATCAACGAAATGAAATGGTGTATGATAACTTTAATAATAAATACATTCCAATTCAAAGTTATTGCTCACAAATAATTACAACGAGTGATATGCAACAATCACTCCTGATATCTTCAAAAACGCAAAGCTTTTATTCTCATGTTGCTAAGTACTCGATAACCTCAAAAAACTACAAGACAAACTGTAAACGATATAGGTTTATAATCGATTAACAATTTGTAGAATATGTTGATTATAGACAAATATGTTTGAATTACTTTTAATAAACTGGTTTATATTTAAAATAATGCAATCCAATAGTAATATTAATTTCAATTGTACAGACCCCCGCTATATCACTCAGGACTACATGGCGATGGTGGAAACTGATGGAAAGGACTACAGGTGTCCTCCGAGATACGACTGTGTTTGGGTCCGAAAAAATGTCCCAAAGCAAGGCGTAAGTCGAAAAAGTCGTATGTCGAATATCTATGAATATAAAGTTTATAACCGAAGTTGAAGTGTTGGGACTTATGATATCGTGTATTTTATTTAAAATAATGTTTGATAATGTAATAATTATATTTTAAAAGCCGTACATAATATAGATATTCAAGATATGGTAGTTGTGGAATCATTGGAAATGTGTGTATAACGGTTATCAGCCCAGAAACTCAAAAAAAATACATCAATTTCTTGTCAATGACAACTTTTAACTGTCAAAATCGTCTTATCTGCGAATCGTCGTAACTCAATAGGGTCGTAACTCGGGGGACGCCTGTACGTGGAACAAATGCCAGAGAACAAAACGATACAGACCCCCGCAATTTGGACCACTCAACCGGACTATACTTGGACCACTTCTGATGGATGGATCCAACGAAATGCCTGGAATCCAAACGATACAAACCCCCGCAATGCCATTAGGAACACTGAACAGGAATAGCATGGCTTTCCATGGCTCAGAGAGCGAAATGTCTCCCAACCAATATGGATTGTAGCGCCATGAAATATGTTTTTATACTCTAGTTTTAAGCAATACGGCCTTTTTTAACCGTTCCTCCTAAAAAAAAATAAATAAATTTCAATTGATTCGTCTCGTTGCTGCTCAAATATCATAAAAAGTTATTATTTCTATAACATCCGATCGTTCAAAAAGGATAAGTTATGACAACATTGTTTGAGCAATGTTTGATTTTCTGTTAAATTGTTTCAAAAGCACCTGTAAGGTCTTAAGTCATCATTCAACAAAGTAGAAAATAACGTATATTATAATAGCTTCGAATACCAATAGCTATTATTAAACGATGTTTTATTGATACTAATGATAATAATGAAGCCTTTGCTTTCTTATCCTTTCTTGGAATGGAAATGCACAAATTATGATAATAAGAAGTGTATTTATTTCAAAACATGTTGCTGTGAAAAATATATTCTACATCCTTACAATGAAAACCTGGACCCACATGGATAATGTTGGAACACAAGCGTTTAGGCTTACCAGGAGACAACTTGAGCCCGTACCGATAAGTGTTGTTTTGTACCAGCATTCCCCAATCTGACCCAGCAAATCTATTCATTGCCTCAAACGACGTGCGAAAGTCTCAATATTTTGAATTTCTTTTATAATATTTTGAAGCGTGAAGCGAACCCTGCAACAAAAAGTATTGAGAGCGAAGACGGAGAGCGCGTGATCGTATGCTCAGGTGCAAATTCAACACGATCGACGGGTCCCTTGTTCACAACAACATTAGTAGAGAAAGGTTCAAAATTGCGATGTAAGGTTTAGGCTAGAAACTGTAATATTTTAAGTTTTATGTTCTATTCGGGGTTTAAAATTTGAGTACATTTGTAAAAGCTGTTTTCTTCAATTCAATATTTGAATTACTAATCTGTTCAATTTCAAAGTATTAGTTTAAAGCAATAATATTTAAAATCTACCCCTCACAAGATCTAGGACATCCGAAAAAAATAATCTTACAAGCATAATCTACCCTACATAGCCTCTGAAGGACTACAAATTACCACTCCTAATAACAACAACCGCAAATCATGATGATTATTTATTGCCAACGTATCACACTGGCCAATTTGTGCTCAATTATCACTCCGCAAGCCAATAAAACAACAACATTTGCTCACCCAATTGCACGTACAAATGCGTCCGCCAGTGAACGCAACGAAAAGAAATGTTACTTTTCCTCCATTCGATAGCGTGATCCGTGCAGCTGGCCGGACCAATAAAAATAATAAAGCTAATGCTGCTTTTCTTTTCGCGAAACTAAAAAACGAGAAAAAAAAGGTACCTCACCACTAACCTAAAGCGCAAAACAAAATCCCCACACACCAAGAGAGCACACGGAGCCTTACTACACCCATTTGCAGGGTGAAAATAAAACCATCCTCTAGCCACACTTTAAAACCAAAAGCTTTGCTGGTGCTCCTGCTGCAACAAAACACTTCAACAAAGCCCGAGCTAACGCACGTGCACTTAACACCCATTCGGGATTTATATGGAACTCTGGCCGGACAGTTTTACACCTTTTGGTTTATTTTATTTTCTTTCTTTTGCGGGTAGCTTCACCCAACCATCCAACCCTTTGGCACACACACATACACACTGGTGCCACATTGTTTGGCGGTTAAAAAATCACCCCATTCACATACACAAACCACGATATAAAACAAACGGCCCCCGAAATGAAAGCAATTTGCTCGTAAAAACTGATTAATGGAAACCGGCACCGGGAAAAGCTTTAGAAAATTAGATTTGATTAGAGCGCATCATCTCCCTTTTGCCCCTTTTTTAGCTTCGGTAACGACTTCAAAGAAAGAGTTAACTGCTGGATGCAACCGCACAAACTAATCTGTGAACGCACCGAAAAACAATTCAAACGACCAACACGCCAAAACAACCACAACAAGATGACGAATAAAAGCGCCCCAACAAATGACAACAGCGTCCATAATGTTTTCCAACTGTTGCCGCTGAATCAACGGAAACCCCGGCACCACGGGAGGTTAGAAACTAATTAAATTTCGTAATAAAACATACACTCGTGCAGACCCGTGCACTGTATGCAGTGTGATGTGTTGTTGGCCACACACCGGACGGCGGCGTCTTCGTCGTTGAGGTCACTGTTCCGTGCAATCGCACACACTCTCTTTTCGGTCGGCATCGTGCCGTTAGCCGCGAGCAGATAAGTTTGGTGATTTATGCGTTGCTATTCGATCACCTCGATTCGACATGGCGCTCCCTCCCTGCCGGCGTATCAACTGAAGCGAAGTAGCCGCAGATGAACTTTCATCTCGGGGAGAGGTGGCGCTTGGAACGGTTGTAACACCTTGTCAATTATCAGGCGTTGAACCATGATTGAAGTGTGCAAATATGCATTGATTTTGGAAAGTATTTTCAGGAGACGATGTAGTAATCTTTTTAATGTCTTAAAAAATAACATGTTTTATGACTTGGAAGGATTTAAAGCATTATTCACACGCGTCATAGGTATATCTTGTAGATAATAAACTAAACTTACTGGAAAATTAACGCATCAACAGTACAATCCAACCAACTTCAATATAATTTTAAAGACACACTGCACTATCTTTACACCTTCGTTAACGCTCCCTGGAAGCCGTCGCCCAAGAAAGAAGCTCATTATGTAGCGGCCCGCAGTCTTCCGCAGCTGAAAATTGGCCAACTAATTTAATCCACCAACTTCACGGGCGACTAACAGCAGCTTGTCGCATGCAGCAGCACCCGAACAGCGGATTTCCTGCCCCACACACTCTTGTGGGCTCCATATTTTCTGCATCACGATAAACTAATCAGAAGCCGTTAGAACTTCCGTTCGAGGTTTCGGAAACTTTTCGGAACCCAATCGGTCGGAAAGGGTACGGCAAAGATAGGCCGCCGGCCAACAAGGAGGTGTAATGAAAACTTTGTCGTAAGCGATGGAAACCCCTATTCACCGTGACAGGTTGCTGCCAGAAGATTACAGGGATTTGTTGGTAAGTTGGGCCATACCGCAGAATTTCTGGCTGAGCTTTTTGTCGCAACAGGGTTCTTTAGTATATTTTCAAAATGTAAAAAATCTTTTAATGGTTAAAGAACACGTTTTTTTTTTGCATCATTTAAACACAAAATAATTTCATTTCAAACTATCCTCTGTGCAAGATATCGATGCTCTTCCGCTCCTACAAAAGTTTGACACGACTGCTACAAATGCTGTGCGCCAAAAAGTAGGCAACCCGCATGGCATAGCTTTGATGCAAGTTTTCCATAGAAAAAAATGAAACTAATTCCTCCTATAGATATTGAATACCGACAAACTTTACAATATTTTTGGTACCAGTGAAATGGCTAGCGCATAGAATGTATGTTTTCTGTAATGTAAAAAGATCAAAAATCAAAAGTTTTACTTACGGGTGCTGGGCAGTTTCAGCGTTAGCTTCGGTGAGCCACCGGACAGGCTAAGATCACTCAGCGAGCTTTGCTCACTGTCTTTGCTGTGGGTGCGACCTCTGTAATTGAGAAAAAGAAAAAGGAATGTAAGCAGCCGTCAATTAAGCTATTTAAACTGTGATATTGAAGGATACAGGAAGCGTTTAATAGTATAAATATATGTGTGAAGGTAAATTATTTTTAGTCTTCACAGACCGTCAACGTCAACATTGTTTATCGCTGGCAAAGGGTGCTGGGCAATGAAAAACAAAATAACAAAGAAACATGTCAAGGCTTCTATTTTAATACACGAAAAGGAGGGGGGGGAGGGAAGGGTTTACTACACACGATAAGTGACACTTTCGTTTGCTCCCAAGCGCACCTTTGCCGTTTGCGATAAGATAAGAAAGAAGCCGGCCGGTTGACCGCGGTATTTTAACAAATCAATTGACGTGTTGTCGTGGCATACATAAATGGGTTTACAACGAGCAGCAATTTTGATGTTATTATTTATTATAAATTATAAAAGCAGCAATAATTACTAACAATGTTTAACAAATAGAGTGATTTATGCTAATGTAACGATCAAGCAACGATCCAAAATGTAGTAAGTAATTGAATAAATAATTACAATAGGAATATTTACTGTCTTGATTTATCGAGAAATTGCTATAAGAAAATAAGAACTAATCATTTCTAGGACAATAAAAAGTACATTTTTATGATGTTTGCAACATTGCTTTCATTTTTTTACCATTAATTACGACTGCTTCATTGGATTACACATACACAAGCATTCTTCAGTCAATAAAGCGCATTTAAAAACATTCAAAAACTAATCACGTTTTACTCTACGACTGTTGCTGAGGCTGCTTTACATAAAAGCCCTTACAGCGGGTTTCTCTAAGCAAATCAAACCATTAATCGACCGAACGATGCTCACACAGTCAAGGCCAATTGATGACATCTTCCTACTGGCTGGAACCACTGGACAATCTCTTTACAGATACGCACGAACAAGCCCAAGTGACTCGGACAACTGGCCCCTCCACCTCACCCGTCCGGTAAAGCAGTAAAGAAACAGGTTAGCGCTCTATCGTTTTATTTATGACGGGCTAAATGGTCCATGTCAGTACGTGGCCGAGAAGATTAACCTGTCCGTGTGCCGGTGCACCTTCAGAGCGCTACCTTCTCACCGCGGGGAATGTTTAACCTCTCCTCGGGCAGTTCACGGTTGCCACGTTAATAGGACGCGAACAAGTCAATCGCGTCTCGCAGCTTTTTCGAAGCGTAATGAGTGGTAGTTGGCAAGAGAAATTGTTGCAAATTTTCAGTTGCAACATGCGCTCGTTACGCTAAAGCTGAGCAAAAGTGCGAGCATAATCGCTCATCAGGTATGTGTTTTATGATAGTTTTGAAACGTGAGAAGCAAAAATTGTGGAATGATTTTATAGATATTTAAATTTTGTGTACTAATTCACTTTCAGTAGAAGAGTATTTTCAATATTTAATGTTTAAATGAAGCAATTTCCACGAGTTGAAATAGTATCCCCTCGACAAAATAACCAAACTCACGCTTAACCATGATCAATTGCCTCCCATTGTTTTATGGATCCTACAAATGACACTGCGCACACTCATCTATTAATAAGCACCAGGTGTTACATGTGCATGCAAAAGCTGTAGCCGCTTATCTATTGCAGACAATCGTGATAAAAGCAGCATCTAAATCATGTTCGCTCCAGGGGACACACTTCGTCCATCGATGCGGCCCGGGCACAATCCAAACACACCGATGCACAGTGTCAACACATTGCTCAAGCGCCCGGACAACCGCCGACAAGCCATTGGAAAGCTCCCCTAACGGCAATGTGCTCACACTTTTATCGTCCTGCGGTTTGCTAGCTCGCACGCTCTGTGCACAAAAGCGAAGCAGCATTCGCATCCTTTCAATCGCTCATCAGAGGATGCTTGATTTCATGTTGGTGCTTAGGATATGCCCGACCATCGTATTACACAATCCGACGGGCTGTAGGATGTTCATGTACATACACACAATGTAGTTAGCAGTAAATCAATGGCATTCTGGTCTCATGCACTGTAGGTCTAGGCTTACAAGGCTGATACATCTATTGTTCTACCTTTGTGAACGGATGTTCACAGAATGCGACCCGAACAAATGGAGATCCAGGCGTACCCCATACAGGGCAAGAATAGAACCTCCATGTTGCATAATTCTAATTTTATTACACTTCACCGAAGCCTAGCCTGCAACCATTGCGCACCAAAAGGAGCATGGAAAGGTCCCTCCCTGGGACGCTAAGGCATTGTGCACACAGGATGACAAAACAGGCCACGTCGTACTTTCATTCGATTAAATTGCAAACCGTGACCCAGGGCGGTGAGGGTGGCAATTTTCCAGTAATTTCTGTAGTTTACACGCTTCAGTAGATCGTGCACTAGGACACATTGGAGCGTACGTTGCCGCGACAATGAATGTACTGGAAACACAGAACAGAATGGAAATTTATGGACCTTTAGCAAAATATTGTTCACAATGAATTTTCATCCAGCAACATCCATCTGTTCAAACAACATCTCATCACCGCAAAGGGCTGCTTAAAATACTCCAATAATTCGTGTAATTGCACTCAGCGCACACACATGGCTTGCTCGCATTCTTTGCGCCAAGGACAAACACACAACCAATTGCTGCAACTGTGTAATCATCTGTTACAATCATGCACCGAGAGCACCACATACCTCTGTAATAATTCTTCCATTGACATAATTGTCCATTTTTTCTCTCTCTCTCCATCTCTTGCTCAACAAAACTCCCTCAAACGCGCGTGAGATGGGCTTTTTGCCGACTCTTCCGGGCGTACAAAACCCGCTTTCCGCTCGCTCCTCGCTTTCCTGCTGATCCACTCCATCTACCAATTGCATTCAGCCGAGTGGCAAGCGGTGTGTGATGGTCAAGATGTAACATTTAACCGGTCGGAATTCGTAGAAGCTAATTAAGCGTGTAATCCACATCCATCAACATAAGACGCACGCCCGAGCTTGGGTACTGTTCGCTTTGAAGCGCTGACGATTCTCCGACCTCTCTGATTCATTCCCTGTGCGGGTGGGTGAGCAAAAAAATAAGCTGAGCGAGAGAGGATGGATAGGGTGAAGAAAGTGCAACCGGCTAGCATTAACATAGCAGTGTACGCGTGTAGGAGTAGACTCTGGTTGGAGATGACGGGTTGCGGGGGTTAGTTACGTTTCTTTAACTGACCAAAGCATTGGTCGCGTCTGTGTCTCGTTTGAACTATTCGAAATAAAGAGAGAGAGGGAGAGAGAAACAGAGCACTTGGAGTGATATCAAACGATCCGAGAGCTTACATAAGAATGTTGAATCATTAATTGAAACAAATGGAGCGTACGTGTGGTGGAGTAGTTTGGCTGAAGGCGGGCAAGTGTAATAGATAACCTGCCGTTCATTATTTTGGTGGTGTGATGAGACTAAATCAAAACTATTACCATTTTTGTGGTAATGATACTCAAAACATATCCCTTTCTCTACGAAAAAAACATGTTCCTAGCTGACAACCATTTGAGCTTATTTCTATGCTTCACTGCATACATAAAACGAGATATGATGACCAACCCAGAACTATTTACAACAAATTGTTTGATGACTGGTAGAAGAACATTGCAGGAATTGATCTACGATGTAAAGAACTCGTGATGCAAGATTCGAAAGATGAACCGAAATCGGCAGTCCTTGGAGCATAAAAATTTATGATTCTGATCACACTGAGTCTCTTAGATTCCAGACGGGGAGTAAATGGGATGAATCACAATTGAATCATAGTAAATCTTCGGGCAGAGTTGAACTCGTGCTTCTCCCTGCTAGATTCAATTCACACACTCATACTCATAGTGCACACTTCCAATGTGAACTGAGACAACCATTTGGACATTTTCCAAGAATTGTATAGGTCAGGGCTGGAGTATGGTTGAGAATAATAATAGAGACCTCGGTTACTGGAAATTTGTTCCAACTCATCGAAATAGTCCTTGGGACTATTTTTCAGGCCAGTGATCAGCTGTTACAGGACATCCTTTTTGAGATCCAATGTAATAAATCTAAGAACATCTAATGTGCCGAAAAGTATAACAACACATCAAACGACATTAATAATATTGGAAAACCCTTTCCAAAATAAGGTTCGTCTGAAGTATTGCAGTCCTATTTGAAGCTGATGTTACCTTTGCTCTATTGTATCTCCTCCAGCACATTCCAACCGTACGTCAATCATATTAAAACCGTTTCGCAACTGTCACTCAGAACCTCAACCTCCCACGCATTCCTGTCACAAGGAGAAAGGTCCCCCAACTGAGAAATTATTCAATGGGTTCCCATTTTTTTATACCTCTCCTCCCAACGGACATCCACACTTCCTATTGAAACTGTCAATTGAAATGCATCGGCACAGTAGTGGCGCACTCACTGTCCCACTGTTCTGCCCCGCTCGGATGCAAATCGACGGTGAGACATTATCAATATTCATTTGATTTAATTGACCGCTTAATAGCTCAAATGTTCAAGTGACCGGCACAGAGACAGACACGATTGGAGCTGGCAATATTGCAGTCGGACGTATTGCTGCCTTTTGCAATCAAATCGGAACCGCGAGAGTAACGTCCAAAACAGCATTACTTCATTACAAACGTCCAGTGGCATCGTGGTCATGATGGCATTAATGATTCCTTTGTTTCGTTTGCCCATGTTGTGTGTGTGTGTTTTTCCCCCCTTCTTCATGACGGTGCACTTTCGTGAAAATAAACAAAACTGTGGCGTTTGTTGGGGCGTTGGTCGAAACGCGTGATTTGAAAGTCTAATCAACAGAAAGCCGCTGTACCATTACTTGTTGCCCGGTGCTGATTGAGCCGTTCGATCGAAATGGAGAGCAGCGATAGCAGCAAATGTTTAATTTAAATTACATCACGTTACAATAAAACCTAAGACTTACAGTGAATTGAAATTCGAGCTATGAACACTCCTAAAATTCGTATGACAGTAACATTACGTTTCATTCACTTATCAAAGTCTCACCCACCAAACTTCCCAAACCAGCCGCGACAGCCTTCAAGTGGTCTTGTGGGAAACCTAACAACGTCTTGCGACGCACAAAGTCAATCGAAATGAAATACACTCAACCACCAGGCAGTGTCTTGATGTTCTCTCTCACACGGCCATGGCCAACACATGGCAACAGTATCGGACTGGATTGAATGTACCCTAACGCGATAGCAAACAAAACTGTGCAAACACAAAACCCTCCAAAAATATTCTTCCGCCGCGTATTGCGACACGGCAAAAACGTGCTGGCCATGCATGGCGTATGTGTGGCTGTGAAGACTCTTTCCTGATGATGGTTCAATTTCACACGACTCAAATAAGGCAGTGTTAGGCGGGATGAAACTGTCTCAAAACTTCATGCTGGCATCAGACAACAATCACAAAAGCCCACACATTCCCCTTTAGAGCACGAAGTGAAAGCTAGAAGAGCGCTTAAAAGCTAACGTGTGATTAAAGTTTGCCCAGCCATTATCAAAATTGTTTGAACTTTGGCTTTGGGAGTAGAAAAAACATAGACACACAAACGAGGCAAACAAAATCCATTTTGCACGAGCAATTTAAATCGACAGTGGGCGGCCTGGACATAAGACCCTTTCGCTCCAGCGTTTTAACCTATTTTACTTAAGATAGTGGAATTAGAGAGCTTACAGGAAAGCAAAGGAGTGTGCTGTGTATTTCTGAAAAGGATAAGGGACCTTTTGGATGAGTCTGGATTAAGCAAAATGGTGTTAATAGAATATTTTAACAGTAACGCTTTGACTGGAAACTATATCCCAAAATAAAAATTTCCAACAAAGTTTGATCTTTATGGTAGAAACACAATTTTGTACAGCATGCTGAAAATCTCTAACAAACTATTAATCCAATCAATGAAATGATACTGGAACTGCCACAAGCCAGAGTTAAATATCAGCCTCAGAAACATGAAACACCACAAAGTGCCATGCATCGTGAGCTGGTGATGGTGAAGCTGTTGATGTATGTAAATTGTGCACCACCGTCTTGTGACTCCACACCCTCCAACACGGTGACGCAATTCACCGTCCCCTGCTACAAGACATATCACATACACACGCACAAGAGGCAGCAGATATCAAGAGATGATCGTAAAGCCTGAGAATTGATGCTAAATGCGTGATACGCGCCGCTGCGCTAAGTGACGGATGGTAAAACCCCCAACCTCCGGGCCGCAAAAGATGGGTTTTGGAGCGACGGGTAAGCGAGACGACGGACTCATGATTGATCCAAAGCATTCATCTCCATTCCGGTCGTAGCATGCGGTCGAAGCCCAAGACAAACAGGTTTATCGTTGTTGAATTAGGTTCTTATCAAGTCTGCGAAGGTGTCACCCACTTTCGGGGGTGTCTTCCCCCCACAAACACACACACACACATTGTAGACACCGAAGATGTCTTTCCCAATGCGTGTTGGTGTGGTGCTGCTACAAGACAATGTAAAACAATAGCAAAGTGTTGGTTGCAAAATCCAATAGACACCGAAACCGCTAACGAGCTTCTCCAGTAGAAGTGTAACGTGTGAGATTTCAAACCGAAGCACCAAGAAACGGAACACGTGGTACCACGTAGACAACGACGAAGAAACCTTCAATACCTATGTTGAACATAAAATAGCTCTCCCTCTCTCTCTCTTTCCCACTGATGCCGCTCAGAAGCGACACAACAAAAACTTGATCTCGAAATAATGTTTCAAATAATGGTTCGATTGTTTGTCGGCCGCTGCTGATGACTGATTGCGTACGACTTCCTTCCACGCTGCTGCTGCTGTCAGAAAAGCATCCAATCCGTGGACGCTTGAGGTGCAGATGGGGAAGAGGGACAAAGCGTATTGATTCAGCTCACAAAATCGATCGGAACACGCAGCCAAATGTCTGTCCCGTGTCGCTTCCCGTGTACCGAGCAGCAACATCAAACGCTCACAGCAGCATAACAACCGCACCCGACCGCGTTTGGCATTGGTGGGGCACAGTCATTGCATGCGCCTATGCCGGGGACGGTAGACCGTTCAAGGGAGGAAGGCATGCAGGTGTACGAGCAGGCATGGTACGGCTACAGCCAAACAACGGTGCGCTTGGGACAGGCACAAGTTGGCAAAGATAATGTTGATGACGACGACGCCATCAACACACAGCCCCTAGATGCCGCCTGCGTCGAGGTCTCAGGTCTCGATGGGTCTCCGAGCGTTCACACAAACGTGCAAAGTCAGGGATGAGCAAACGATGCTTACGGTGTTTTAAAATTATTGCTTTTTTATTTAAACAAGCAAATATTAGGTCTTGGTTTCAATGATATTCTTCGTTCTTCTCATTGGCTAAATCTTTCTACAATTCAAATTTCGTAAATAATTCAAATAATTGTATTATTGGGCTGGTGAGCAAGTTTCAAGCGTATTTCAACGTTTAAAGATATTCCTTTGAATTTAAACATTACAGAAAACATGTCTATCTGGTTTATTATTATACCATTTATCGTTAAGATTGTTTATCATTTATTTATTGTGTCACACTCGAGGTTCAATTCTCAATCTGCATCATAGGGAGAATAGGAAATGGACGAAAGAAATGCAACGATTGATGTTTAACCCTTGCTAGTCGAGAATTAGACAACTCAGACCGTTCAACTAAAAAGAACCCTTTTCTAGTGTCAAACAATGCCTTGGGTTAATGTACAGTAAATGACAACCTACTGCTGCTCTTGAAAAGTATGTATCAAAATAAAATATTTCCGCATATTTGTATTTATTTCCTAGCTGTCAATGTTTGACTAGTTGTAACAAAAAATTCTTTAAACTGTCACGATTGTCAACAAAACTTCATTGAATAGCCCTGGAATGTACAAGAATTGAATAGCTGCTTGCACAACATTGTGATTGACATGTTTGACATAACGCAAAAGTTCTAAAAATATTTCACACAATTATCGCATCGTCTTTTTGCACTGATATTGTAAGACAGAAATTCTACCAAAATTCTAAATACCAAAATACCAATAATTATCAACAATTATATCTAATCATTTGAGCCCTGCCACTGCCAGTTGTGCAGCAATATTGCACTTATTCATCACAAAAACATCTAAATACTAGCATTGAACTTTTTATGTTTTCCTGGGACTTTAAGTGATCTTAAACAGCTTGGCTCTTAAATGGGAAAATATTTAATTTATTTAAAATATTGTTTATGGCAAATAAAAAAGGTTTTAATTACTTCACTTGCGATTCTTACAGCCTCGATTATGTTCTAGTATTATTCCAATTAGAAACTGCAGCAGTTAATAACCTCATTGATCCATAACTCTTATTGAATTCCTTTAGTTGAATTTTATGCGTGGAATCGCTTTATGGAATGTTTAACAATAAATAAAACTTGGCTGATACATTCATAACATTTGAGCGGCTTAACAAAATGTCCAACATAGATTCAAGACCAGTTTGGACCGATAAAGCTATAATGGGTAAACCAATCGGAAACATACAGCCCAGACTACGAGCCGCATAGGCAAGCCAGGACGACCAACACTGTTTGCAATATTAGAAAAAAAAGATTAAAGACTTTTAATACACAAAACCGGGCCCAAAAGAAGAAACCAATCAAGATATGATCAAATTATGACTTCAATATGGGAATTACAATCAACATAATTATCTTTATCGATCGAGCATTTGCCCACCCCTGCACGTAAAGCACATGGTAACCTTTGCCGCTCCAAGCGCTCTGTGGCGGAAACATACCCCATCCCGCATGCCAAAGGTGCAATCTTACGTTTACATAACCCACCGCCCCCCCCCCCCCCCCCCAACCGTTCTTCTTCCACCGACAAAACTCATCGATCGATTGCCGAAAGTCGAGCGACAAACACCTTCTCTGCCAGCACACACACACAGCACATTAGCCATTCAAAGCGTACCCGCCACAAGGCACACACGTGAGAAAACTTTGCAACGGCCCCGGCGCTAAATGTGCCACTACTACTGACACCCCTCCCCCCCTCCCTGCCATTATATTTCACTTACCTTTTCACCGAGCCGGAGATCGTGCGCTTGCCGTGTGCGGAACTGCGGCTCGCCACGCTGGTACACTCGGACGGTGGGCTTCTGAGCGAGCCGGTGGCGGGCGAGTCCCGCCGCCCCACCACCGTCGACGATGCACCTTTCACTGCACCTGCACTGTTCACTGCACTACCCCCACCACCGCCGCCGCTGCTGCCGCAGCTAATGCGCGACTTGACGTCACTGAAATTGCGCCGCATCACCGACTTATTCTCCGCGATCTTGCTCATCACCGCGTCCCACTTGTTCGGGGTGTTGGATTTTTTCACAAAGCTTAGATTGGATCCGGTACTACCACCGGCACTCGCACCCGCCCCTCCACGTGCACTCACACCACCTGTACGCGCACCACCAACACTCACCGCCGGGACACTGGGACGCTTATTTTCCTGATCACAATCGACACTCTCACTACCGTTGCACTCGCCCGAAATGGCGCGCGAAGCTTCCTGCGAATCCTGCTTACACTGGCGCACCTTGCTCAACCGATCCGTGCGCGAGGAGGCGCCACCGGAGGACGTGGTTGCTACCGTGGTGGACATCTCCACCACCGCTGGCGCATGCTGCTGCTGATGCTTCGTCCGCAGCCCGCGGTTCGCTTCGTTCTTCTGCTGCTTGCGACTGCCGTTAGCACCGCTGTGGTTGCCGCACGCCGCGACCGATCGCTTGCCACTGACGTCGTGGAAGCTGCTGTCGGAACAGCGCGCAGCGACGACGCTTCCAGCAGCACCAACACCACTACCAGGCGAACCAGCTGTCGGACTCGCGCCGACAACGACGACGCCGCTGCCACCGCCGGCACCAATATCAACGCGCCCGTCCGGCTGTTGGTGGTAGTGGTGCAGCGTTTGCTGCTGCGGTTCGTTCGCCTTCGGCGAAGCGAAGTCCGCCGCGCTTCCTCCTCCGACTCCCCCAGGACGTTCGTCGGGCGGCACCGTGCGCGTCTCACCTTCACCGCACGGTGCGTCATCCCTCGGCGCTCCCGCGGCCCGCACAAAGCTCTGGCTGTTGCTGCTGCTCATCGTGTCCGTCGACAGGGACTCGGGGCTCATGTCATCGCTGGCCGTCAGCTGGTCGCCGCCGCCGCCGTAACCTCGCCCCGCGACGGCCGCCTGCTGCTGATCGTCCGCCCGCCGCTGCACCAGGTCATCGTCGGCCCGGTTTTCCACGTCGGTGAAAATTCCGCTCGACTCCATGCACGAGTCCTCGTTCTGGGCAGCGTCGTCCCGCTGGTGTTGCTGCTGCTGCAGCTCGGCATCCTCCTGCTCGTCGATCGCATTGAAGATGGCATTGGCACCTGGCGCACCCGCCCCACCGTACAGCTGGCCGTCGATGATCTGTGCCCGCCGTGCGTCCCCCCGGTTGTACACGTCGTCCGCATCGCTCTCGGTGAAGAAGTCCGAATCCGTCATCGGGTCCTGGCGGCGCGGTACCGCCGCAACGGCCGCCGCCATCATCGGTTGCCAGGCGCCTCCACCGCCGCCCGCAGCCGATTTAACACGGGGCCCGTTCGAAGGGGAATGGTCGGCACCGCGACTGGCTGGGCGCGACATCTCCCCATCGCCCTGGTACCCCGTATCCAGGCTGGTAATGCTCGTGATGCTCGTAATGAAGCTGTTCGACACCTTCGACGAGGTGGCCGACTTTGTCATCTGATCCGTTTTTGGGTCGGAGTCGGCCTGGGACAGCTCACTGACACCGGCGCCTGTACTGGAAGGTCCACCGGCTGCTCCAAGCACACCTCCACCACCACCACCACCACCCCCACTGTACGGTTGTGGACCGCCTGCTATGAGCAGCAGCTCAGCCGGCAGCATAATGTCCGACATGTCCGTCTTGACGCCCACCGGGTCGAGCGGCAATTCCTCCGGCGACGGTGTCTGATCGATCCGGCAGTGATGCTGCAACGCACCGTGCTTGTGATGCAGATGATGATGATGATGGCCCGCTCCGCCACCACCACCCCCCGCACCCACATTCAGCTGCAGCTCCAACCCGGCCGCACTGGCCGCATTGTTCGTGTTGTTCGTGTTGGTGGTGGTCGAGTCGAGAAACTCTTTCATCTGATCGGGCGTCAGGATCCCCAGGCTTTCGTCCATCTCGAACGAGCCCTGCTTGGTGAGGGAGCTCGTCGGTGACTTCAGCTGCGGCGCGGGTTTGGTGAGCGAAAGCGACGAATCGCACAGCTCGATCGAGCAGTCCAGCGTACACTCGGTGAGGTCGAGCCCGAACGAGTACCGCTGCTTCGGGGCTGGCACTGTACTGGCCCGACTCTCGAGATGCCGTCGTAGCACCACTTCCTGCTGCTGGTAGCTCGGTGGCAGCAGCTCCTGATCGCTCGGTTCGGGCTCCTCCAGGCTCAGGTCGAATATTTCCTTCCCGGCGCTCACGTCCGCCTCTAGGCTCGCTTCCCGCTGCCGATCAATCGTTCGCCTGCCCTGGTCCGGGTGACTACGCTGCTCCTCATCCTCACCATCACTGAACCGCTCCAGCTCGGACGGCACAAGCGTCCGGTCCTGCGCACTAATGTCCATCAGCATCGTACCGCTGAGCTGCCCAGCTGCCGCCAGCTGCTTCATCTGACCGCTTCCCGCTGGAATCGCCATCGAGTCCGAATGGAACGTTGAGCTAAACACCGGACCCTGCCGGCCGCCCGTCGCCGCCGCGTCGTCCTCACCGAACTGCATCAGGTTGAGCGATTCCTCCAAATTAAACGTCAGCCGATTGGACTTCCCCTTCCCACCCAGCAGCCCCCGCTGCTCCTCGACCGAGTGCGTGCGGTTGAGCACGCTATCGCCCGGCGCCGGACACGGCTCCCGGCCCGCTCCCTCCCCGTACAGCAGCTCCTGCGTAATGTTCGGTATGCTTTGCGTAAAGTTCAGCAGCCGCTCGTTCACCATCGTCGAGTTCAGTGTGGGGGGTCGGCGCCGCCCCGGCTGCCCAGGCCCGCCCTGCTCCTCCTGCTCCTCCTGTAGCAGCAGCTCCCCAGCCGACGGTCGGCGCCGAAACGGCATGGTGCGCGTAACGTCCAGCACGGGCGAATCGATGCTTTCGGTGCTTTCGCGGTGGAATGTTTTCGTCAGCCCGAGCACCGCGCCGCACGTGGAGAGCGAGGTATGGCTGCGGGTGTGCGTCAGGCTCATGACGGGTGGGCGCGGTCCGTCGCTGGCCAGGGACTCGCGGGACGACTTTACGAACGTGCCGCTGCGCCGCACCTCGTACGTAACGTTCCCATCGCGCTGCAGTGTTACGGTGTGCTCGTTCCGGTGGCTCGGTGCGCTCGGCGGGAGTAGGAACGTGGCCGGTTCCACCTCCCCGCACGGCACCGCAGGCGGGTCCAGCAGGTTGTCCGTACTGTTCGCACCGACCAGCTCGAGCGATTCGTCTACCAGCATCTGCACGGTTGCGTCCGGGCCACACACGTCCTGCTCATTGTCCCCGTCATCTTCATCGTCGTCGTCGCTGGGGATTGCAAACTCCCGGCGGCAAAGTTTAATGTCCTCGAGCCGTTCGGTCGTGCCGGCCGTGACCAGCTCGAGCTTCTTGAGAAAGGGCAACCCGCCGGCCTGCGGCTTGCCGGCCGGTGTGGCGAGTCGGAGCAGTGCCGGCGTAGAAGCGGCCAGCAGTGGGAACGGGCTCGGCTCACCGCCCGACAGCTTGTCGCCGGAGTAGGACCGGGCGATCGAGATCGCGCCGGAGCGAGACGGTGGCCGCAGCAAACTGATCGGTGTGGCCGGCGGTGCCGCCTGGTGTGGTGGCCGCTTGGTAGGGAGCCGCACCGCACTGCTCGGTAGGCGAAAGCTGCCCGGGACCGGTATCCGGCTGCCCACACCGTCCAGCCGGGGGATGCGCGATTGGGTCGTGTCCTGTGGGCGAGCAAAGAAAACACACAATTAGCGTCATGAGCACAGAGGGAAGTACGAAGCACATTGCAACGGGGATTAGAGAGCGTCAAAACCGAAGGTGAGTGTTAGTCACCTCGCAGGAAACCTCACAACTCCGTCCGGCTTCCGTCGCCGGCCGTTTGAAGTCACGTTGGTTTGAAAGGTGATGCGGCGGCAGGTCTGTTGATGGTGCACATGCTGCCCTCGCATCGATTTGTACACTTTGTAATGCTCGTGTTGGTTGTGAGGGGAATTGTATTTAAAGTTTACGACCGCTGACAGGGAACGCAGGCAAAGGCTATTAAAATCAACGTGTGCTTATTATTTCCCTCTAACTGAATACTTTGTCGTTGCAAGAGTTCAAAATAACAGAAAAACTAAATATATCTCTCACAAAACTATCTATTATCTATATGATGCGCGATTTTAACCTATAAAATTACGAATTCAATATAGTTTGTTTCAAAATTTGGTATTTAAAAAACATTTATCTATCAAATAGTTTAGTTAGACAAATTTTACAAATTTTTGGATTTTTATTGTTTTATGTTTAATTTATCATTGTTTATCACTCGATTTTTAAAGCGAACTTTGGTTGCATTAACAGTGGAGCGCCGTTTATCTGGGCTCGTCGGGACTCGACCTCGCCCGGATACTCGAATAACTCGGTAAATGAGTCAAGGTATATATTTTATTACAAATTCTTGATATTCTTAAAATGTATATTATGTTTTGGTAAAACCTAGTAAGTTTTTTGTATCTTCATGTTTTCCTTAGTGAATACTTGAAATAGCTGTGGGACACTTTATTGACTGCTTCTTACGTGAAATGCACTTAATGTAATTGGAATTGGACTCTATAGCAAGCTTGTTGGGCAAATCCAACAGGAGTTTCCAATTAGCCTGTCTAAAAAGGGTGGCATAGTGTCCAATTCCCATCAAATAAAGTTCATTTCCCATAAGAAAGAGTCAAGGAAGTGTCCCAAAACTATGAGAACCCTGGAAAACCTCGTAAAGGCCAGGGGACATTGTCCGTACTCGCTAGTGTAATTTCGATTTTCACTAGCGCATCTGGCGGCGGCTGACCAAAGCACATGACCGAAGCAGGAATGACCGCAGCAATGACCAAAGCAGCAGGAAAGTGAAATAATAAATAAAAAAGATACGTACATGAGTGGAAAATATTGGATATTTCCCAAATTTGTAAGTAAAACCTAATTATTCCTCAGGTTTTTAAAATAAAGTTAGAACATGTATCCATTAATTTGTCGACCTTAAATGTTTTCATAGTCCATCAAATTAAGAACGGGACTTGGACAATATATCTCAGCATTTCACCAATCTCTCCATCAACCAAATGCGTTCACCAATGGCTGCTCCTAATCTCAGGCTTTACAAAAAGTATCTTAAACTACAAATCATGTTGCTCATAAACTAATGTATGAATTCATTACCATCTCACCGCAAAGTTCTATCCCGGCTCACGATCACACGCGTTAAGCTTTGCTAGAAATGGTGAAAACGTTAAACTTATTACCCGTAACATAGCATACCAAGTTTTTATTTAACAAAAAACTTTCAATGCAAACAATCATACAAATGTTTAAGCTACCAGAAACCGTGAATTATCATTTCCACCATAAACGGCCACGCCAAAGTCGGCAATGCTGCTGAACCATGTCAACACATTTGCGGCACGTTTGGTGATGGCTGAAGCACTACTGCCGCTCCTGCCTGAACGTACGAAAGAAGCCAACACCACCACTTAATGTATGCGAAATGAAACCAACCGTTGTGCTTACAGTGATACAGTGAAATGAGCGAAAGATACACAATTTATCGGTAAAGGGTAAACCGCACCCCGGGGAGGGGTATATGCTACATACACCCGGGCGCTGTATATCATCCGTCTTCAGCCCTCCCATCCCAAAGCTAACTACACAACGTGCACAACCATCTTTTCTCTGCAGTTTGGAGTTTGCTTCCTATGGATGGATGTGGTTGGGAGAATTATTCATGCTAATTAATGCCATAGATCCTGGATTATGTGATACGAGATACGCACGAGAGACGTCATAGGTACAAGCCGGCTAAACGATAGGCTAACAATGGCGTTTTCCTCTGTAGTTTTAGTTTACTACAATGTTTTGAGAAGTAGAAAGTATTGAAAACAGGTAAAGTTTAGCATTTATAAAAGCAAAAGTAATACAACACAATGAATAAAACCAAGATTTGGCATTCTCATCAAATTAACATAACAAAATATACAATAGATGCCGTTAATGTTTGCCTTCTAGTCACCATTTATTGACCGCAATTCTCAGTCTTTGCCTCGGTGCTATCAAGTTTTGGCTGTAAAGGCCGGGGGACATTGCCCGTACTCGCTAGTGTAATTTTGATTTTCACTAGCACATCTGGCGGCGGCTGGTGGAAGCTTTTTTTTATCGTCGGGGGAATGGTCGTGTCGGATCTCAAAGTTAATTTTTGAGATTTTTCACCGTTTTTTAATGCGAAAACGGCTGAAATATTTGCACAACATATTTATCTATCAACTACAAAGCTTTTCCAGTCCAGTGAAAGTAAAATACATGGAAAAATAACGTACTTTCTGTAGCGGCTACAAATTGTTTGGCAAAATGCTTCGGTCAGCCGCTGCCAGATGCGCTAGTGAAAACCAAAATTACACTAGCGAGTACGGACATTGTCCCCTGGCCTTAAGGAATTAATCCATACCATGTACATATTGTTAATTACCATATTTTGGCAGCTAATGTAACTCCATGCCTCAAAAAGCGTCAACTCAAGCCACCAGATCAATAATACAATCAACATTAATACAAATATGACCATTGATATCCTAATTTAGACGTTTTTATGCTAGCCAACACTTACATCTGTAAGGAATGGCATACAAATACTAATTCATAAATTTTGTAACAAAAAACAATCAAATTAGCTCTTGAGCAAATTGAGCTCAGCAAATTGATGACTTACAGACCAAAATAGGTTCTTTGATGCACACCGTAAAAAATCGGTGCTTATAAGGCCAAATTTTGACGGCAACAACTGTAAAACTACTCACTGAAAGAAGCGCTATGAATTTCAACCAAAGCAAATCGAGTGGAACAGCATTAGCGCATATTGCAACTTTCAGACCCGTTAATTACAGCTCGACAAACAAGCGTAAATGAAGTTACATATTTTGACAAATTACTTGCTTCATTTACCACTGGCAGAGAAATCGTGCGGAAACAATTGAACGATGCATTTCCACAACAACACGTGCTTCGGTGCACTAGAAATAATCAAAAAAGCATTTCACATACAACCATCAAAATATCGTCATTGTTTACCATTGTGCTCTCTGTCTCCTCCACCCTCCCACCATAATTTGACAATACACAAACACGCTCGCAAATTTTGCCCAAAATGTGCCCAAACGGCCACCATCAATTCGGGAAAAAAACATTTGCGAGCCATTTATGCATTCTTCCGTACCTGTTCGTGCATCCAGTTGCATCCCGTTGCACCAAATGCGTGCTTAATCAATCGATCAATGCTTTCGGGTGGCAAAAAAGAGCCAACGAGAGCAAAAGCGCTTATTTATTTGTTGTTTTGCTGCAGTTTGGTATGGGAAGCACAAACAGAATGTTGCCATGCCATTTTACAGAGCTCGATAAAGATTTATGTAGTTTTTTTTTTGCAGTGTGTATGCTCGTCTCTTTTTGCGTTCCATTTTGCTGTATGATAGTTTTGATTTTTTTTTTGTTGCGAGTGAAATGTATGCACTCATCCAAACGGAAGCCGAAAGAGCAATGAGAATTGGAGCAATATTTTAACGCTGCCCCTCCCCCCCCCCCCCCCCCCAAGGGGCACACACGCTTATGTAATATTTTCCGCACACGAACGAACGCGCTCCGGCAGTGTAGTGGAAAATCGCACTCGAACGCCTCCACACAGCATTTCGGCAACCGTTTGATCCTCGAACGCGCACAGCACGGCACAGTGGCATAAGAGGACGCACCCATCATGTCAGACACGCAGGAGGGATTTGACTGTGCGGTAACGGATGGCTTTGTTTAATTTATTTGTTACGCCGGCAATACACACGTTTGGAGAGCATCGGGGTTTTTTAAAGCATAAAAGCTCCGAAATTGAAAAGAATTATTTTTTTTTCTCTTCTTACTAATGGGCACACCGTTCGGGGCAAATTGTTTGAAGCCGTGATGCACTAATTGATCGGTGATGGGCGGCGATGTGAAAAGGGGTACGTGATAGGTGGGGAAGGGAAAACAATTGAACGATAATTAGAGGCCGGCAAACACTTGGTCAGTGGTGTGAATGATTGTTATATTACATCATCGTAATTACGCTCCAAAGGGGAATCGCTCACCAGGGACAGTCGAGTTTAATAGGTGTAAGATATCACACTGTTAAAGTTTGCATGAATTGTTAAACGATGTGTATGAAATATATCAATATAAGTATGGATGAGACTTTTGATGGAAGGTTCATATTAAAATTTATAAAAATATTGTATTGTAGAGTATTAATAATCTCGAAATTCTTTAAAAATACAAGCAAAGATACATACACATCAAAGTAAAAATGGTTCAATTCAACATGGAAATTACTTGAAAAGAAGAGGATCATTTATTAAGATTAGATTTCATTTTGAATGGGAGTATCAAACAAAGAAATAAACAAAAATGTTTAGTTCAATAATTACAATTCATCTCGAATAAAAGAAACTTTTCAAAGGGCGAGGATACGATTTGCTTAATAAAGAACAAAGTCCTAATGTTCGAGAGCATTTAAAATCCCTGCTGAGTGAAATTTTCCCAAGTTTAATTAACAAAATACTCTTTTAACCGAATGTAACCCTACAAAAAGATCAAAAGAAGGTTCACATTTGTAACAAAATCAAATAAGAAGAGAAGGAAAGTTAGAGAAGTAATATTTCTAGTCAAAACATACACTAAATCATACAACTTCAAGCACTTCTTATCACAACCTAAGTTTCTGTTATCCAAAAAATAATGCTTTGAATAGTTGGGAAGACCCAAAAAGGCACTATATATCAACAGGGCACGTTGTCTCCAATTGCCAAAACTATAGTTTAAAAATGAGGTTATTATAAAACATAAAATATTAAATATAAAAATAAGATGTACAATAATTTATGAAAAACATCTTGTTATGAGCAACATATCTTTTTTTGCAAGAAATTGCTTACCAAAATAAATGAAAATCATAAAAAAAAAAAATCTTTTTAAAACAACCAGAAACTGCGGCTCCACTACAAAACAATAAGTTCTGCAAGTACTAGAACAAAAAGGCAACACTCCCAAGTGCAACGGAAATTAAACAATGCTTTTAGCGCTGCGCCGGGATGCATTTATCATTCACACCGTCGCAACAATCAACGCTCGCAAAGCATCACCTCACGCGAATCCTTTTGCTCCATTTACCCGAGACCGTGAGCACCGAGCAGCCCTCCATAAGAGCCAGGAAACATGAAAACTGCAACGAAAGTAATGCAAAAGCGCAACCACTGCCATTGCGTAACAAACGTGCACACACAACCGGCAGATGGATCAACGAGGGGGAGTCTTAACTCCGACTCCTCAGCAAAGAAATGCCCGAGAACTGCCACACTGCCGGAAAGGTTCTTATTGTTCACGTGTCCTGGCTGGTGAAATGTACAGCAACCGGGCGCAGCAGCGACAAGGTCACGCAAAGAATGTGGGATCTTTTCAAATTTTTCCTTGAAATATTATACCTTCATATCCTAGACGCCACAACGCAGCGCCACTTCCACTTCCTGTTAGCTGCGGCTTTCACAACTTTATGGTGTAGTTTAACCGAGAGCCGTTCGCCATCGTTATTGTGCACAGTGGCACAACACGAAACACGAGTAGCATTCTGTCTTCTCTCGCCCCAAACAAACCTAGCCGGTGGAAAATGAAGCAGGGCTATGTGGTTTGAAAATCCCGGAGAATCCTTATTTGAGCCGCTTACTCGTCAAAAGGACAGCAGGTGGGCATCTGGGACGGAAGTGGGCACGAATCAGAGCACTTTACCGAAACTATAAGCTCCGATGTGCCGATCTGAAACCTTCCAACGAAAGATGACTCCAACAGGAAGTGGTTCTTGTTCTGAATGACAGCCGGCAGCAAGGTTTAAAAATGGCTGCCACATTTTCCCAATGCAAGCTCTGATCTTCGAAGCATAATCCACGGCCAGTGCCTCGGATGTGCGCTCGGACACTGCACTTCCAATATCTCGATTTGCTCGGAACCATCGCGCCCCTAGCCTCACACAATTTATTGCAATTAATAACGCTTACACAGACTTATCGGATAATTGCCATCGGAGGAAAGTGCCTGGCTGGCTGCCTGTCACATGGGACAGAATTTATGTGAAGCACCACCATCGGGCAGATGATTGTTATCGACCGTTGCAGCCACAAACGAATTCCAAATCCAAATGCTACCGTCATCGGGCGAAGTGCTCGGTAATTGATTTTACTCCCAGCCCATCTCACAACTATTGAAGGAAATTTTTGTGCAACCATACGATGACTGCACCACCTTCAGGTGGATTGTATATCTCTGTTAGCAGAGTGTTCCGCTGGGAATCGATCAACCGGGCGCGATTATGAAGAGAGCGGCTAGAGAATCAGAACCATAAAGGGTCCTTCCGTTTTGATTGGAGAGTTTTTTTGTTCTTCTCTTTCCTCTGAAATATTCTCTTAATTATTCTCCAACGAGCGCTTCATGCTAAATGAACAAATATTGAGCTTTTGCGTTTGGTGGTTTCTTACCTAGAGTAAGCTAGCACAAAGGGCCAGACAAAGCGTTGGCAGTGTTTGGTTAAAAATTTGAATAAATTTGAAGACAAAGTTTAGGTTCAAAGAAGCTGTTCTTGGGAAATAAATTCAATAAGTTACACAGCCATAGTTGAATGGAAATTCTTACATCGTGCAACGGTGCCCTTTCAAGGTGATTGTGGTTGTGCGTTATGAGTTTATTGAAGTGTATTATTGAATTTATTGTTCATTATTCAAAAACAGTAACACATTTGCGTATCTTTGTAGTATAGGGTTATAATCATCTTCATTCTTCTCACAAAATGTGAACAATTTACAAAAACTGCATCACAGGGTTTTCGAGGATTATATAGACATGTTCAGCGAGTTGTAGATTCGTTCAGGCATATAATAGACTCTTTCAGCGAGATATAGAATTTTTCGGAAGTAGGCGTTGACATGTTCGGTTATACTGTTAAGCTATCACTTTCGTGCCCCTTGGACTGCAGCTTGGATTATTCTCATGAGGAGGTAAACAAACGGTTTTCGAAAAAATATGCTTTTTTCAACTAATTCATGTATTAAATAGCTTGAGGAATAATTATTAGCTATTTTTAGGATATTTAAGAATGAAAACTTGAACCCTCCGGCACAGTGTGTAAACAAAACAAATGACAACTCTACAGAATCGCTGAATATGTCAACGCCTACTTCCGATCAATTCTATATCTCGCTGAAAGATTCTATTATATGCCTGAACGAATTTACAATTCGCTGAACATGTCTGTATATAGCCGGTCGTGTAGTACAGTCGTCAACTCGTACGACTTAACAACATGCCCGTCATGGGTTCAATCCCCAAATAGAACGTGCCGCCATACGTAGGACTTGACTATCCTGCTATGGGAGGAAATCAATTAGTCACTGAAAGCCAAGCCCACAAGTGGTACAGGCAGGCCTTGACCGGCAACGGTTGTTGAGCCAAAGAAGAAGAAGAACATGTCTATATAATCCTCAAAAATCCTGTATTTGAGACCCATAATTTCAAAATTCCCGAATCTAATGAAACACAAGTTTTATAGTCTTGAGGACTTTTTGCTTCTGTAAGATAAAAAAGCCAATTTTTATAGATATCTTTTCATAGAAAGTGTCGAATTAAGTGTCCAATTTTGTTATGATTCATCTCCGAAACTGAATCAAATTATGAACTATTTGTGACTGTGACCTTTTCTGCATGCCAAAACACATAAACATCAAACATGAACTTTGGATCGAATTCCATGAATTTGATAAAAAGGACTCACAGAATAGGACTTTAGGAGTTTGTAGCATAATTAATATAGCTGTGGAGTAGTTATTGAACGCTACATAGAGTGGCTTACATAATTGCAAAGGTAAGGTAAGGTTGGATTAGATTAGCTCTAAAAGGTAAGGATCAAGCTTCTCAGAATTGGGTAACAAAATTGATTCTAGCAGTTTTGTTATTATGAGCCGGCCACTGCACTCATTGGTAATGAAAACTTAATTATGCGAAACGTTCGTCTATGTAGCCGTATATATCAAGCAAAAGTTTAGTTTATTTCTTATTTTTTCAGATCGATAATGCGACCAAGTAGTTAGTTTCCCAGGAAACATCATGCGCCTGCTTAGCAAAGCTTTAAATTGATTTTTTTCCAATCCCCACTTGATATCTGCTGCAATCTAGCAAAAGTGTAAATTATTTTACTACCAATATAACACCTGCTCCTGCACTACCTTGCCAGCCGTCAGCAAGTGCTATGTGCACATGCAAAGTGATTCACGGTTTCGTCGCCCCGGGGTAAAAGGCGCACACACCAAATTGGTCCACCACTAATTTCTGCTACACCACCTGCCAGCCCCGCACACATCGCACGGTCGCAGCTTTTATAATTTTATCACCGTTTTAGCACTCCCCTGCTGGAGCTTAAACCAAACAGTCGCCACCGTTTCAGTCCGGGACGAAAACAACGGCAGAAAAAAGTCCCCCGAGTGGACAACAACAACGAAGAAAAAAAGGTAACACATCCTCCCCCTCCCTTTTGCATAAAAAGATAAAAGCTCAACTCTCAACCAGTAATCTCGGCGCTGGGGCGGAAATGTCGCCCGAAAGCCATTTCTTTCGCCCAGATGATAGCACACACACATGCATAGATGTACGTACCAGGGCCGTTCTGCTTTTTCCTACCCGTATGCCAGCGGAAATAAAACGATGCCGGAAAAGCGTCCTCTGTTCAAGGGGAGCCATGGGGATTTGTCTTTTACACACACACACACATACACACAGTAACACACACACACACTCAGCTCGAACGCATGCGCTTTTGGAATGGCTACTTGTGAGGCTTACACTTTAGGGAAGCAAAAAAAAATGGAGCAGCAGGATGTATGTGTAGAAACGGCCATTAATGGTGCAGCAACCTTGTTCCGGCTCAGCCCATCGAGATGGCTCGTGCTGTGTTGAGCTGGGCGCGACGGGAATGCTTGAGGGTTAAGGGGTTGCTCCTCACACAATACCGTTCGCCGTGGAAAGAAGCGATGGGTCGATTCCTTTATCGCTGGAACGATGAACGATACACGACGGGTGAATGACTGATGGATTACTTACCATCAGTATGTGACACTCGCGTAAAGTGAGCAGTGAATGTAATACTTTCGTCCATAGACACAAAAAAGGGGTTTCCAAATATTTCTTTAAAATCTTTAATATCAAAATGCGATAAATATCTAAACATACTTTAAATAAAATTTGCCATAACTTCATAAATTAAAACAAAAATCCTCCTCCGTCTGGTATGTAAATATCTATCCCCTTTATCGGTAATCTGATCTGACGTTATCGGATTTTCCGCAAATTAGCGATAATATTTTCAATTACGGTTTCCCATTTCGGTGCCTGTGCTCTTAACGACACAAAAAAGGGATCTACTGGAATTCGGTACCAAGCGCTCTCGACGTCACCGACCACCAGTTGGAATAAAGCGGAAAAAGCCCCGTCCCACACAAAATCACACCCAGACACACAGAACGTCACAGAACTTTCCCATGCATGGAACCATATTTTAGCCGGAGTTTACCCAAGCTGTCCAAATACCGACGCAGGAACGTGCCTTATCGCCCAATCTCGAGAGTTGGTCTTTTTTTTTGGGGGAGGGCAGTCCTATCGGAAAACTCCGGAAAACCGCACGTACTAAACGATGCGTTGAATGTTCCGAAATCCCGTACACATACCCGCACAACAGTCGGAAGGTGCGGCTAGGTGGTAGTGGTGGTTTAAAGTACGCCCTAAACACAATTTATAGGTTACGCAACGGATGGACTAGCTCGCTAGAATGGAGGAGAATGAGAATGTCTGAACTTAGAACTTCTGACAAACCGGATATTGAATCCTTTTGGTATTTACTTTCATTTAGTATTACATCAACGAGTGTGTCATTATTCCTATGAGATTTTGGCAATGATGGAAGTAGTCGGTGTACTTTTGAATTACTAACTGATAAAAATATATCTTCAGAATCCCTGTAATTTGTTCTGCCGTTACGACTGAAAATAAAATGAACTTCAAAGAATGTTTGCAAATGAATTTCAAATTGTGTTGTACCAGGTCCAGAGTGTCCTACCAGAATTCTGAATGTCATTTTGTCCAGAACTGAACAACAATTACTATTCTGAATATTAATAACAATACCATCGAGCTACTCATATCTTAAGTGCGATGTCTACAAAATGCACTCATATTCTTACTTTCTTGCGAAACGTCATTCACGCCCAATATTACGCCCAAATATCATCGACAAACGCACTTCTTTTCCACTACAGCAGCAATAACGTCCTCGATGGCACAGTGCCAAACGCTTACACAACACTCGTCACGTTAATGCTCACTCCAAGTGCTCTAACCAGAACTGACATAAGGCAGCAGGGTTAAGGCATTCAGTCTCGACAGGATGCGAAACTAACCACAACAAAGAACTACCCATGCTCGCGCGACACTGCACTACGAAGAGGATGAAAACTATTTCATCTTATCATCTAATCGTTGTTTTTTTTTTTTGCCCTCTCATAAGTACGAACCATGTCAGACGCTCAACACTGGTGTCATTTGTTGTGTCTGGATTGCTGTTCTCGGATTGTTTTTTATCCATTCTTGTGTGTCCTTCCAAGCAATCCAACCAACCCATGCAATGCCAACGAACATCCCAACAGGATGGCTGGCGCCAAAAGCGATCGATAGGTTTTTACTACCATTTTGGTTTTTTCGGAAGGTGCGAGTGCTGAGTGCATTAAATGGTCCTCAAACACAGAGCGTGATTTATAGCGAATTATTAATTTGTTTTGCTTTTCGCACAAACACTCGTAAGGTTTTAATCCAGCTTCTTTTAGCAGAATAAAACAGAGAACAAAACAATAAACACCAAACGCTGCTCAACGCTAATCCTGATTAACAATGCAACCACACGCCTCAGACGTATGCCGACCGCAGAAGAATGGGTCGAAAGTACGGGTTTGCACAAATGGTGGTACAAATTCTGCACTCACAGCATTCGTCGCATTTTAATCCCTTACAGCTGTGGGAAAATAAAAGGGCCACAGCTTCCGGCCAACCTACGTGCCGCACATCCCACCCACCACTCGTACTCTGACCATAACAATGAAGGTTACATACATTTGAATGGGCTAGATGGGGGAGTCTCCCATTATCGTTATCCTTGCGCCATCGTTGCATATGAACTGAAATTTCGTAACTCCATTGCTATGCAAATTTCGAGCCCAGCAACTCACACACACACACATTTACAAATCCTTTGAACATATAAGCCCGACCACCACGAATGGAAAGCCAGAGTTCTGGTCGTGGGTCGATTTGTACCAACGTTCATATGTACTGCAAATTTGCATCTTTCATTACGCTTTTTTGGGCCGTAGGTTCTGGCTACAACAATGAAAAATTATCCTTCCGGTGGTTTTGTGTCCTCCCGGGAAAGCCTATCCGTGAGCGATCTCAAACCAAACGGAAGAAGGCAAAATTATTATTATTTACGTCTTTTTCAATTTATTCCAACAGTTGCCTTGTTGCCACTGGGTTGTACGGTCGTTTGAAGTGCATGTAGAGTTCATACAATAAAGAATAAGCATTTCGTTGATATGGACTCCCCGAACCGTACAAAAAAGCTCTAGGGATTCATCAGAACAGCACATTTCCATTTAGAACTTCGCAAATGCACCCATTCCAATATTACACACACATTACACAGTTGACAAAAATTTGGAGTGACAAACAAAATTGAATAATGGAAGCTTTGCTTCTTTGCAGGGTTTTCCGAGCCACTATTCCAAGGTCAACAACATTTGTCATAGCTTGGGAGATGATTTTCAACAGCTGTCAAATGTTGTATCTGCATCACAATAATTTTTCAGTTCTTCCACATGATTTTCGACGTGTCTTCAACATGAAAATGTATTATGATGCTGATATGTGAAAGCTGTCGAAAAACATCCTGCTGGCGGTGAATAATGATGTGCACATTCGAACGCAACTTGGAAAAACCTGAAAGATACTATTTTCAGTCTACATCTGCCAAAGATTCATTAAAGGGGGTTTCAGTGGTTCTCATAGTTGTGGGACATATTCATGTCTCTTTCTTGTGGGAAGTGAACATTATGAGATGGGAATTGTTCGCTATTGCATGCTTTTTGGACAAACTCTTTGGAAATTCCTCTTGGATTTTTACTAAAAATATGCTCTAGAGTAGTGATGTGCTCTTTGGAGCGCAACCACGACTCCGATCCGACTCCAACTATTGTTAGTCCGCTTCCGACTCCGGCAAATGGAACCACTAGATCCGCCCGGTGTCGGAATCGCCCGGAGTCGTCCGGAGCCTTCCAGAGTCGTTCGGAATCGCCCTGAATCGCCCGGAGTCGTCCGGAGTCGTTCAAAATCTTTCGAAGTCGGAGTTGTTCGGAGTCGAAGTCGTTCGGAGGCGTCCGGAGTCGCTAGGAGTCGTTCGGAGTCGTTCGGGGTCGGAGTTGTTCGGAGTAGTTCGGAGTCGTCCGGAGTCGATCGGAGTCGGAGTCGTCCGAAGTTGCCGGAGTCGTCCGGAGTCGTTCGGAGTTGTCCGGAGTCGTTCGGAGTCCGAACGACTCCGGATGAGGCAGGGCGTACCTGCCTTCCGGAGTCGATTCCGGATTTATCGGAGTCGGATCGGAGTCGGATCGGAGTCGACTCCGGATTTATGCCAACTTTACCCATCACTACTATAGAGTTCGAATCCTATCGCATAAAGTTCAAGTTATAAACCATCAAACGTGTGTTTTCCATTTTATTTGATTCCAACCGATCAAATGAAAAAAAAACATGCAGATTGAACACAATGTGGAATCTCGTTCTTCAGTTTTTTTCAGAAGAAGCAATACTTATACCATATTGTGAAAGATTGTTACAGACGAGTTTGAACTTCTTTTGAGTTTTATTGTTGAATCAGAGATGTGTTAACCACTGCGATGTTAAAAAGATAATACAGTTGGTGATATTTGGAACAACATCGGCGGAATGCAGATTATAGCCATCAACATCAAACATGTTAAGTGGTAAAGAGCTTAATATTGCTTTAAATTAAAAGTATTTCCTTACAACGTGACTCAAAACAACCATTCCTCCATTCAGAAGTTTTTATGTCCTTCTTTTTTCTGCATGGCTTACCTGGAAGAAGAAAGGAAAGAAAAGACAACATTAATTACACGTTCTACAGACTCCATCAACTCCCTAAAAGCCCTAGCAAGAAATTCAAACTATCTTCAATTCGACATCATTATCTCGGGAAGTGCTACGAAACCACCTTCGAGAGAGCAGTATCACATTTCCCTTCCAGTAAGTATGCTTTGAGGCAGTAGCGACCGGAATGTATTCGCAAAGGTAGTTCTTATTTCTCTTTTAAGCGCTTAAAGTAGTCGACGTTGCAACGCTGCTGGTAACGGCGGACACGTTTGCGACCTTGAAATCTCTAAACCGCTACAGGGTGTACTTTAATTGATTTTGAGATGTTTCATACGGAGGATTCACCGTGCCTGAATGTTGTCTTTTAACCCATTTTATCGAACAAGAAATTCTACGACACAACTAACTTGTGCTAAGATTGTTTGTTCATACAATTTCTCTTTCATACTGCACAAAACAGCGTCAACTTGTTCCGTTTGTTTTTTTTAATGTGACCTTTTTCCCTCGATGCGCCTCGAGCAATGTGAAACCGCTCCGATGTTTCTCGCGTTTCTCTATGGACTTTTCCCAATCAAATTAAACCCACGCTGCCAGTGTTACGCCAAGTTTAATTTGGTGCACCTCGGAGCGATGTCACACCTACACACAACACACACACACATACTCCTACCCCTATTTGCACCTCTCACCATCAACGGAACGGACTTTCTCGTCCAGCACACGAGCGAAGCACGGTTGTGCTCGATGCTCGCACCATGGGAAAAGCCGTGTCACCTTTCGACGCCTCCGCGAGGCCAAAAGGCAGAACAACAAAACGTGAGTCTTAATCCGAGATGGCTCTATGGCCGCCATGCTCGTGGCAAATACGTGCCGGCGTACAGCACCGTACAAATTAAGTTGAAAACGGGTGGAAAACGGGTGGAAAATTTTCAATTCTTTTCTCTAACGACGAAAATGTCAAACGTTCCGGGCCGTTGTTTGAGGGTTGAGGGGTTGGTTGCTGCACTCTGCCACACAGTTGGCACTCGCTTTCCAGGGGAATCACCCCGTATGACGTGTCTGGCACGCTAGTGTCACTTTCTCAGCAATTTCGCACAAAAAAAAAAACCATCGGCATTTTGAAGCTGCACCGTACACGCAGAGCCTTTTGTTTTGTAGGTTCACCTCAGGTTCATTCAGCCACTAGGAGACATTAAAAATTAAACCCAAATCGAATAAAAGTCTTGAGTGCAGCGTGTTGTGTGTTACTGGAAAGTGCACGTTACCCTCCCCCGGGCGGCCTTTCCCATCGTGCCAATTATCGTGTCTTAAAACGCGAGCGAAAAGAAAGCTAAAACAATTAAATGCAATTCGAAACTGTCAGCTGTGGCCCTGTTGCCGTGTCGCCTATCCGGAAGTGTGCCCCGCATTCGCTGCAAGCCCTGTGTCACCTTTGTGGCGGAATTAAAAATCCACCTTTCCGAAAACGAGACATCCGATTTGTGGCAAAACGTGGTTCGTTTCATGTTGCACAAATCACGGTTGCCGACATTTTATGGCCCGAAAGCAATAAAGGTAAAACAGAGCGCAAACGGCACCAGCCCAATCTCAATGTAATAAGCATCATAACCATAAAGGTGCAACAATGTGTTCGGTGGTGTGGCGGAGATACAGTTTAACCTTTGGCAGGATGGGGTAGCGTACCGGTGCTTTTCCTTTCTTTCTGGTTCCCATACACTGGAATTGCGTACGCAACTGGCTCTACCCTGCAGCGGCCTGAAGGTGTAAAAGCGTTGGAAAATTTGATTGACACTTCTTTATTTCTCGCCGATTCTCTTCCCCGGAGGCGCCGCAGGTTTATAATCCTCCCGCCGTTAACGATCGCCTCGCGGGGGCACTGAGTTGCGTGTTAACTGGCGTACTGTGTATATCGGTGTACGTGCACTTCACTTTAGCGCCGAAAATGGAGCACTCGAAAGTCAACAAAGCAACAAACCGTGGTTGGATCTGACGTGAAAAACCTTTCATTTTCTTCTGGTGGTGTGACACAAAAAGATGATACTGTGGACTCCTGTGTTGTCAATCAAACGGGATGGCTTTGTACATTGATCGTTTTTGTATGAAACGGCTTTTTATTTTATTCGTATATGTATCTAAAATGACTTATTATAATAGCAAAATTTTGTTGAAGCAATCAGCACGTCAACGTTACAGGGTGTAGCTGTATTAGAACTATAGATTTAAAGGTTATTTATCAAAATTGATCTCCGAATTGAACTTCAGTTTTTGTACTCCCTGTACTGAACTGTCTTTTTAGGCCGTCTTTAGGCCGTGTACAAGGACAAGGCGCAGTAGGTCCAAATTGAGATGAAAAGATGGCGCGGAGACTTTCGCCGTTAAGACCGGAATAACGGACTGACAGACGAAGGCGCGAGACCGTGAGGGATTTTGGACACTCCTGAGGCAGGCCAAGACCGCAAAGCGGTTGTAGCGCCGGATTAGTAAGTAAGTAAGTGCTGTGCTGTACTGTATCTCCCTTATCATTTGCACTATTTATCCTTTTACAGATTTCAAGTGACAATTAAATTCCATGACTACAGATGATATTCCTGTCATGGAATTTAATTCAGAATACTTCATTTTGCTGTTTATAACTACTTTCATTAGTACTAGACTCTATAACCTGAAGGTATAGCTTCTTAAATCTGTAGACTATAGATATCAAGCTAATAAAAATCTGGTTCAATAAAATATTGACCTCCAAATAAATGGATTTGAACGGCAAAAGGTGTCCTAGTGGTCTATTCAAGAGACACACCGGCTCTTAGAAGGCCAGACGGTATATGTTCCCATTCTGATACTTCTTCCCGTAGCAAGGTTGAATTATTGGAATGCTTGATACATATAATTGTGCGAAACCTGAAAAGTGTGGGTCGGTCATAATATGACGTTTACTTCAAGGAAGAAGACAAATAACAGGTTTGTTTGATGTTTTTGCAAATAAAACCATAGACACAATCCAATATGTGTGAACTTAAGGACTCAGACTGAGAAGTCGTCTTCCTCATCTTCTTTTTGGCATAAACGTCCTACGCGGATATATCGGTCTATAACAGGCTTTGCGAGACTTACTTCTACCACGCAGCCGGATATTCAGTCCTTGTCACGCGGGGATGGATCGATTATAGGCTTGAACCAATGACGGGTATGCGATTGAGTCGTTCGAGTTGACGACTGCACCACGGGACCGCCTCACGTCGTCCACGACTAAGAAGCCGTATGAAGCTCAAAATAAGGCCAAGGTGCATCAACTTGTAATTTACACTAACATTTAACTTAAATTTTAGTACAAACGTTTGTCTAGTGTCATTCTTGAGACATGAACATTAGCTCCACCTTAACATCTGATTCTACTTTTCAATGCTCTAGCTTCATTCAAAGGCTTAGAGTGGTTGTGATAGTATACTTTTTTAAATGTATTTTTAAAAGCCTATAACCTTTTTCTTAACTTTATCCGTGTCCTAGAGACATTTTTGATCCCCAGAAGTATGCAAGTCTTGCGTAGGTTCTATTATTTTTCAATAGTTTTAAGACAAAATCCCCCATCAAAACCTTCAAATCTTATAACTTCACGTTCAAACTCTTATTTAACGTTAGTCACGTTTGACAGCAACCTTCTACTAACGCTCCAACCAGCATCGGGCCCAACCAGCATCGCGAACGGACTCTAGCAATTCAATCAACGATCCCACTTATAATTGCACCTCTCCACGAAAGAAAAGCGTTCGTGCGCCCGTTCGCTGTGAGTAAAACGTGTGTACCAGCGCACACAGCACTTTCCGGTATCGATTGAGCCTTATTATTGTTCCCCGTGCCACCCCCTCCCGTGGGAACTAACGAACGCTCGGGCACACCTGGGACAGACACGGCACAGTCACGCCCGGCAGATTATTATAGATACCGATGTAATTATGTAAGCACGTCAACGCTAGTGCTACGAACTCCCACTAACAAACCATCCCCACCGCACAGCACAAACGCGTTTGTGCACGAATGTGATGAGTTTTCTTCTACCGTGTTGGTACCTTCGTCCAACGCTCTACCTTAACAGGTGTGCGCACTTTTCACAGTGAAGTTCACGCAGGGGCACGCGGTACAGCTGCTTCTTAAATTTCTTCGTTTCACCGTTACACAAACGCGCGCGCGCCCGCCCGTTCGGATATTGACACCGAAATGTGCACCCACCCAAGTTCCTCTCTATTAGTGTTTGAGAGTATGTTAGGGTTTTTTTGTTGTGTGTGCCCTCCGTCGTCGGCTTCATTTCTTTTACTCGGTCACCCTCGGCCTGCCGAGACGTCGTTAAAAACCAATCAACATACTAACCTTACCCGTTTCGAACTAGATTTTTTGCAGCCAGTAGGAGATGGTAACGACTCGATGCTTCGATAGCTGGCCCTAACCACAACGGGACCAGCAAGACTAGTTCATGCCCTCCTCCACCCGTGCCACCGTGTCTTTCGCTTCTTCGTTTCTTGCTCCTATGTTTCACCACCCTATGTGTTATGCTGCACGTTTAAATACCATTCATCAAATTCGAAGTACAACACCTTCACCTTCTTCTACCACCCGCTCGGTCGAGAGACACAGGGGGGGGGGGGTAGTAGGAGCAGGGGGAAGATCTCGAGACACACTTTACAGGTCAATCGGTCACTCAATACTCGATGCGTTACGGACGCGAGTTTGGGGCTATGTTTCTCGGCTACGCCACCACACTGCGCTACACGTTTCGCGTTTGACTGCCAAAACTTTTTGTCGAGCAAACACTAAACCACCACTACTACCACTTTCTGACACAGAACCAGCACCACACACAAGCACACAATTTTTGGTAGATTGCACGTTTAAAAACACGTTATGAAAACGTATTTTTGGCCATTTTTTGAATAATTCTTTTTTGGTTTTTCTTTAGTTCCCTTCAGGTAAACAGGTAAACGTAAATTAAATTTATAGCCCGTTTCGTGTCAAGCCGTTCCCAATTGGTGGCCGATAACAAAACACCGCACAATTCATGCTCCAGTGGAATGGAGCGGTTGCTTTTGCGACGGTCGCTCGCGTTACACTGGACCGCACACAAATAAGGTCACTTTCATTTTTAAACCTGCGCCACCATTCACTCAACAAAAAGCTGCCACGTACCGATTTTATTTTTTTTTTTTGCACACCCCCGATTAGTGTTATCACAACACAAACAAAATATTCAATTTCCAACGGTTTTATACGGGTGTACCGTAAAGTCTCCCTAAACAACAGCACACGCACGTGGTACTCGCGGAGGCTCGCGCAACTGAACTGAAACCGTCGCCACCGACAACTAACAATGCATTTTTTTTGGACCCACCCCGACCCGGAGGGAAGAAGGGGCAAAGAAAACACCTCTCTGACTCATTCCTCTCTCGTTAACTCCTCTCTCTTTCTGGGTTTCTCTCTCTTTCTCGCTCTCTAGGTGCATCCAGCGTGTGCAGCTTTGTTGCACTTTACAGGCTACGACGCGCACACACCTTCGATTACGATGCACCTTGAGTGGTTATTTTAAGAAGTCCGCGATTTTCCGCTCCTGACCGCTAAGGCATGGTGTGTGTGTGTGTGATTTTGACCGCCTGCAAACAGTGGCCCACAGCACAGCACACTTTTAATACGGCTAGCGAGCAAACCGACACACGTGCTTGTTCGCTCTCGCTCTCGTTTTTGGGATGCGTTTTGCTACGTAAATAGATTTGGTAGATGTTTTTGTTTTGTGTACGGTTGAGGGTTTTGTATAAAAAGTGGGATAGGAGGTGCGATGATTCGGACAGGCCACATCGGTGATGATGTTGGGCCCAAATGGTCATCCAAATTGCAACAACAACAGCAGCAAACAAAAAAACGAACGCGCGTTGTATTTTTGGCACCGGTATGCTCACCAATATTTTATGAGCGTGTATGGGGTGAGCTAAATTTAAACAAATGAAGGGAAAAACAATTTTTTTATTGGTGAGACTATAAATCATCAAATTGAAATTTTTGTAATTTTTCTCCACAGTGTAACAAATTTAAAGTTTAAACAACTATGTTGTTATTTAATAAATTTTCCAATTTGAATTTAATTTCATATTTCACATCCGACAACATACCAATAGAACCACAACCAAACAAGCAGCATTAAATGGTACCGTTTAACCACAACGGAGCATTCGTCGACTCATGCTGTGAATGTAGCAATGTTTTATTGAGCATTTAACACCACTCAAGAAGGCATAAAAGGCAGAAAGCGAGTACATTAAAACCAATCCTCAACGACCGACTGTGTATACGATGCAGTGTGCATTTCATCTTTCGACGATACGATTAGAAATGAGTTCGACTGCATTATGCATTGCCATCGATGCGAACGGATCGAGCTGTGAAAAACAGCAAACCGTAAACGATTCTGCTGCGGTGAAAAGTGCTACCGAAACCCATTAGACGCTACACAGCTTCCCCGCAGCATGACGTTTTGCATGTTTTACAAGCCAAGGTACAGTGTGTGTATACACAGAGGCACACTCAATTGATGATAAAGTCAACTTTTACGAAATTTTCTTTTGCAAGCATCTGGGCCCGTTTTGAAACTAGCTGGTGCACAGATTGTTTCGTCATTCGATAAATTATCTTTGTGAACATTGATTTTGAGCTTAAAACTGAAATATGAAAATTTTTGCACGATATATTTCTGAGAGAAAGCCAGAGCGAAAGAAAGTCGGAGAATTAATAATCAATAATTCAACGTACGTGCAATTTGTGGACAACAATATCACGAGGACAAAATGAAGATGTATAGAAACCTTTTCAAAATCCTTATTTATTCTACATTTGATATATTTTATTATTTATTATTTTAGTTTCTTATAAATTATATCCGAGCAAAAAATGGGTGTACATCAATTTTGTATTTCAATTTTAAATAAATTAACATCAGCAATTCTAACATTGGGACTCTTTCCGTTTTAAGTTTGTAGGCTGATATTTCAGCCTGTCAGCTGTTTGCATTGTATAGCTGTTTTCGAGCAGCTATCAAAGAGGGTATAATATACAGGTGGGCTTATTACAAGGTGTATGAATTTAAAAGGCTGATTTGTATCGTTTATGTTTCTGTGATGCACCTATTTCCCGTGTGTCCTTGTCTAAGGATCTTGGCGTCTTCTTTGACCCGAGTCTCTCTTTCAAAGAGCACACGGACTATGTCATCAACAAGGCCAACAAAAGTCTTGGTTATATTTGTCGCATGTCCACTGAAATTTGTGATCCTTTTTGTCTTAAGTCCCTTTATTGTTGTTGGGTTCGTTCCGTACTAGAATATGCCTGTGTCATTTAGTCTCCTGTCCAACTATTTCTGCTCCAAAGGATTGAGAGGATCCAGAGACGTTTTACAAGGATCGTATTTCGTAGGTGGGTCATCACTCTATTCCGCTTCCTTCGTATGATGATAGATGCACTCTATTAGGCCTTGCCAAGTTAGAGCACCGCCTCTCGGTCGCTCAGGCTTCTTTCGTTACTGGCATATTGCTCAATACGATTGATACTCCTTCACTTCTGTCGCGCTTACATTTGTATGCACCTTGTCGCACCTTACGTTATCGGTTTCGTCCTCAGTTACCTATGTGTCGTACACGTTTTGCTCGCAATGAGCCTTTTGCAAGAGCTATGTCGTCTTTTAATAGTACTTCTAGATCTGTTCGATTTCAACCTTTCCTATCCTGTTTACCGATCCCGTCTTTGCTCCTTTTCCGTACCATAAACTCCTTCCAACTCCTTCGTGAATAATTGTATACTATAGTCAGTAAGCACTATTGCTGTAACCCAACGTGGCCGATCACTTAATAATATAAAAATAAATAAATAAAATAAATAAATAAAAGAAGATTTTAAGAGTGTTCTGTGTATTCTTCAAGTTACTAGAAATCCTGTTTGAGCACCGTCCTGTCATAAAGTGATGTTCAAATTTGGTTATTAAAACAGGCTATGTAAGTAAGCTCTTGAAAAGAATATCTCTTTACTTTTTTAATGAACTTGGTGCTTAAATCTATAATTTTTTGTTTTGCATGTATATTTTTTAATGTGAAAGAAATACATATCACTAGTTTTAAAACGTCAAGCGATTCTCGACAGAGATTGAAGCGAATCGTTCAACGATTCATCTCTGAGTTATGACTCTTTAATATTACAGGGTTTTCCAGGAGTTTTCATACCTATGGGACACTTTATTGACTCTTTCTTACGGGAAATTAACTTAATGCAATGGGAATTGGACTCTATAGCACCCTTGCTGGGGAAATCCTACAGGAATTTCCAATAAATCTGTCCAAAAAGGGTGCCACAGAGTTTTATTGCCATCATATGAAGTTCGCTTCCCATAAGAAAGATCCAAAGAAGTGTCCCACAACTATGAGAACCCCTGGAAAACCCTGTAAGCCAACAGTCGTAAATAATAATTAATGTTGTGAAGTGAAATTCAAATACTATTTTCTCAATATTTTGTTGGTTTTTAAAAGGGATTTTCATTCTTCAATAACTCCAACAGCATTACTTTTTATGTTTCTCGTTCAAACAGAACCTTTAAAAAACACACAATCAAACAGGTGACAGGACCCATCAGGCCCGACCCAACACAAACAAAACATTATCCTAATCACTTCGTATCCCGCCATCGAAAAGATACTGTACAGCTTTGCAAGCTAAATCTTCAAACAGCCGCGTCATTGTTCCAATTGTTGTGTTGGCCTACAGTTTTGACAGATGAATGTCGCCACCGGGCGTCTTGTCGTGCCGCCTGTACCGAAGAAAACCAGCACATTGCGTAATGGACGCCGGAATATGGACGGTCTGCACCACCTAGCGCTCATGTGTGACTATAAACATAAAAAGCACCCACACACACACATACACACGAACATTGTATTCCCGTACGCCCAGTATCCCAGAGCGCAGTGTGTGATCACATGTTTTTCATCCACCTCCCGATTACCGTCCATCATAAATGAGTACTACAGCTACGCCCCGGTTTCAGCTCACGCTAAAACTGGGTCAACACACACACACCGAAGGGAGCATACGGCAGCAGTTGAAGATGCAAACGTTCAAACACACATTCATTTGCCTCACAACATGCCGTGTTGTCGTACCGTGCCGCACCACCAAAGGAAACACGAACCAATCGTTGACTTTTTAACACGAGCATTCAAAAATTCAACCATCCAACATATTCCGTTTCGGAAAAGCTAAGCGCACTGTGTTTAATGTTTGCTTTAACAATTTAAATACAGTCTCAAGAAAACAAGGCCCAAACCGCCGACCGGCGAACACTCAATCAGTTGCGGGCGAGTGAGATTTATGCTCGAACCTCTTTTTTGTTTAGACAATAGAGTATTTTTTTCTTTCTACTTTCATTCCTTGCTCCTACCAGTGTGCCCTTGTTGATGGAAATAAACTATCAGTGCGTCCCTTTCGTTCGGTTTAGTGTGTTAAGGTCACCGGCTAAAGTAAGGGATAAAAATATGCTGCCGCAATGGCACAAATCCCTCTCTAGAAACCGTTCTCATACAAATCCCTTCAAATCCCTGCTAAAGCATCGTTAAAACATAACCATTGCCCGACCGGTATTAATTTGCTGACAACGCGCTGTTAACTGTCTTTGTAGTAAGCCGAACCACTAGCAGCAGCACCACCACTTTCCACATTTGCTGCATTTCTAGCGGGCGGATAATGAGCTGCGGCGGGCGCAATTGCAGTGTCACCCATTGCCTGTGACTGTCTCGTGTACAGATAATTAATATTCCGGCGGGTCTTGGAGTTTCATGCCCACGCACACGAATTACCACTGCAGCGTTGCTATTGTTTTTGCTCTTCATCCAACAGCCTTGCAGCAGCTTTTCCATCCCGCTAAAGTTGCTCAAAAGTTGGCTGTAATTAAATGTTGCAGCGGTAAAGGAACGCAAGATCATACACACAAAAAAATCGTCCTCATCACCAGAAGGAAAGAGCAACAACAAAAAAACGAAAGTCGTCAGCGGAAGCTCTAATTGCGTTCAATTAAAACTCCACCTAATTACAAAACGTTGCAGCAAGTGGAACGACTCGCTAGTTTTATGTTTACGTGTTTTTTTTGTTCTCTACCCTATGCGTACCTCCCTATGCTCTTTACCACTGTTCACTTAGAACCGTCGGTTAACAAATGAACATTCAGATTTTTTGCACCATTCACACGCCGGTGTTTTACGCCGGCGGCTGCGGAAAGAACTTGATGCGCTTAAGCGTCCAGTAAGGAGATCGGGGGAAAAAACGCACAACCATAATGTGTTGCGCTGCGTCAGAGAGTGTGCATACACACGATAGTGCACTATAAATGCATTCGTGGTGGCAGACAGGTAGTGCTGACAACCGTAGTTAGCAACGTAAGAAGGGTGAACGCACACACATAGACGATGGTTAATTTGCGTGTTCTCTCTAAGTTAATTATTAGCTTTTTGGTTTAAGTGCACACACAACCTGAACCTCTGATGAAGGTAAAGTGGAGTAGTGCAATAAACGTCATTTATTTTACGCGGCATGAAACTATCGTGATTTGTCCGTTTTTTATGGAAGATGAGGTTCTACAAATTCTACTACATTTCCTACGCTAATTCCTACGCTAATTCCTACGCTTAATTCCTACAATATTCCTAAGCTGCACATTTTCTATCGGGTATTGTTTGCCGACTGGAATTGGAATTGTATCGATTCCAGATCCGAGCCAGATTCAAGTATCGTTCCGAATCCGGAACAGTTCCAGGTACTGTTCATAAAAATAATTCAATCGAGAGCTATTTATGTACCAGAATAGGTTCACGATAGGTTCTAGGGCCGGTATTGGTTCAGTATCAGTGCCAGGTCTTTTGTGGGTTTATTTTCAGTTCTTATTAATTAACTACTCAACTAAATTGGATTCATGAGTGGTTCCAGGACCGCTATGGATTCAGTATTAGTTCCAGATCCGGTATGGATTCAGGGCCAGTTCCAGGACTGATATTGGTTCATGATTGGTTCTAGGACCAGTAGGGGTTCATGATATGATTTCATGGTAGGTTCCAGGACCGGTATAGGTTCATGATGGGGTCCAGGACTGGTAAGGGCTCATGATATGCTCCAGGACCGGTATGGGCTCATGATAGGGTCCAAGACCAGTATCGGTTCATGATAGGGTCCAGGACCAGTATGGGTTATTGATAGGTTCCAGGGCAGGTTTGGGTTCATGATCAGTTTTTGGACCAGTATGACCAGTATAGGTTCCTGGACCGGGAAAGGTTCAGTGGCCAGGCTTAGGACCGGCATTAGGCTATGTGCAGTTCTTAAATCAGAAAAGGTGATGTTTTGGTGTTGGGAGGACCAGTATGGGTATGGTTTTGGGTCTCTTAAGGGGTCTTAAGTACCTCATTTAAACTGGGTTTCGAGACCATTATTTTCGGCATACTCTATACATTAAAGTGTATCTTTGAAAATTAAATTCAAAACACAAACGCCAACCCTCGCGCTCGCGAGTGAGGACTATAAATAATTTCAAATTGATTCAAACATTCTTATTGTCGCGCAAAAAATCAATACTGCATTGTAGCAACTCGCTCAACGTACACAGAGCAATAAGTTTTTTTTATAAGAAATTCTTTCCTCCTTTGTACTGATAGCACCAACCAAGAGAATACTCAGTTCGCCTAGGTTGCTTGCGTTTCGTTCCATCAATAACGTTACCACCATATTGCAGCGAAATTGCGAAAGCAAAATATTTACAATGCTCTTTTCCTCGGCTTTTATAGTATCCCACCCGCCAGAATGTCGCTGTTTATTTGTTCGCGATGCAGCGAAATGCGAAGGAGAAGCAAACAAAAAAACACGCGCAATCGAATCAATAATCGACGTCGCTACATAAACGATGCTACAAAATTGTCACACACACATTCCAGTAGGGCTATTGTGCATTCAGCTTACCGCTTTTCGTTGCTCAATATTGCTCAATCCACTCACGTGGGAAGCTTTTCGCTATAAATTTGCGGCCTCAGACTACGGCACTACTACGCGTGGCAAGAACTGCGCCTTTTTCGATTGTTGCAACCATACGCTAAGCTACAGCACGGGCGAACGAAATCAGCAAGGAAAACTTCCCGATTTAGCGGATATAGAGCACATCCGCCACCGCCGGTTCTGCTTCAAATGGGTATTTGTTCGGAACGAGCGCTTCGCTTCTTCCACTTGGGACAACCAGCGAAAGAACACTTGCATCCACTGGGGGGGGAGGGCGGTTTGCATCGATGTTTATCTTTCCAGTGCATCTCCCATGAGCCCGCGGACTAAGATCGCTACAGCTCGCTCGTTCGCTTGCCATTGCCGGTTAGGTTCTGCGCTCGGCTAAGCTGCAAATCGCCCGGCGTGTGTAGAAATTCACCAACGACAATGTCACGCAGTCAGCGATGCATGTACTATGCAACTTCTCCGTTGCCACTGAACCGTGAACCGGCACGAAACACACGCAGTGCCACCAGCAGCATCGGAGCAGCCCGGGCTGGAGGAACGGCTTCAATGATAAGATCAACAAGCGAAATGATTCATCGTTAGACACCACGACGTAACACTCCCCCAATTCAAACGAGCATTGGGAGAAGTTGGGCGCACTCGTTGTTCTTTGTGTGTTACGATGGAAACGTGCGGCACCGAACCGTTCACTCGTTCGCACCACACACTAGGCCACGTCTTGCCACGGATCAGTGCTGTCAACATCTGTTGAAGATGCTGGAGAAGACGTTTTGGATTCTGGACGACGTTTTTTTGTTTTTTGTTGCTGCTAATGCTGTTGCTTAATGTCTCCTCCCTGAAAAAACGGCGCTGTGACGCAAATGATAGTTTTCCGGAACAGTTTAAGTACGCCTTTTCTCGGGGTGTCATTTGTTTCGTTCGGGGGTAATTTATGATGCTAATTAAATGCTAGAAACGAGCAAATGTACGAGTTTTGTATCGTGTCATTATTAATATTTGGCAAACTTTTGCTGAATATAAAATAAAGACTCGACGACAAGGACAAATTTTGGTAGAAAACGACAACAAGAACAAATTTATTAATTAATTATGCGATTAAAAGTAAATCCTTTTCAGAAATGTTGTCAAAACTAGTTACTTTACTTTTAATTTAACATATTTTGATAACATCAGTTAAATTTTAACGGTCATGTGTGTTAATTCTATCGTTTTATTCAGGGATACTTAATTATGACACAAATTAAATTATTATTATTATTAAAAATTCATTCGGTGTAAACTGCATTCTGTTATAAATTCATTCATTCGTGTAAACTGGATTTGCAAGTAACATACTGTAATGGTACAATGTAAAGAGTTATTCAATAGTATGTAATAACTACAAAAAATAGAATGTATCCGATTTGATCATACAGAGAGCCTTTCTGAAATTGCCGTCAGAGGGCGCTGGAACATTTGTTTAGTATACTACGCAGCGAATTAGGTTCATATTACAGAGAAGCCTCAATGGCAAGATGAAAAATGTGCAAAGAGTTTACTTAATTTATCAAGCAAATTTATCGTCGCTTTAAATGCACGTTTTGCTATTACAATACTTGTAAGTAAAATATTTATCAAGTTTTTGTTACAATGATTTACCTATCTAATGTCCTCATAAGACTTATTTTAGCATTAAGGTATGCTTGCTTAGATTTAACTTATGTATTTTTAGTCATTTTTTATGCATCTCCTCTACCTGTGAATGGGGAGTATCATCAACTCAACTTATACTCACATTGGACAACTCTACGGAAGCTTTGAGTATCCACAGAATTCCCAGAAGTAAAAATCTAACTACAAGATAGATCCAGTAAACATCTTTGAACCAAAGGTACTCTACGCAACGAGAAACAAATCCCCATTGTTTTAATCTTTAGTTGAAATAACGTACAGAACTCCCAGCTCACGCTTCTTCCGGGTTGCCTTCCAGCTCATATCAGCACCAAACAATCCAACCTGCACACGAAAGCGTGCCCTTCTCCGCTGTAGCAGCTCAAATGCCTTCGTCGCATTGCCATGCCATATTCTCGGCACGTATTGCACCATGTGCTCTGGGCAGCGCTTTCACACCGGAAAGCGACCGCCGCGCACACGCGGTACATGAATGTGCTAAAGTTTCAGCACAAGCAGCACTACCACCACTTTTTCAATCGTTCGCTCAAAAGCCATATGCTGCTGAATCTGCAGCGTGCAGGATATAAGGACTAGGGAAAATCGCACCACACATACGCCCGATGTCTTGTCGAAAAGAGAGATAGAGAGAGTGAGTGAGAGAGAGAGAGATCATGATAAAAAGGGTTAATCATGATTTATTGCAAAACTTTGCCCCGGCCTTCAACGCTCGAACACACATCACAGGAGTTAGATCAAATCGAAACACGCAGCTACTCCACCGCGTTTGACGTCAGACGATGGGTCAGCAAACGATGTGGGCAAACGAGGAAACGAAACACGTGTCTGGCGCATTCCGTGAATGCGAGAAAGAAAGCCCAGCGAAACACTTAATTAAAACTGGATAGTATCTTGTGACCAGTAAAGACGCCCAAGACGCCAACCCTTGGCTATATCCTTAGCTCACGAGAGAAAAAAAACCGAAAGAGCCCTTGAAGGTTCATTGGTAGTAATGAGGAGACATTATCATTACACAACCAGACACACACACCCCATAGGTCAATGAGTTCAAAAACCGGGGTTCATGGTGTGCTAAAGAGTTTGGGTCAAAGTGGTCCAAAGGCGACAACGAAACCGGGAAGCTTGTTATGCGCATTTTTCTGGACCAAAAAGAAAATTCCTTCAGTGCCGGTACTGCAAACATTAACCTACAAAAAGGCACGAGAATTGGGGTCTACAAGGCGACGAATAAAAAAAAAAGCTTCCAACTAGACCATTGCGTGCAGCAAATGAGTCCATTCGTGGCGTTTTGTTCAGTCACCAAGGGTGTGAGAGAGGTCCTCCAGCAATAATGTCTGACGGACTCCCTTGGTGGTAAGAAACGTTTACCTTTCGGTCGATGACTTCAAGCTGATGAACTGTTATACTGAGGCGTATTGTCGTCTGGTATGGCGAGGCCCAATAAATTGTCGAGGCCAATCGAGTAACCCTTATCGATGCTAAAGATTACCTGGTTTACTTTCCAAGGTACTACTCTTGATCTGATATATCCGAGAACCTACTTCTGGGAGGGAAATCACCTAAATCGTTTTGGAGCGCTTTTTGCTGTAATTATTACATTACGGCACGTTCCAAGATTATCAAGATGAATTATTAATTAAAGCAACGCATTGGCAAAGGTTCTACCAGGCATCCCCAAAGTGCTCAAAGTATCCCACAGTCGGCAAAAAAAGACCACACATTCCACGAAGCACATTACATTGGCAGGCGTTTCATTCCAGCGCCATTTTACGACACCACCATCGTTTAGCTTGCAATCGATGCGAGATTTGCCGGAAATAGTTTTTCCACCGTCAGTGATTCCACCGTCAGTGTAACAGGCGATGGCAGTGGGTCCAGGATTATCTACATCGGCAGCACCACAAACACGTACACATACACATTTTCCACTGCCATATCGTTCGCCATATCGTTCGCCATATCGTTTGACGCGTGCTATCGTCCCGTTGATGGATAAAAATGAATTTTTAATCATATTGACAGTTAAGTCAGTACAGCGTGCTTGGGAGTATCCTTTGTGTGTGTCTGTGCGCTGTGAATATGTTAGCCCTACTGCTAGTGGTCTCGGGAGTGTTAGTGTGAATCAGAAAGAAAACACAAAAACAAGAGGGAAAAAGGAAGTAGGTTGCCGTCGGTCGTTGCCGTACAAGCCGTACAACCGTCACCGTCGGAAAATGGAATATCGATTTTACTCTATCGCCCTCACCCACTACTACCTTCCACGGCACTCTGTCTAATGTTCTCCCCAGAGAGAGAGAGAGGAGCCCCCTAGTGGAGCAGCAATTGTGTCCGATGTGTTGTGTGCCCGCTGCAATATCTAGGACATTTCACGTTCGGTTTTGTCTACCGAGCCCGAGCCGGTGGTTTGCATTGCTCGGAACTCCTCTATTGATTGAGGGAATGCAATTTCTATGCCCGCGCCACTTCCTGCTCGATATCAATTCTCTTCCCTTTTTCCACCACAATCGGTTGGGCAGGGCAGCTTTTCGGGAGAAAGAAGCAAAGGGCTAGAATAAAGCAAATACATAAATAAATAAAGCTTTCCCCTCGATGCAACTCGTGACGCCCGCGAAGTGGTGTATCGTGCCTGCGACATTGACGAGTCATTTTCCAATTCTGGCCTGCGCTGTGCGATGAGGCTTGATTTAGTGATTGCTTGTGGTTGTGTGTGTGTTAGTGTGTTGCATAGCAAAACAGAATTATTATCATTGCCGTGGTAGTGAATCAGTTTCGGCAAAAGGCCTTGGCTGCATCGGCGCCCTACCGGACGGTCAGGGCCAACAGTTCGATTCGTTGATGGTTCGTGTACACGTGTTCCCGTTCAAACCACTGCCCAAAAGTTCAACTATACGGGCATCAATACTGACAGAGCTGTAGAGAAAGAACATTCCTTTTGTCTAAACCGTATCAAACATCCATCATTGTCAAACGGAACTGGATTTATGATGTATTGCGTTTATCCGGCGAGCTCATTGTGATGCATTATCAATTCTGCCACCGTCATCATTTGTAACGAAAATTTATTATTTTCCACTATTGAAGATGTATGGTTTTTGGGGTTGGTTTGAAAATCGTTCTCGTTCGATCACTGCTTGAACTAATTTCATTTAAAAAGAATGAATTCTTAATTTGATGTAGACTAACGATCTTTTCCTTCTTTCGCGTACGGTCTCTTGTCAGTTTTCGCGAAAGGAAAGGGAAATTTCGTAATGTACGAGTAATTTACGATGGTTCAGGGGATTTTTATCGGTCCCTGCAGTTTTCTCCTTCATTGTGGTCTGGCTACAAATAAGATTTTTATTTATTTTACCCCTCATTATCAGATCTGCTGCCTTTGCAATCTGTGAACTCGCAAGAGAAGAAAGGGATGATTTGGAGTGATTTATCTTGTGGCAAAGAATTCAATTAAATTATCATACAGAAAAGGTTGATAATGATTGGAGATGACAAGAGTTTCTAGTTGATTAAGATCCAAGATTAAGGTGTTTTGAGTCCAAGTCACTGATTGATTATTCTATTTTTCTTATTACTTCAACATTTTATATTCTTAAAAGAGAAGGCAAATTCTTCTTAAAAGAGAAGAATGAAACAAAAACAGCAAACGATTCTTTTTTTTTTAATGTTTCTTGCCTACAACAGCTTCAATTTCCATCACTTTCTCTGTTGTATATTTGTCTATGCAATTCAAAGTTTATCAAATAACGATAGGACCTAACACAACAATACATTCCCAATCAAGAAACAATTATACCAAAAACCCACAGCTTCACCACATTCCTTTTGTGGTCGCTGTATTAAACCTTTCCTTAGCAATCGGACCTAACCATTGTACCGATTTCCCTTTCCTAAACATTGAGAGCATAGCAATCGAACCACAAAGCTTGGGAAGTATTGATTTTAAATTATTTTTCTTTTACCCGGCGTTCCACCGGCGTCTTGTTCTCATTTCCCATGTAAATCCTCCCTCCGTGTCTACGGACATCGGCAACCACAGTCACACTAGCGACGGAATGAAAACGGAATCGGTGAAAGTGTGGAACTGCGCTGCTGCACACGTTGACAGTGACGGTGTAATACACCGGGGGCAAACCGGGGACTGACAGCGAGCGAACGAGCGACAAAAAAGACATTAAGGTGAAGGAATAACTTAATCATAAGTGCATTAGAATGATTATAGTCGTTGGCTAGCGTAGTTCCCGTCGTCTGCAGCGACCCAATCCCGAAAGGTGAATGTAAATCCATCAGAAATAATGGTTTTATCGAGCGGAATCCGGAGAGCGGAACGCAACACACGCTACACATTATTAAGCTGGCTGTGACACATATCCCGGCACGAGCTACTGATGAGGAAGGCAATAAAGCGTCTGAAAGATCTCACACCAAATGCCCTATGGCTGTGTAGCTAATCCGTGGGTTGAACACATCAACGATATTTGTTTCAATTTTTGGGGGTAAAGAAACACACGAAACTATCTCTTTTGTTCAGATTTATTTATTCAACTCATTCAATGAATTTCTAGCTGCTCTCACGTGAATCAATATACATGCAGCTAGCAGAGAGTGCATAAATCGTTAAGATACACAGAGTATGTGAGCTACTGGTGCTTTTCATGCTCAGTATGACGTCTGGAATAATACTCGCGATGCTACTGTTTCTGTAATTAATTTTTTCTGAAACTGTTTATTTGCTTATCAAACCGAAAAATGCTTTATAGCCGGTTGAATGTAAAGAGAGCATAATAATGCTAGCAACAACGAACTTTTTTTTATATTGTATAACCAATATATATACCAACTTCAGCCGAAGAATTGTGTAACAATCTGTAACGTAGTGTATTTTCTTTAGCAGACTAAAGATGTTTACAAAATGAACAAAAGAAATGTTTTGATATCTTCAATTTGTACTGAGGTAAGAGAGTAACGACGGTTGTAAATTGGCGTGTCCAGTCTTAAATCACACAAGCAACACTGCCAGTCTTGTTCCAGGAATGGCCTACATCAGACCTCGTTCGGGCCTTGCAAGAACCTACGCGTCTTCTATTGTAACGCCAGTTCGTACGGTATCTCTTCTCTTTCAATATCTAAATTATGACGATCCCACTAATAATTCATTACATTATCCAGGATCAAAAACACAGTTCAATTCATACTTCAAGAGTCCCAAACAAACAACAAATCGCAAGATGACACTTAATACTGCTAAATGATTTGGACCATTTTTATCTAGGGACGAGCTTCACAAACGCACCGTTCACCGGTTTCAGTGTCATATCGGCTTTGAGACGCAGCTGATTGCTTGCTTCGCACGGTAACAACTGATAGTTGGACAGCAGCTTCACAAGCACGGTTTTCACCTCAAGCATCGCGTACCGCTGTCCAATACAGTTCCGTGAGCCCGCACTAAACGGCATGTAGCTGAACGGCGGTCGCTTGGCCGAGGCTTCCTCGCCGAACCGTTCCGGATCGAAACGAGTCGGTTCGGGATACAGTTCCGGATCGTGGTGCAGTAAGTAGATCATTATGAAGAAATCGAGTCCCTTCGGAATGGTCACTCCATCAATCACCATGTCACCGGCCGATCGACGTCCTATAACCGGTACAGGAGGGTTGATGCGAAGTGTTTCCTTGATCACCATCTCAAGATACTTCAGCTTCTGCAGTGTGCCGTAGGTAAGCTCTACAGTTTTGGCATCCGGTCCCACAATGGCTAGAATCTCGTCGTACACACGCTGTTGGATAGAAGCATCGCGAGAGAGATGGTATGCGGCAAAGCTGATACAAGAGGTGGTTGTATCATGTCCCGTGAACATGAACGTATCTACTTCTTCCCGAATTTCTGAATCGGACAGCGGTTTACCGTCCATGGTAACGTTCAGTAGGAGGTCCAATAGAGTCATCCGACGCTTCCCATAGACGTCCTCTTCGGCAAGTTGTTTCTGGGCTCGCTGCTGTTCTTGAGCGTCGGATTGCTTCTTACGATCGCTGATCACCTTATGGGCAAAATCGTGTATCACCTTCACCAGTTCTCGTTGACGACGGTAGGCTTTGGTAAACTGGAATGCCCATTTGTATTCGCGAAAAAGCGAGAAAAGACGCTTCAGGATAATATCAGTCATTCTGAAAGAATCACAAGCACATTTACAATACAACTTCACCCAACTACGGTATCAACTAACGCTTACTCTTTCACTGCCAGGACGTATTCTGAGTTCGGATGCTGTTGCGTGTTGAGCTTGACACTCATGGCAGATTCGGCGATGATGTCCAGAGCGCAGTACGTCACGTGGTTGTAAATATTACAATCCGTACCATTTGCACTCGTTTTCAGCTTCTCGATCAGCACATCCGACTGGTGGTTCATGATGACAAGGAAATCCTCCAGTATTTTGAAATGAAACGCTGGCGTTATGATCTTTCTACGCTGGGTCCACTTCGATCCGGTCGATACGATCAGTCCCGTTCCGAGCCAGGGAGTCATGAAGTCGTAAATGATCGTCTTTTCGATCGTACGCGCTTGCATGATCTGCCCAATCACCTTCGCATCGCAGACATGGATTGAAGGAAAGTTGAACAGGCTCTGCGTAATAAGGGTTTTACCATACTGTGTATCGAAATCACAGAAGGTATTAAATATTCCTTCAGCTGACGGATCTTTAAAGTGATACATCGAACCAAACACCGGGATCGCGGGAATAACTTTAAAATTGGGAAGACGTTTTTGAAGCATCAACACAGTGGCACGGTTTCGGCAGATGGTAAAGAACATCCAGACAAAGACAACGCCCAGACACATCGCCAGAAGAACTAAAAACATCTCGATCACAAACAACGTCACACGCTAATGAGCAGAAGCGATATCAAAGATAGAAAGCGAAAATTCTTCACCTTCTGTCCCTGTTTTTAGACCTCTGTTGCTGTTCAACGGTAAACACAACACTAGTTCCGCGATCAGCCTTGGCCGTGAATATATAAACAAATACCTGGCAGAAAGAAGAACCGTTAATATGCGTTCAACAAAACCTGTTATTTTAGCAGTGTGTGTGTGTTTTGTCTGGAACATAAATGTGCCTTTTGGCTAATCTAAAAAAATATATCGATATTATTAGCAGTGCTTAAAAACGGTGTGTTGGTTGGATCTCCGAAATGGTTCTGTTCGTGAAATACAATTCTTTTTATACATTTTTTGATAAGACTACATGTGATACATATCCAGACACGAACGCCGGATGAGTAAAGCAGTAAACCTCCCTAAAGATCTCATACCCAATGTCCCTTGTCTATGGTCATCTTTTCAAAACAAACAAAGAAGTTGAGTGCAATTTATTTAACTCATGAAATCAATTTCTAGCTATTCTAACTTGAAACAACAATCTAATAATAGGGTACAAGCGATTATTGGGTACATATATCGTTGAGACACACCACAGAGTATGTGAGTTACTCGTGCTTTTCATAAATCCTGCAAAACATGACACCAGGCAGAATGCTCGCGATTAAATTGTTTGTCAATTATTGTAATCATTATTATAATTTATTTCAGTTGTTCTTTCTACTGAAGGTGTTTACTGTTTACTTACTTGGTGCGCAATAGATTACATTGTTCCAAATAAATATATTCACTCTAATCGTAATGTTCCTTCCTTAACTTAACTTCCTTAACTGATCTGTAATTTGAATAAGTCTTGCCATTTTAAATATTCAACAAAAGCAAAAACAAAATGTATGATATTTTCTCTTCTTCTTGTTGGGTATGGGATTTCTCGGAATATTTAATGACGCAACCTGCAACACCAGTTCTTGTGGTGACGAAAATGATCTCGAACAAATTCTGACTCTCAAATTCGAACAACGTTCAGGCATTATACCAACCGCCTCGTCCACCATTGTATTGCACGTTTCGTGCCAATATCCAGAAGATCCAGATTCTGGTAAAATCCAATGAAGAAAACAGGCTGTCTCCGAGATACGTTACTTAGCAGACCGAAAAGATTCCGCGTATCTCGATTTTCCACGCTAGTCGAATCAGGCAGTTTCCAGTTAAAATCGAGCTAATTGTCATGAAATTTTGCATTTAATTGATAGTTATAGTCAGTCTAAAGATCGTGCTGAATGATCTATCAAATTTAGAAAACCGCTTATCGCCAAATCCGCGTATAAGAGGGACGGCGTATCTTGGGGACTATCTGTACCTTCTTTTCTTCTTTGGCAAAACAACCGGTCAAGGCCTGCCTGTACTACAAGTGGGCTTGACTTTCAGTGACTTACTGATTACACATAACACGATAATCACTCCTATATATCGGGACACGGGCCCTTTGGGATTTGAACCCATTACGGGCATGTTGTTAGGTCGTATGAGTTGACAACTGTACCATCAGACCGGCCTTCACACTACATTGCACCATCCAGCACTGTAAGAGAACTGACAGTAACAATGACAATTCTTACGTTTACTCTTTTTATTTATTTGAACGATTTCTTATCTACGGACGAGCTTCACAAACACACCGTTCACCGGTTTCAGTGTCATATCGGTTTTGAGACGTAGCTGATTGCTTGCTTCGCACGGTAACAACTGATAGTTGGCCAGCAGCTTCACGAGCACGGTTTTCACCTCAAGCATCGCGTACCGCTGTCCAATACAGTTCCGTGAGCCCGCACTAAACGGCATGTAGCTGTATGGCGGTCGCTTGACCAAGGCTTCCTCGCTGAATCGTTCCGGATCGAAACGAGTCGGTTCGGGATACAGTTCCGGATCATTGTGCAGCGAGTAGATCACTAAAAAGAAATCGAGTCCCTTTGGAATGGTCACTCCATCAATCACCATGTCACCGGCCGATCGACGCCCTATGACCGGTACAGGAGGATTGATGCGAAGTGTTTCCTTGATCACCATCTCAAGATACTTAAGCTTCTGCAGTGTGCCGTAGGTAAGCTCTACAGTTTTGGCATCCGGTCCCACAATGGCTAGAATCTCGTCGTACACACGCTGTTGGATAGAAGCGTCGCGAGAGAGATGGTACGCGGTAAAGCTGATACTGGAGGTAGTCGAGTCATGACCAGTAAACATGAACGTATCTACTTCTTCCCGAATTTCTGAATCGGACAGCGGTTTACCGTCCATGGTAACGTTCAGTAGGAGGTCCAATAGAGTCATCCGACGCTTCCCATAGACGTCCTCTTCGGCAAGTTGTTTCTGAGCTCGCTGCTGTTCTTGAGCGTCGGAATACAGTTGCTTCTTACGATCGCTGATTACTTTATAGGCAAAATCGTGTATCACTTTCACCAGTTCTCGTTGACGGCGATGGGCTTTGGTAAACTGGAATGCCCATTTGTATTCGCGAAAAAGCGAGAATAGACGCTTCAGGATAATATCAGTCATTCTGAAAGAATCACAAGCACATTTACAATACAACTTCACCCAACTACGGTATCAACTAACGCTTACTCTTTCACTGCCAGCACGTATTCTGAGTTCGGATGCTGTTGCGTGTTGAGCTTGACACTCATGGCAGATTCGGCGATGATGTCCAGTGCGCAGTACGTCACGTGGTTGTAAATATTACAATCCGTACCATTTGCACTCGTCTTCAGCTTCTCGATCAGCACATCCGACTGGTGGTTCATGATGACGAGGAAATCCTCCAGTATTTTGAAATGAAACGCTGGCGTTATGATCTTTCTACGCTGGGTCCACTTCGATCCGGTCGATACGATCAGTCCCGTTCCGAGCCAGGGAGTCATGAAGTCGTAAATGATCGTCTTTTCGACCGTACGCGCTTGCATGATCTGCGCAATCACCTTGGCATCGCAAACATGCAGTGAAGGAAAGTTGAACAGGCTCTGCGTAATAAGGGTTTTACCATACAGTTTATGGAGTCCAATGAAGGTAGTAAATAATCCTTCGGCACTCAGATCCTTGAAGTGATAAGTCGAACCAAACACCGGGATCGCAGGTACAACTTTAAAGTTGGGAAGTCGTTTTTGAAGCATCAACACAGTGGCACGGTTCCGCAAGATGGTAACGATCATCCAGGCAAAGGCATTGCCCAGACATATACTCAAAAGAACTAAAAACATCACGATCACAAACACCTTTAAATGCGAGTTTGGAGAAGAGAAAGGGGGAAACAGCGAAAACAGATCACTATCGAAAGCTGTTTCTGGACCTATGGTGCTGTTCAACGCCAAACACAATACTGATTCCACGGTCAGCCTTGATCGTGCATTTATAAACAAATATCTGAGAAAGTCAATGTCCGTTAGAACGCAGCCACCAAAACCAGTTATTTTTGCAATGCAGTTTGAAGGAGAAACGTCCAGGCGGATAGAATATATACATAATCCAGAGAATCCAGAGAATCCCGAGAATTGAGCAATATTGCGTCATCCATGAAAGACTTGCAAAAACACGGATAAAACACAGCAAAAGTTTGTTTTATCAAAACTACTTCAAACAAAACTTTATCAAAGCAAGTGTTGATCCTCTCGTTGGCGGTTTATTTCAATTGAAACGATTGGTACAACCTTTAAATCAATAAACGATGTCACCAAACCGACGGCGGAAATCTTGACCCGGAAAGTTACGAGAGTGACCCCATAAAATAAAACCACGGCTCGTTCATACCATTCGCAAAGCCCCCGGGCACCCGCTTTATGAAACGCCTTCAGTATGGGGCGGTCCCATTTTTCCTACACCTTCGTGTGGTTTGTGCAGTTAAGAAAATGGGCCGAGAACGATTTCGGAACCATAAGCGAAAGTGGCACACATTTTTCGCCTCGCTAAGCCGCCCGCTTATTCGGGCGACAAAATTAAATTACTTCCTTTACCCGGGCAAACAGGCTTCGATGGCAGCATAACACGTCAGCACAGGTGGTGTATGGATTGTTCAAAAGGACCCGTTAGAGAGAAAAAAACACACACATAACATATATAGGAAACCTGCTAATGAACCTTTTTTGTTTTGTAGCAAAAATGAGAAAATTTGCTTGTGCTCAATTGCGGCATCATTTAGAGCTACAACAGCTGTCACAAAAAGTGTCATTAATTATTGTGCTTTGCTGAGAAACTTCTTGTCATCATTTTCTAACGGAGTTTTGTTTTTGTGTGCTCTTCTTCGAAAGGTTTTAGCTCATCATAATTTCTAGCCCTAGCTCGCCAAAGTGTATCGATGTGTGCGCGGAGCGCGAAGGAAAAGCAAAACATTAAAATTAACTACAATTTCCTTCCGGTTGAACTCTCGCGACTAAGCCGAACGCCTGGGGAACGCGGTGGAAAAACATACTTCCAGAGCGTTCGTTGGGCACTGTTTTGTTCTCTTTGGTTAGCGCGGTACATGCAATGGACTGAAGGCACAGCTAAATTACATAGCAGCGGCAGAAAATTAGGTAACCAAAAGGGAGGTGTAACTAATTCCAATGTCCAACGGCGAAAGCTGGCTGGCTTATGGGTAGCCGAAGAAAGCTTACGATGGAACAAACATTTTATCAATATAGGACTGAAAGCGATGTTGAATTAGGAAAACAAGCTAGGTGTAAAAAAGACAAAGCAATATGCAAGGAAAAATCACCACAATTCCTTCTATTAATGATACAAATTTAAACAAAAATCATCAAAAGCATCGATGCAATAACACTATTTAAAAGGAAAGGGATTGTTATTCATAACGATAATAGCTTATAACGAATGTTAATAGAACTAACGATTTGTAATAAAATAATAAACACAAACAACATCATAAACATATAAATATTACAAACAAATAAACCAATAAACCAACAAGCCACCATCCAATAACGTTTTCCTTCCCAATAATCACACCACAAAACTTCAACAGCATGAACATTGCTTCATAAAGTAGCTACACCTAGAGCACCAAAGCCAAAACACCCCAACCCCCCAAGCACACAAATCCCAGCCAATTGAAGCCATATTGGAGCCCTCTGCTTTTCGCCAACAGTACGGCAAAGACACCAGCACATCACCACCAAAACGAGCGAGCTTCAGCTCACCGAGGGAGCATGCCACGGGGCAAAAGCCGGCTAGTGGGCTGGTTGAATTTTATCGTTTACATATAAATTTCCCATAAAATCGACAACGTCGTCGGCCGCAGCATCGGCTGTTCGGTTCGCCCTTTTTCGACCCCTTTCACTCTATCTCCGCTGTTGGCTCAACTTTTCATTTCTTTTCAGATTTCGTTCGAACTGGAACCGCACGGATTCGTGGGAATAAAGAAGAAGCAAAAATAAATCGAAAACACGTGCACTCTTCCAACCCAACGGATGGACGGAACTGTGTATGCTAATTCGGGATCGATAAAATTCACACATCTCCATGCGATTGGAGAACCTTTACTATCGATTTTCGATCGATGCCGGTGTAAAATGTACATGAGAACCGCATAAGAAACATCTCTTCCAGCGTGGAAAATTAAATGCTTTCAAAGTGTCGATTCAACAGCACCAGAGCAACGGGTTGAGTTTTCCTCCCCGGTATTCCCATCAAGAAGATAAACCATTTTGGGTTTATTCTCCCTACAAAAGAGATTGATTTAACCATCGGTTGTCTACCTTTCCACATGCATACAGGAACGCTTTGAAATGCTTCATTCTTCATCACTCTTCACCGGACCTTGGCTAATCAATCACACCACCGAAAAGGGAAGCATGTTCGCCTTCGCCGCTGTAAACATTTCTTTTTCAGAAAACCTCGCTGGACACGAGAAAGGCCATGGAAATGAAAATGTTGGTTCTGTTTCTTCCTATTCTTGCCTTTATTGCTGTGAGTTGTTGATTATGGCGAAGGTTTAGGGTTGCTTCTTTCGGGAAAGACCACGTGGAAGATTGATGACTTTCCCAATCACACACTCACCATGCATGATTTGGATAGGAAACCTGCTGCAGAAAAATATATATATATTCGATCGATAGCACAAAACGCAACTAGTGATGTTACATGAGAAATTGATAAAACACTAGAGCTCGTAACATTTAATTTGATTTTGATGCGGAGCTACTTAAATCCCGCCCGGAGATACCCATTACCAAATAATTGGACGTTGGTTTGAACATAAGAATACATGTGCCATGAGTCAATTTAGGCTGAATCGTGATAAATCGTGACATAATGTCTCAATACATTCGAGCACGACGAGGCCAACAAGCTTGAGACTCCAGCACAAAGCCTGCGTGCACCCTCCTGCCAATGATGCACGAACATCAAAAGCTTAAAGCCACGCTTCATCTCTCATCAATTTCGCTCAGACGAGGGAAATAGGAAATTCAATCAACAGACTCGCAAGACTTACTTCATTTCCTTCTCGCCAATCATCGGCTGCGCCTATCCGCGAGGTTACAATTTCTCGTTTCGTGTGCTTTGCCTTGGCTGCCCGGTATTATCTGGGTTTTCTTCTTCCCACATACGGACACGGCAGGCCTCGCTGGCATTTTAACAAGCCAAGTTTGATCAGCATAATTAACATTGGCTACCCAAATCTGTAATCGCATCCAACGCTGCCAGGCGTTGTACGATCAGCATTTCCACTTTTACCGACATGTTTCTTTCATGTTTCACTTAGCTCGGCTGCTGCTACTGTTGCCAACCATATCATCGCACGTCACTAGCTTTATGCTGAGACGGTCTGCTACGCGTAGTCTCGCCTTTCGGAGAACATTATCCGAACGCTGTCAGTGTTCGATACGATTGCAATATGCAACTTCACCGCATTATCACACGCCCACAGCCACACTCACACACACGATCCCAGGTGTTTGTCTTCGCCACCCCCGGGGGAGGCACCTGCAGCATGGAATGTGAATTTATGGAACAAGTATTTTGTAAGCTATCAACACACACACAAACGATGCCTTGTTTGTTGTTTTTCTTTCGCTTTTTTTTCGCTCGTTTCAAACCATAACCACCACCTGCAGCAAAAACATGCCCCGCAGCAGAGCATGTAAATGGGAAGGGTAGGCGATGGAGGGAGGCATGCAGAGATTTTAGTTGAGTTATGATAGTGAGGTGCGCTTCCTGGCACCCGGTTGAATATACGGCAGGCACGTGCGCGCGTAGTGGGGAAAAGAAAAACAACCCGTCGAGCACAATTGAAAACAACATTAAGCTGTACTGTGCAACAGTAAAGAGGAGGAGGGAGGGTCTACATACCTCTTTCGACAGTAAAACAGTCAAAACATCTAGAGCTCAAACCCAATGCAATGTGGTTACATTACTTCGGTGGTGGTCGTAGCGAAGTTTTTTTATACCTTACACCAACGAAAACCGTGTGTTTTGATGGCTTTCTATGTGGATTCGGTGAAATGGAATGAAATCATCTTACAAAAACTCCTCTTGCACTTGTCAACAGGGGTAGAAGATTTCGGAAGCAATAAAAGATGCGTTTTATAAGTGTTTTTTGCTTGAGATACCATCATCACACGGTCATCCCTTGCATTCTTTTAATATTGCAATATCTGCGCCTTGTGCATAGACATTAACAGTTTTCGCCATTATTGTCCATTTTATTATAAGCACGTAGTAAAACTGCAATAATCACACTATCGTTGCGCTTACGCAGCGCAACACATTACATTGGTTTAATCGCGCTTCATATTTGATTTGAACCCGCGACCAGTGGTGCTGTACGACCGTGGACGTGACACCGACACCACGAGACTGCTATCAATTTGGGTCGTTGCATACGCAATAAAAGCCACTGGATGCATGTGTGGTTTTGTATGTAAATATTCAATTTCTATGAAAATGAAACAAAGAAACATGGCTCATAATACCAAATACAAATTATCGCTTAACGAAGATTGTCTCTTGTGCAGTTTCATACCAAAGTGGTTATAATTGTTTATATTTCTTTACATTTTAGCGTATGATGTAAAAATAATACATTAAACAAGTCTTCATAATGCTAATTAATAATAAAAATAATAATAAAAATAATAATAATAATAATAATTATTATTATTATTATTATTATCATTCTTACTATTATTATTATTATTTTTATTATTATGATTATTATGTTGATGATTATTATTATTATTATTATTATTTTTATTATTATTATTATTATGTTGATGATGATGATTATTATTATTATTATTATTATTATTATTATTATTATTATTATTATTATTATTATTATTATTATTATTATTATTATTATTATTATTATTATTATTATTATTATTATTATTATTATTATTATTATTATTATTATTATTATTATTATTATTCTTTTTTGTTTTCATGACCATTTAAACCCGATTTAAGTCGCATTACTATTATATTTCTTTAGTTTTAATAAAAATAATAAATAATCGTAGGTAAATGATTATATACTTTAGTAATATCATTTAGCTAAAGAATATGAAATGAAAAGCTGTATGAATGAAGTTAAATAAATTCCTTTAAAAACTGCATATATCACACCAAAAGATACGAAGACATATTTTGCCCGCAAACGCACTCATAAACTACGTAACAGACGCTTGTTCCGACGCCACAGGCGATAACATACCCTTCTCCTGCTAGCTTTGCATCTTTGCAGCTTTCGGGTTAATCCTGTTTTAGGGCTTTCAATTAACGGACGGATCAAGTTTTACGGCACCCAAAAGCTATTTCCTCCCGCTTACCATCGCGTTCGCGTTCCGAGTAATCGAAGCATCACCTCTCACAAGAGGCAGTCTCGCAAACTTGCGCGCATGCAGATCAAGACACCATTTCATCTCATCACGATTTTCCTGCCACTTTTCCTGCTGTTGGGTGTCTTTCATCCGGTTCGTGGAAAAAAAACGAAACGCATATCGAGCTGATTGTGTAGCTGGCAAAGAGGAAACATGCGAAAAACCCAGCCAGGAGGAAAAATCCACTTTATTGCAGCACTAAGCGAAAGAGATTTGCGATTGCCAAAATACCCAAAGCGCTCGTCGTGGGATAAGTTTGAATGCTTCTGCGCGGGATTCGCAAACAATTTACTGCAGCGAGCTAAGACGTACTAAACTTGCCGGCGGTGGTATTCGAAAAATGGGGTTTAAAATTTTAAAGCAAAAATCAAACCCTTCATCCCGCCCTTTTGAAGGGAATTTGCTAAGCCTTCAAAATGAAACATCCAGCATAACAAGAAAAAAACTGAACTCAACACATTCTCTCTGGCTAGTCTGGCTTGTCAATCAACAAATGTACGCACAACTGTATCGCAAATCGAGGATGGTGACAGAGGGAATTTTTTTTTCTCGCTAGGATTAGAACGCGTTTCGATTCGCTCCATTTACTTCTGTCTGGCGTTCGGTGGCGATCGAACCGAACACAGCACCAAGAACAAAACACACCTCGTTTATCAAATCCCCTACGGACTGAGCCGGGCTGAGAGTACGGGACGTCCCGCGCGTACGGTTCAATGGATTGTCGAATGTCACATGACTCCTCTCACTATGATTATCAACGCGCGGGCGCGCCTTCCCGTGACGGGGAAAATCTTCACCCATCGGGCCGAGGGATGGGCCGACGGGACGGGTTGGACAGCATAGCCGTGAGGGGAGCTCGGGTAGGATTGGACGGATGCTCGAGCATACAGCACACCGATGAGTCGGCACTGTGAAGCCAATGGAAAAATGAGATATCAAAAAGCATTTAGGAATTACTGAACCGTGTCCAGTGCTTCTCGTCCCCCGTCGTTATGTCGTTTACGTTTCGCTGGAAATCGGTTTAAAATGGAAGGAATTTCATACGCGCCCCGTTTGGTAAGAGACTCTCATTGCTAGCCCTTTCGGGGCTGGAAAATCACCAGAGAAAATAAACCACTCTTGGGAGCTGACATCCGTGAAGATAGCTGTTGACTTTTATTCAGATCTCTTGAGGAAAGGTTTCGGTTGATTAGGACAGTACACTAGAGCAAAACCTCTGACTGATATTAATATCAATGGAAAGGTGTTTTGAAGCATTGAAGTTTCAAAACCGAAAAGAACATCTAGCAAGATCATCTCATGCAGCAGATGGTGGAACTAAATACAGCGTATACAGTTAACATTCTAGACTTTTCATGCTACATGTCTTTAGTCGTCTCCAATAGTTGTAATACAGTTATAGCAACAGTCTATACATTTCTAATTGAGAAACCTTTGGTTGTTTCTAATCAATGAGCGCATCTAATGAACAATATTCAGATTTTGTAAAAAGTCCATATGTATTCAGGAGAACCTAAGTTAGTTAAAAGTGAAAATAATGGACACTGAGAGTTCATATCATGGCGCAAGATAGAAACTTTTTGTTTTATTTTCCAAAGAGAAGGAATCTTGATGTACTCCGAATGGAGCTAGATATTGTACTGTTCGTCAGGCACCAGTGTACGACATTTGTTTAAGGAACTTTAGTAAGCGCCGGTAACTAATAATTGGTATGCGGTAATCATGCCCTTCATGGGATAAAACCTATATCTCCCCCATACACAGAGTCAAGTCAAGGACCATGATGGATATTAGTAAATAGAATATCAAAATCGATTTCAAATAAACTTGCAATTTCCTTCCGTTTCTAATGAAAAAACTCATTATTTTTGAAAATCTCAACCAATGGAATTAACTTTATTCTAATTTTTTTCTTATTTTTTTTACTGAGTTTGACTTTTCTTTCATATGAAGATGCTCGCAATTCTTTTGCATTTTTTTCGATAGTATTTACTAATTATTACATCTGTACCGTAATTACAGTGAAATTATTGGTCTACCACATATATAACCAAGATTAAAATATCAAAGAAATGAGGCCTGCTAGGGTTTTCCACTGTTTTTTTTTGGCAGTTTCCCAATATTTTCAATTGCTTGTGAGAAGAACCCTGTAATATGTTTATCCCACTGTGAATTAATCAATACGACGTCATGGCAAGTTAGCCATCAAAAGATCGCAAACCCAACAAAGGTTGTTGTGTGGAGTAAGGGAACAGGGAAACGTTTTCCCCCATCAATAATTAAACACAACTGTAAATAATCAAATAAATTCATTATTTTAACTTACCTTCGACATTGTTGTTGCGTTGGTGTGCAATTACCCCGCTTCCCGTTGCAGCACCAGGAACGTGTTGTGCCTTCGCTCTTCACAGTCGAACGTCCACGCGCGGGCGAGACGTCATCGGTTAACAGTTAAAGCGAGCACCAAAGCTCTCGCGTTTTACCAATGGAATGTGCTTATGTGTGTTACGTATTTGTTTTTCCTCCTCAAACCACCCACTATATTTTTCTTAAATCACTACACAAACTAAAAGCGGGCTTTTCCTGCTGGCCCCAGGTGGGCAAATTACATCCACTTTTTTCGTCACTTCAAAAAGGGCACACCAATTGACACAACCCGGAACCAAAGGGGCCCCCAAGGGCCACAGACACACTTGTGCACACACACACACACACTAACTCCACGTCACTAATTAACGATGTACGATGGTGAGAAAATTGATTAAAATAACCATCGGATTCAGCTTGATGGTTGCTCTGGGGCGTGTATCACACAACACAACACACACGACGGCCAAAATTCACACAACAAAAAAAAACCAATTGGTTTCCAATTTTTCCAATAAGCCTCTTTCTCGAATCCTCTCTACGCTTTACGCCACTCTAATGGTAATCAGCACATATACATTCACACAAACAAACAAACAAACAAACAAACACATGTAGAAACTGTACGGATGAGATCACAAATGAAAACGAAATTAGATGGAAAATTCCCGCAAGAGATAGAATTTCACCACATTAAAACGGACACTTGTGGGGGGGGGGGGGGGGGGCGAAAGAGCACAATTGTGCAAGCAACAAGTCATACACGTGGAGAGAAAGAGAGAGAGAGAGAGAGTGTATGTATTTGTGTCCGGTGAAGCCCCCAGTGCAATGGCTACGTGTGTCGTTGTCCTTTGCCGCACGCCGTAGGTTCACTTTTCGGCCTCTAGCAACCGCCGTCGGAGGCTCATTACACCTCCGTAGTGTGAGTAACAACATTAGCAAACGAAGCATCGTACCCGCAACACAAACTACTAATCATTATTGTCTTAGTGATTTCGATTTCCTGCAGCCACACGCAAAGGTTAAGCGTCTTTTAAGTAGTGTTAGCAGTGCGCCATATTGGTTGAATCGGGCGGTAGGATTGGTGAGAAGGTAGCACTAATGTCGTATACTTTCTTTCCACACTTTCACACCTACAGTGGCAGCTAATTCTAATACAGCTTTATTTGCACTGCTTTTTGCGGGATATAAGCCTTCCAACAAGGTACAGTACGCTCACAAAGGATGCTGTGACGCACCAGGATCGCATCTGTCAAACACTCGCACACACACACACATACTTACATCGCAAACGCACCTGTCTGAAGCTAGCTAGCAGGTGCACAAACACAAACAAGAAGGTAAGCTCGCTTACAACAAGTCACCAAGCTCCTATTATTTCTAACCTCCAAAGCGCAGGATTATGACCCTGACGCACACACAAACACACACACTGGCTGCCTCGTTTCCTCTCCGACAATCGATTGCCCGCACACGGTAACCGAACCGAGAGGAACGCGGCAACGCACGCCACACAAACGTCAAATGCTGCTGCCCGGCACAACGACGAGTTCACAAATGACGGGCGCTCCGTGTTGTGACCGGCCGGATTGATGATGGTCCGGCTTTTTCGGGACCGCTTTCTTCTCCGTCCGCCATCATCATATCGCGATTGGCACACACACACACACACACACACATTGGTACGGCGCGATTCACTTTCTTCGGTGAGCACTTAACTATGCGTGGGGCGGCGTGGAGCGGAGCTTCCCGATTGGAAGGTGTAAGATTGGATAGGTTAAACCTCACCCGGCAGCACCGGGGTGGGTTTTGGGTACGATCCATCAACACCACGCACACCCTCCCCCCCTTACCTTACCTTTTTCTCCCGCAGAGCCAGTGTGTGAATGTGATGCGCGCCGGTGACTTACGGAATGACTTTTCTATTCGGGCAGCCGGCAGCTGGAGCTGTCTTAGAGTGGCTGGCCCCACACTCTCACTTTCCGGCGGCGCTAGCCACCGACAGCCTCCACCAGCGTGCCCCCATTACAGCCATCGCTTTGCTGTTGTTGTTAGCTTTTGTTTTCTTGTTCGTCTCACCCTCCACCACTCCGCACCATCCCCCGGGAGAGAGAGCCTTAATTTCCTTCCAACCGCTGGCAAAGGAGGGGAAAGTTTTACCTCTGTAAACCGTTACGAGAGGCCAGCCACCGCCACCCTTAATGGTTCTTCATTATTAGGCTCGGAAAGTTTTGCAAATATTGCCACCGAGCGATGTGTGTGTGTTACTAAAAGACCAGACCTTGATCAAGGGCGACCGGTTGCTGGCCGCAGTGTGGTTGGATGCTGCAGGAGAGAGAAGGAAAGAAAGAAAAAAAAGGCACCCGTCGAGTCCGGTGAGAGTTTTGGAGGTGTTACCTTTCGATCAAAATCTCACCCCAACGAAGCATCAAAAATTTGCACCGACACGCCGCGTATCACACCGTTTTCTGCCTCTTTTTTTGTCTTAAACGTTAGCCCTGATTGTATCGTTTATCTTGTTGCAAAAACACACTGCGAAGCAAACTAAATTGCTAAACCGGAGATTAAGCTTTTCTTTTTTTTCTGGTGTCTGTTTTTTCTTTTTTGATATTTTCTGCAAAATATGCGCTCAAAAGTTCAATTAAGCACGCGAAACCACACGATCTCCGATGATACTGCAGGTGCTGCAATCGGATCTGATACGGGAAGCCTCAGGAAGTGAGATGTTTAACACATACACAGGCGAACACATGATCGCGGACATGATGAAATAAGAACAGGGTGGACACCACGCGGGTACGTGCGAGAGGGAAGATATTTTAAGCGTACAAATTAACGCTTAAGCGACGATCACTCGATCGATCGAATTTTCGGCCTGGAGTGAACCCTGCCGTGCCGGGTTGATCATTTTGTTTTTTTCCCGTTTTTTTTTTGCTTTCTTTTATTTAGGCTTGATCTTTAACGTTATTCGTTCCAGGAGAAAATTCAGAGTTTGGTAAAAAATTGGAGGAAATTGGACACATAATTGGGATTGGGTTTCATATTTGCAATTTCCTTTCGTTCGTAGTCCTCTTCCTGCTGCTTCCAAGGGTAAGCAGATGTGAAATAATGTATCGCCAATTTCACTTGTTTTCGTTAACTTTTCTTACAACGTAGGCACTTGTTTATGTCAAACATTATTAGGTAGACAATCGCTTATGAATAATCTAGGACAAATATCTTCAATAATTTCTGAAGTGCTCTTTTTCAAAAATCCAATAAGTTTGTGATCACAGAGCAAAAGAAATCTATGTTGGTTTCATGATCAAACGAGTTTCTTCAGTTCTAAGCTGAACTAAAGCTGAATAAAGTATAAAGTATTCTAAAACATGCTAAAACACGTAAAATTCAGAAAATGTGGATAGCATGGTTATCACAAGACCTTAAAAGGATTGATCATGCTTTAATCAATCACGACAATTGTATCAAAGAAGAACATGAATTTTTGTCACAATTATCGAGCGTTTTCTGTAAAATTCTGACAGGATATATTCGAAGCGAATATCCAGGCATTTCCTTGAAGTTCAACTTATTATAATGAATTCTTCAAACGTTGCTAAAAGCATACAACTGAGGTAAAAATAATATAAACCTTTGTTCTGTACTCTCTAGAGTCTAGACAATGTTCTGCATTGAGACTGAGACTGAAAACTTTGTCTAGGGGGAAAAAACAAAATAATCTTTGAATTTTGCTTTCACCTCTTACGAAATCTTGTGAAAAACACAGAAAGCTGAGAAGCTTTGAAGTCTCTAGAAGCTGTCTTAAAATATTAACAGAAATTATTACTTCTAACTGGGGATTTGCTCAGAATCCAACAGGATTGATTTGCTCAGAATTCAACAGAATTGATTTTCCAACGACTTCAATGATCGTAAAGAGTTTTGACAGAAATTGTCAATGCTAATAATTAATCAAATCACATAAATAAAACAAAAGCAATTTAAGTTATTTTCACATGACCTTCAAAAATATTGCTAACTATTCTTTAGTTCAATTTGTGCCTCTAAAACTAAGCATATATTTGTTTGTTTCACTTAAAACACAAACTAACCTATTTTGAACTAGCTTCACATCTGGCTCTAAGAGCCAACTGATAAAACAAATTTAGAAAACCTGTTTCATTCCACAATTTTCTTTTAATCAATGTTCGTAACAACATCTTCTCCTTATCACACGTGCAGCCATTTCCAACCAACCAATATCTAAACCCAGGAAAAGACCCACTTTTCCCCAAATCGCTCACAAATTTATAATTTCTCCGTACTGTATATAATCCACCAATGTCCGGCGACCGCCCAAAAACGATGTTAATAACAGAAATAATTTTCTTATTAACACCACTAATGGGAGCACACCGCGAACGGGCACCCCCTCCCCCCCCCCCCCCCCTCCAAATCAAATGGCTCACTTTGCCGCAACGTCGATTGACGCCATCGGAAATAAATTTTAAAGACACCCAATCCCGCTCGATAACATCTAAACCCTACGCCCCAGGTGACCGGTGCGCACGCGGTTTCCACTGCGCCCGGAGGCGGGAAGGCGCATTGCTCATAAATAAGCAACTAACGTAAAACCTATCCACCTGAAAATCCAGTCGAAGCGACAAAAAACGCAACGCACCGCCGCCATGAGCGCGTAAAATGTAAGAGAAGTAATTAAAAGTGGAAAATATAACTATCAATCGTCGCACGGCGTGTGTACCATCTTCGCACGCCCCCGGGCGCTACCACATTTGGTCAGAATTACGTTACGTACCACGCGTGGTGTGGTACTGGCGCACGGCGTTTGGGCCGTTTGGACAACAGAGCCCCGGAAGGCTTCGGGCAGTATTGGCAGAATAAACAAACAGTCGGTGCTCGAAGATATAAGCCACTTTCGAATAAATTACTTGTACACGTTATCCCCGCATCGTTCATACATTATTTAAGCCCCATTCGTTGTTGGCGTCCTTTTTGGCGTAACGGTCAATAGGGTGCACCATCGTCATCGTCATCATCATCATCATCGTCATCTTTCGTCCGTTTTGCTTCATAAAGTTCACGCTGGGCGACAGGTGGAAGGTGAAGCAGTAGCAGTCTCCGCATCAGTAGCCGGCTTATGCCGAAAAAGCAAAAATGACGGAACGCTTTGGAAAGTCATTAATTACATAAATACTGCTGGACATCTGTCAAATAAAACATTAAACTAATTCCAGCATTTTTTAACTTGATGTTGTCATTCAACGGTTGCGATTTGGCCAAAGTGACAGGCGACAGGCGACATAATAGTCGGTTGCAGTTTGGAGTGACCAGCAGTTTATCTTAATTTTGAGCATTTCAGATTTTGTGCAGGTTTTATTCAAAAGCTTTCCCACCCTTTCCCTTTCCTTTCTCGCGGTGGGTGGCAAGACGAGGCAGTTTTGTTGAGGGAATTTGTGCTTTTTTCGCAATCTTACAAACTCCTCCCGCTCCGCAATCTACCAACATAAATGGAGGAAAGATTTGAACTCTTGATTGTTTTTGATGTAAAGTTTTTACTTTTGCGACACATGCCAGCAGTCGACAGCTTATCTCCCAGCCCGGCTCCAAAACAAAACACTGCAGTAACGAAGTCAGCAATCTCACACAATGGGCGATGTTTTACAATTAGATGTCTAATTTAGCGAACTTTTTCGCGTTCGGGTTCAACTTCCAGCAACTTTTAACAACTCTATGTAAGCACTTACCCTCCAGAAAAGCTTCACACAAAGCGATAAGAAGAGCTGCCATTAAATTGAAACCCAACAGTGACTCGCAGGCCAGAGGCTACCGAGGAGAAGAAACACCAAAACGAACCCTCGAATGCCCCAAGAGTATGTCTTATTATTCATAATTTCAGCTCAGAGTCACAGCATCCTCGACCAGCATGCTGCTGCCGGCAAGTTCTCACCCGAAGCGTAGGTCCCGGGAGTTGGCAAATGGGGAAAAAAAGGGCCGAAACAAACAAAAAAACGCACACACAAACAGCTTGAAATTCTTGGAGCAAAACTGGCTCCGCCTGGGGCGCGCGTTTCTGAAGTACAGGCCCGGGCAGGCACAAAACATAAACCAGGAAACGAAGCCAATCAAGTGTCGGCAGCGCTGATGGGTGGTTTGCACTGGCACATTGGGGGGGAACACACACACACACATACACTCACATACACAGTGGACGGCACAAACTCTGAAGTTTGTGGCAAGAAAGTTTGAGGGAATATCGGCAAAAAATCAACCAAGAATCCATCGTGCCGTTGTTATTCTTAGCGCGATCGCTCTCTCTCTCCCAGCAAAGTACGGCTTCCGATGCCGACTTCAACAAGCAAACCTCGCAAGATCAAGCAAATTGTGTGCAATAGCTGGCCTGAGCTTTTTATTTCCCGCTATGTACTTTGACTTTTTTCGGGAGCAATGTACGCTTCCGCTCGTTGCTTTTTCAATCGTCAAATATTTGTACACTCCAAGGAAATTATCCACAATTTTCGGTTGAAATGACAGTTGGCAGGCGCAACGGTACGAAACCACAAGTCAACTGCTTGCTACAACAAATAATGCAAACTCATGTTGTAGAGCTTCCGGCAGGGCAACTACGGAACCTAATTGTCTCCTTCACTAAACAACAAAAAAGCGCTCTCCAGAGGTCTCAGTGATAGGTGCTGGTGGTTTGAGGTAAGAGCAACCTAGAATGCAAGCAAACAAACCAATCGCAGCCGCACCAAAGCAGAGCAGTGATGAGAAAATTAAAAATTTAGTTTCAATTATTGGCCTCATTGATGCGACTTGCGAAGTGACTGGAAGTGACAGAAGCGAAACTGACGACCAGTGTCTCTCCTCCCGCGGTACTAGCTATTAGATCCTGCCGGTTTGGGTAGCTTTCTGTTGCCCCGGTTTGGTTTGATGGCATCGGTAATCGATAAATTGAACTCGGAAATAGTACCGTAGTCGTAGGCTAGCAATTATATAGCCCTTCGGTCGATGATTGCTGGTAGAAAGTGTTCCCAAATCGTTGAAGGTTCGTCTTCAGGCCGCCGAGTGACATTCGATCCGTTTCGGGTGGTATTTTTGGGTCCGCTGTGACGCAATAATAATTTTGACTTGTCCAACTGACGCCGCAATTATTGATTTTGTGTGCCTGCTGGTGCCGCTGTCCAGCAGCGTGCCGCAAGACATGGTTTTGGGGACGGTTGGAGAGTAGCGTTTGAAAAATGGGACCTTTGCTCAAATCATTCTAAATTTCAAGCAATTCCAACGCATAAAAATACTTCCAAACAGATATACATTTATGTGTGGATCATCATCTTCTCTCGCCGTTCAACTTAACCTACTGCATCGTTCAAATTTCGTACTTTTGTAAACTGCGTTGAAAAGCATGAAAATCGACGCACTCAAGTGCGTCACATTGCCTTGCCAACACGCACACGAAGGTTATGGCGCTTTCCCTGCAGCCTACCTTCGAGGTTTCCTTTCTGTCAATTCAATCGTGCGGTTGAATTTTGCCCGCTGGCTAATCCAATGAGGCTTTTAAATCCAATTTTAAGCGTCAACACATCTACACGTGCACACTACACTATAGTCCGTGTTCGTTTATATGTTTGTAAAGATGCACTTGTATCAGTTTTGAAAACGTTACAAATAAGGTTCTGACAGTTTTTTTTTACATCTGTTGTTTGCCAATGTTGTTATTCACTTTCACTTGTTCTTAATATGCCATGTTACGCTACTCTTATGCTCTTTGCACAATGCTACTCTATAGGGGGTTTCCTTTTGTTTGTTTTTCCTTTTTTCTTTCCTTTTCGAAACCACACTTTTCAACATCATTTCTCCAATTACAAATAAACAGAATAGTTAATGTACAATCGATTGTATACGCACTCACAGCTCAGCACTTTCTGTGTTGCTCACTCTCCTCCATCCCCACACTGGAAAGGTGGGTGTTTTCCCGCTTTTCCACATCCCTAACAACAGCACACAAACAAACACTTGCACGCCCACTCACTCACTCCCTGCGGGCTTAGCTTCCTTTCAACCCACACACACAGTACAGCCCTCCAGTAGGACTTTTTTTTGCCCTTTACCTAACAACACCAAACTCACACGCGCACGCAGATGCTCACAAAAAAGTGTAATCCTTTTTTCCCCAATTTCCGAATTTACCTTCCGAAAATGTTTGTGTCCGTCCGTGTTTCGACTGTACTACACACACGTGCGTCACTTTGTTTGTGTATGTGTACACTCTGTTCTAAGCTCCTCCACCCCGCGTGCCAAATAAGAAGGAGGTGGAGGAAGAACCCACCACGCGGTACCGGATGTCACAAAACGTAGGTTCGCTCTAAGGTTGGAGGCCCTCTGAACGAAACCGAAGCCAGCGAGTAACTGTTTGGTCCGTGGCTCCGCTTTCGGTCGGCTTCGAACGTACCGCAACGATTCCGTTTTTTGTTTCCACTGTTAGGCTTCCTCTCCCTCTCTCTCGCTCTTGGTGAGAGTAAACACGAGCCAAAACAAAACAATTGCCGTACGGGCAGCTACATGAGCGCGTTTGCAGAGTGTAATGCGAAAGGGAAAACAGTGAAAATTTTACGGTAGGGGAAAATTGTGTTGAGCGGAGAGTTTTGTGCTTGTGCCGTGCCGCTCGCTGTGCTCTCTAATGTTGCAGGGCGAACGCGTTGCCAGCGCTCTCTGGTGTCTCTTTTCGCAGAGGGATGTGGAATTTTCTTGCCATTTTCCCTGCACCGGCAGGTAGGGAGAGAGCATAATTTGAGCGCCAAACGCAACATATCCGCATGCCGGTGCTGGCGAGCCACCGGTTCGAGATCGTGCAGTGTTGCCAGTTGACGTTATTGGGGAATATTTTTTTAAATAACATAAACAGCGATAAAAGTTTTAAGAGAAAGATTGAGTGTTTACAAATAATAAACAATGGTTAAGATATTATTAAAATCAAATATTAAAAAGCTAAATAAAAAAAAAATGAAGTACATCTCAATTCTTGACAGTAAATAAGAGATCCGTGAAAAGTCGCCTATCTAATACATAAGAAGAAAACGTGATAATTAAGTGGACGTCAAATCAAAATTAAGAATATAAAACGTAAAATAAAATAAGCAAAATAAAACATAAATAATAAATCAAAATTAGAACAAGATAAGTATGAGTTAATACGGATGAGAACGAAACAGTAAACGTAAAATGACAAAAAACACATATAAGATTACAATGTACATAAAGGAAATACAAATATACACGCAAGAAGAAGAAAGATATTAAAGCAAGAAGATAGTCAATAAAAAATATTTTAAAATACTTAGTTTAAAAAATAATTACAGTTTACAAAGACAATTATATTTAAAAATCAAAAAAAGATTCCTAATTTAGAAAAAAATAGATCAATTCAGAAAAATACTTAACATAAGTAACTAAATGACGAAAATGAAGAAAAACAAGAAATAAAGTTTTTATGCAAATATCAAATAAAAATCTATAAAAAAAGGTAGTAAAATCAAAGCAGTAAAAAGGTAAACATAAAACACCGATACATACCTGTGCAAGCTTCGTGTGCATGCTATGCTCCAGCAATGTATGTGTATGTTTCATCCGCCGGAGGAGCATAATCGATTTACGATGCTCAATATTGCTCGCTCTCTCTCTCTATCTTTTCGATGTACATCCTCTCTGTTTCGATTGCATCCAAGCTCTCATTGTTTTTTTCTTTTTTTCTTCTTTCACAACATAAAAGACCAAACAGTTCATCGGTTGCCCAGCGCATCCCATTCCCTTACACATACATCGCAACATAAAAATACCCCGGCCAATCAGAATTGCGCAGAAGCCCACATTGAACGAACTTTGAAAAGCCTATTCACTGTGTGTGCATCGGTTTTGCACCTTCGGCAAACGTCAGAGACAAAACATGCCAACATGCCCCACCACTACCACACCAAAACACGGGCACGGCACGTTGCGTGTCTACAACCTTCAACCCGACACGCCAACCAGCCAGCGCACCACGTACCGTTACCGTTTTCCATCCCATTTTTTCGATCACGGTTCACTGGACTCTCACTGGGGGGTTGAGGCAGAAGCATAAAATATGCTGGCGACTGGCAGTACAGCGTGTGTGTGTGTGTGCGTATGCGCTGGTAGTTTGTTCCACCAGGCGCATACAAAATTTGCTCCATTTTTTCACCTTCGTTCCGACGGGTGATTTTTGTTTACGTCCCAATCCCCGCGTTTTCGACCTCCCCCCCAAAAAAAAAGACCACGAGGTAGTATACAGTCCCGACTGCGCTGCGCTGGTACATTTAATTCACAACATTGCTCGGGATGGGATGTTAAACCGCATCCCGATGCATAAATGCATGCTGACGCTTCCTCCTTCACCGAACACCGAACAGCGCATGTAGTGTGGTTTCCATTCGCGGTTTACACGCTGTCACGCTGGTCATTCATCGCACTGTAGAGTGGAGAGTTGTGATAGTGAAATATAAAAAGGAGCAGTTATGATATTTTTTCTTTTTTTTACATCACTTGGCCATATAAATTAAAGTTAACGTAGCGTTACTCATGCATAATGGAACGACACCACCGGTTGGAAGGAAAATATTGAAACACTAAAATAATAACATAAACATACAAAACATGATACTTTTGTTTTTAAACGTATAGTTTTCTTTGGAAAGGAAAAAACAATTATTTAGACATAGATTTTTTTTAAGAAAGATGGAAACAAACGAAGAAAGATAAAATATCATTAACAAGAAATGATAAATAAAATCGATAAGAAAATTTTATGAAATACATTTTAGTTTATCTTACTAAAATATTCTGAACTCAATTTATTTTGCCGAGTTCTTATTGTCAATCCTGCCATTTTTTTTATTGAAGTCTCAATGTTTTTCTCTATTAGATTAATTAAAATATTCAAGGATATTGATGAAAACAAGAACAGGAGCTGTGATCACTTCAGACAAACAACATGTAAACATCATTTACTATCGGAGATCTAGTAGAGAGAAAAGATATAAAGCATCGAAAAAATCACAAATGGTGTATCAAAATTTACAGATTGAACCAAGAATCGCTAATAGAGTTAAGAATCGAATCAAGAATCGAGAAATGATTCACAAATAAAGCAAATATTTGCGAGAATATGAATTAGAGATTCGTTTAGCACAATCGAACATTAAGATGGATTAAGAATAAAAAAACACGAATAAAGCATTAAAAAATATAGTATACCTAAGAAAAGCAGCTATTTATGAATCTTATCTCGAATATCGAATCAAAAAGCTGCATCTTTTCATGAATCACCTATAGATTTGAGAATCGAATCAAGAATCGAGAAATGATTTACAAATAAAGAAATCATTTGCGAGAATACGAATTAGAGATTAGTTTATCACAATCGAACATTAAGATGGATTAAGTATCAACAAATCACGAATCAACATTAAAAAATATGGTCAACATAAAAAAGCAGCTATTTATGAATCTTATCTCGAACCTCGAATCAACAAGATGCATCTTTCGCAAAGAAATGTTTATTGCATACAATTGATTGACTCAGCATCATGCTCAATTTATTTTGAATCTTTAAAATACTAATTTTTATATTTGCGCTGCATTTCGATCCTTTTCAGTACTCAAATTACGTTTCTCTATTCCTTCTTCAGCTACACAAGCAGCAAATCACGTTTATGTTTTTATTTAATTGGCAACGATTCGCTGATAGCGGGGACTTTTTAGATTTGTAATTTTTCAATTAATTCGATTCTTACCTTTTCAAACAATATTCAACTCAATTATTATCTTTTCAACTCATTTGCATTGTGTTCGATTCTTTTTGCGATTCCTTTCGATTTTTTTAATCGATTCTTCTCGATCCGTTTCAATTCGTTTCGATTTCTTTTTATTCGTGAATCAAGAATCTTAACTAACAGCACCAAGATTCTGCACGTTTTTCCTTATCTATTTCTTCTTTGACTGCTTGTTGTATCGTTCACTCTACTCGATTTCCTACGAACACTGCTGCATTTATGTTTATGTTTATGTTTATGTTTATTTGTCTATCGATGGACAATAATGCCATCTCGAACCATTTTAGTAATGTTTTACAATGAGTTCTTTACAATGGATTACAATAACATAGAACATAAAAATGTGCACTATGGAACCAAATTTAACACAGAAACACGATCATTAAACTCAGTTGGCAAAATCCTCGGCTCAAAAGCGTCGCTGACTGCGTTGAAATTACGGCACATAAGTAGGAACGGGTGAGAGGAGCCAAATTGTGTTCTACGGTCGTCGAGGGCCAACATTGCCCGAGTCCGGAGCGGCCTGGCCGGAACGTACAGGTTGATGGCAGCCAGTAGTGACGGAGAGTCAATACGGCCGTCGAGAAGTCCCGTGATGAACGACAACCTGGCTTTTCGTATTCGTTCACTTAGGGTGGGTAGCCCGAGTAGTAAACACCTAGTCCGGTAATCGAGCCTTTGGTTCCATGAGCGAAGTGCAAATCGTGAAATTTTGCGCTGGATTGATTCCAATCGAGCTAACGGACGCGCTGCAGTTGGCCACCATACGATATTTGCATATTCCATCAACGACCGGATAAGTGAGCAATAGAGCGCCTTGGTGCAAGGTATATGATTAAGCTCGCGAGTCATATTGATAACTAGTCCTAGCATTCTATAGCTGGTGGCTACTACGTGATCCAGCTGATCCTTAAATGATAGTTTTGTATCGAGCAAAACTATTTATCGATACGTTTTGTATCGATGCCGATCTCACTGCACTTGCTAGGCCTTTGTGTAGCAACACGCAAGCGCAAACACCAGCAAGCTGAAGTATGAGTACAACAGAATGTCATCGTTGTCATGCTGCAAAGGACACTTTATGGTTAGTTTTTCTGTTTCTTTTATTTTATTGATTTTATTCATACCGTTCTTAACATACGAGCGCGCACATATGAATTATTTCCCTTTTCTGTTCCACCTGCTTCTGTTTCCTTCGCCGTAATATACGCTCGCTCGATTACACACTACAATGATATTTTCACACTTTTTCAACTTAAGTGGGAAGAAAGAGCCACAAGAACCTAAATACCACGACGTAAAATATTCATTCGCTGACGATTTGGGGGTTAGGGGGAGGCTTTAAACTATTTCTGTTTGTTTCCGTGTCGCTGTGTAGTTTACACAGCAACATATTGTGCACCATCATTTTCACATTATGTTGCATTATTGTATACTCTTTTTAATGTTTTGTTTCGTTTTGCACTGTTTCCATTTCTGTACATCATTGTTACTTCTTGTTTTGTAGGAAAAAGTACGTTAAACTGATTAAAAACGATCTCATCCTCGAGATGATTGACGACGCCCAGAGTTACTAAACTAAAGCTTACGAAACAAAGCCGCACACAACGCTCGCAACACCTTTACTGGCACTCCTTCGCTTCGAGTGCTCTTATTTTATGGCATGATGGTGTACATTTTTTTTTTATTAGTTTTGATTTACTTTACGCGGGCAAACGGGTTTCCATCCACGCATTTAGGCCAATTTCTCATGGTTGTTCGTATCCGTTTTAGGCGCTTCAGATATGCGCTTTCGTTGCGCCTTCGAAAAAGTAATCGCTTACTATTTTAGTTGTTTTTTAAATCAGAGGACAATCGAAACTAAGTATTTCATTCATTTCACTTGAGATCATTGAGATGTACGTGTTTTGGAGGTGGCCTGTGTAAACACACACATGGCACAGTGGTTACGAACTATGGGCGTGTGCAGGAGATGTCGGTGTAAGGATGGATGGGAGGGTGAAAATGAAGGAAGCTTCGATTGGGCTGGGAAATCGGGCGCCTTCTTGAACAAGAGCCTCTCCCGTGGGACGACGGGTTCATGCAAGGTGTCGTTCTTTTTAATGCATAGTTCTACGGACAACACGAGCGCGGGGCGCTCTTCGCTCTCTCCCTCTCTCTATCATTACAATCGCTTTCATTTATGCTCTAAACATGCGCGCTACAGCTATACATACACTACAGTTAGTGTCTCGCAAATGTCGCGTACCTTAAGAATAGCTTTACCGACGCTAACGATCGAACGATTCTTGTCAACCAGCAGCGATGAAATGATGTGTGATGATGGACGACGTGTCAGGTGAAGAAATATGTAAGGATACCCCCTGTGTTTCAAGAGCAAACAAAAACACACCGGCGCGCTGCGATGAAAAATAGCTGATTGAGCATTTTATACGATTGTTTATCCCATCTTTCATCTCATGTTTTTTTTTGCGTTAAGAGCTTTTTGTTTTGCTGGTGTGTTATGTTTCTGTCTGTTGTATCTATTCTATCAATTCATCTGTTCAGCCGGTCTTCCTTTCAACCTTTTACCACTTTTACTCCGCTTTGTTCACTTGCTTTTTTCTTTTGTTTTTTTGTTTTTTTGTTTCAGGTTTGTTCTTACATCTTTTACAAACACCAAAACACACTTATCATACTTTCTGAATCATTGAAAATGGTTGTGCACTATAAGCAGAACTTTTATCACTAAACGGTCTTTCCTGCTGCGAAATGGCTCATTCGTACTTTACCTTTTCTTCTTGCTTCGCGAGTTACGCTTGTCGGCGGAGTGTTTGATGATAATCTGATAATGTTTCGCTTTTGCAAAATTTGCTACCGAGGCTTGATTGTTTGTGTTTTTGTTTTATCAATGTTAGCATTTTGCTTTAATCTAACGGCAATGTTGAAGTTTTATTCTGTCCGTATGTATAAGATAGCATGCGTGATTTGTTATATGCATCTGTTTTTTCTTGCTTTTGTTTGCAATTGTTGTTGTTTTGCTTCATGTTTTTCGCAGTTGTATATATTGTTTCTTTTTCTTTTTTTTTGCGTTCTTGCTTCGGGAAATGTGCAGCTACACTTAGGTGATAAAACATGATTTGTTTCCATTTGTTTTTTTTTTCTTCTTCTTTGAACTCTCCTTTTCACCTTTTTTTAATTGCTTTCGAGCCATACCGGGACATACTTTAATCTAAGTGAGCAAGATATAGGTTCAACATGTGGCTTGTTGCTGCTTGCATGTTTTTATTTTTTGTTTGAGTAGATTTTGTTTAATCTTCTTGTTTTACGTTTTGTCTATCATATTTATCATTTTTAATACAATTATGGGGGACCAGTTTCATTTTGTACGCATTTCAAGCTATTCAATCATTGCGCTGGTCTCTAATATGTACATGTAACTGTTATTTTCCATTTTGTTCTACCTTTTTTTGCTTTTGTTTCGTACACTTAGTTCTTTTGCTACTTCGCACTTCTTTTGTTTTTTTGTCTCCAAATCGTTTAAGATCTGTGTAGTACACAGTTGATTGTTTCGCTTTTATGGTAGTGTTAAAGTATACCGTCTAAAAAGTAACTGTATTTCAAAATAATTCACACTATACAGACGCAAACACGAACACGCATATACACACACGCACACGCACACAGAGTCGCAAACGTAATTCAAGGCACGAAGCACGCACACACAGGCACACGCACACATACACACACGCACACGGATGAGGAGAATCAATTAGCTAAAAATACATAATCGAACACGACACTTAATAGTTTGCTAGTCCGGACGTATTTTCCAGTTGCCAGTAATATGGCCTCGGTGAACTCTTTACATGTGTTTCTTTTTTTTGCTAATCTCGTCGTCCTCATCTGTTAAGCATTTTGGAGCTTATGAAAAAATAAATTCTTCCACAGCAATGCACGGACCACCTTTACGCGTCAAAGTATCTCCATCCTGCGTGAATCCTGTCTTTGAAAAGGCTGTTGTTATTGTGTATCGTGAAAAATAAGGCGCATTTCTGTATTGCATGCTTTATCGGCTTGCACATTCACTTAAACGTCTAGTTAAAAACAAAAACAAAGGCATTTATGCAAAAGGCCAAACACGTTCCTGTCCACTGTCTAAAAGCGTTTGTCGTCCGTTTCGTTTTTCGTTTCATCCAATCAAGGCCGAACCGTTTCCGTTACGTTTTCTTTTCGCATTCGCGGTGGCACAATTGTGTTCAAGGCAGAGAGAAGCGCATCTTCTTTCTTTGTCAAAATATAACATTTGCATAATATCTATTAGTCTGTTACAAGCTGCTTGAGGCACTACAACGTCGACACTGTTGTTGTTATTTTTTGTTTTGTAATATAAGGCAATCAATTCAGTTTTATCTTACTTTCTACTAACGAAAGCATTGCACAAAGTAAACGTTTTTACGCGTCATTAGCGTTGTGGGCACATAGGCAAAGGATGGGAAGAACATTTGGGCGCCAATATTTGTGAAAGCTTTTCTTTTAGCACTTCAACCACCAAGTAAAAAGCAAGGTACGGAGAGTGTATGTTTCGTTTCGGGGTGCTGAAATACTGAAACAGTGTAGGAGAAAGATTGAATCTGAAGGGTTGAATCGTCCCTCGTGCACTATCAACTGCGTGAACGCTAAGCTTAGTGTTGGCATGTAAGGTTTTTGGTTGCACTCGCACGCAAGATTAAATCTGCTTGTCGAGCACAGCGGGAAGCACAAGCAATAATAAAGAATAACGTCATTATACAAAAAAGCATACATCTCTGCGAACCTCTCTCTCTCTCTCTCTCTCTATCGCTCTCTTATAAATCTTATTAAACCGAACTCTATGAAACAAGTTAATTTTACTAGCAACTGAATAAAACTTTGCTACAAACATAAAAAAAAAGATATATTGTAACATAAAAACGCACATACACACATACACACTGTTGGAGCAGAATTTGTTGCACCACACTTACAGTACACGAAAATCATAACTCCAAACGGGTGCACGCGCGTGCGGAAGCAGTTTTCATACACCGCCACTCTCTGCGTAAACAATAAATTGCATCTTGCGTTTTCTTTTGTCTTAACTCTATACTCTTCTCATAGTTGCACGTTTGTTTGATGGCATCAGAATAATCTTATCACGTTCAAAAATCGTATCCATCCCGTTTGATTTGGATCTACTAGGCCTGACTCTTTCGGGGGAACATATAAATTGCACTCGCTCTGCTAGGACCTTTTTTTGTTTGCATAATCGCCGTGTGTTTGCAGCTGCTGCTGGTTGCCGTCAACACACAGGGGCACAGTTAACTGGAGAGCAACGTTTGTCTGTAGTAACTTCTCCAAAATAAGGCCAAACAACCTACATTATTGAAACCCTTTGCATGGTTGCTGATTCGTTCTTCGCGGGACAAATAGTAGCCCACACACAGGTACTGCAGCCTTTACTTCACAATAACAAAAAAGTGCATAAATTGGCGCATTTTGCAGCAGTATTTAAAAACAAACCCCTAATCATACTGTAAAGCGATGCCGGATCATCGGTTTAGTCGATCTAAAATTTAAACGGATACAACTATCTTTTATGCTCGCTTTCCATACCGGCGCACACGGATATTCTTAACAAGGTACGAAGAAACTGAACAGCATTCTTACACCGCTTAATCTGTCATCTGCTTAAAAGGTCGGGCGAATTAAAAAAAAAACAATTAAAACGTATAAAGACACTTATCAACAAAACCTCCCTTAAACTGCTAGCTGGCTTGCGTACATTACATTACCGTACCGTTTCTTGCATCGAAAACACTCTCGCGCGTAATGCACTAACATAAAAACTAAACCTTCAAATGTACTCTTTTTCGCCCTTTTTTCGTGCATGTGGTTTCGTTTTTTTTGCGTAATTAATAGATTGCTCTGGCTCAGGATGGTTGAAATCTTCCCGTTTCCGTTCTATAATGGCATCGTCCAGTTTACTTCACCTTTAGTCTTAAACGATAAGTATGATGCTATGTTTAGTCACTAGGCTGATACTAGCAAACACGTATCCCTTCCGCTCGGCCCAGCAATATTAGTCTACATTCTTTTACACCAAACTGTCCGAACACACGTCCGCCTTTACTGCTAAATGTCTAATCTGAAGACGCGCGAACCACACATACACACACCCACACCCCCTTACGACACCGAGCTGATCGCGTTGTGCGGCGAACCCATCTGCATCAGCACCTTGTCCAGCCACTGCAGCGGCCCGTGCAGATGAATTTCGATCCAGCACGGCGTTGACGTCACGTCCTGCCGGTGATATTCGGCGCCCCACCCCTTCACGAAGCTCATGCGTATCGTGCACATCTTGGTCAGCTCGTACACCGCCTCGAAGCCGTGGTTGACCGACTGCGACAGCAGCTGGGCGAACTCCTGGTTGTTGAAGATCTTGAGCGAGCAGCCGGGCGGTATTTTGCACACCGTGCTCGGATGGAACCCGTGGTGATGGTTGCAGTTCCGGCTCTGCACGAAGATCGCCGAGTCGGACAGACACTCCGCGTACACCTCGCCCCCGACGTAGTACAGGTGCACCCCCTTGCCGATGTGGCGCCGGGTGTTCTCGATCGTGCTGTTCCGGTTCACGTTGCTCAGCTGGCCGAGGCAGAAGCGGTCCGAGTTGTTCGACGGGTTCGTGAACCCGTCGACGATGATCGACGTGTTGGTGCAGTGGAACACCTCGCCGACGCGACAGTTCAGCTCGTAGTACGCTATGCTCGCCCAGTACGGCGGCTCCTGGTAGCTGACCGGTGCCACCTCGCCGTGCATCTGGTTCGTGTCCATCTGGTTGCCGTCCTGGCCGCCGCTCACCGTGTTGCCCTCCTCCGGCGGGCTGTAGGCGGGCGGGGGCGTCTCCGGCAGCGCCCCGTACGGGCTCTGCGGGTTCGAGCTGATCGGCCCCGGGCTCGACACCGACGACATCGGGCTGTTCGGTCCCATGTGCGAGGAAATGGGCGAGTTCGGTCCACCGCCTGCTCCGCCCCCACCATTGCCACCATTGCCACCATTTCCACCGCCTCCTCCACCCCCGCCACCCCCTCCACCACCACCACCTCCGCCGCCCATGTGCGAGTTGTTGAAGCCCGTGTTCGAGTAGTTCACGTTGTGCGGCATGTTTGGCTCGTTCATCTGGTGGAAGGGCAGCAGCGAGTGGCCCGGCGCAAACTCCGAGTGGCGGGGCACCAGCACCGGCGGCAGCACCGGGCTCTCAACGCGCTTGTAGTGGTACGGGTTGATGCACACCTCCTTCTGCTTCGCGCTGAACGGATACTGGCACGTTTCGATCGGCTTCAGCTCGTGGTGGCTCTGCAGGTCCGGCCAGCGCCACACGCGACAGTAGATGACGTGCGGCAGCCCCTTGCGGTGCGATACCTACGGGCAAAATACAGGGTAACAGTGGCGCGTTAGTACGAATCGAAACGATGCAAATACGAGAGCGGTGTGATCATTTCCAACAAACCTGCAGCCGTCCATCGAGCGAACGCGGTATGGTGACGCACTTGGAGGGCTGTCCAGGGCAGGAGAGGGCCCGCTCCAGCTCCTCGATGGCGCCCTTTCGCTTCTTCAGCTTCTTCACCAGACTGTCCACCGCCTTTTCGGCCCATTTTTCCTCCTCGTCGCCCTGCTTCCAGCCGAGCAGCTTCTTCACCGCCGGGCTGGTGAAGGAAAACAGACTGTTCAGGCTCGACATCGTGCTACTGCTCGAGGATTCCACATCGTCGGTGTCCATTGTGAAATAGTAATCTGGAAAGAGTAGGCAAAAGGGGAAAGCTTCATGTTACAAAAGTGTTTGAATTTAGGGTGTTTTTTTAAAATTGCTGCTTTAAATTTATTTTAATTTATATTATTAAATTGTATTTTCCTGTTTAATTCTCAAACAAAAAAGTCTAAAATTCCATCGCTGTCACTTGTCTGTTAGTCCACGAAACTACGGTTACGATGTCACGTGAAACATACCTGGCAAAAAGGTCCCAACGCGTTACACAACGCCATCGAACCGTGTTTTCTTAATCAGCCCACACTAATTGACAGAAACACGCGCTCCTCTGCTTTCCCATTCGTTACGTACGATGCTTGTCAAAACATGACACATTAATCGGCTCGCTCCTGATCCCCCCTCTTTCCTCGAGGCAAGTTGCAACTGCACCACTTTTACCGATCGCATCGCAAAGCTAAATGGCAGCGCCGTCGGGAATCACTTCCTTCGCGCGATAAGAGAGAAAGAACATCTCACCCGATCCCCCCAACTCGACGCACCGTGCCTTAGGGCCTCCTGGGCACCGCGCGCAAACGGTACCATTTTCTGATTAGCATAAAGCAGAGGAAACAACGACGACGACGGTGGAGGATGCAGTAATCGCAATCGCACGGCTGCCTGCTACTATTCATTCACTTGGGCACATAATGGGCGCCCTGCGCGCCAACATTATCGATAATCCGCTCCATCGGTCGTGTAAAATAAGGGATCAATGGTCAATCGCAAACGGCACACACATCCGCTGCGTGAAATGATGCTGCTGCTGCTGTTGCCTCCCGGGGGCCTCCTCCCGATGCGTGCCCAGTTGCCGTCAGTGCATCCTCCTGACTGCCGCTGCAATCGTGATAGTGAACGGGGTAAACGGCGGCTAATAACAAGATTGTTGTTTATTTGTTTGTGCAGATTATGGGCAGGGCATGGGGGGGAGGAAACTAATTGAATACAAACAAATCGCGCCTTCGACTGCGGCGCGCGAAATGCATTCGTCGTTTTTTGTCCCCCCCGACGAGGAATGCAGGGAAGCGATGGTGTCCAGGCACGATTGGCGAAACGGAAGCGAGCGCAGTAGTATGGTTGTTGATAAACTACAATGCAATCAAATAAAACGAAACGTTCGTTTGCGATCGATCGTGCGGCAATCTTTCGAGTAGTTCGAACTCATAATTCGATAAGGAAGCAAATGAAAAATTAAACAGAAACGTTTTTTTATCCAATGACTTATGAAAATGGGAAAATATGATTTCTGAGTTGATTCATTAGTCATTTTTAATAGCAATACGGCCGAAGCCGTTCTTTCTGAATAATAAAATAAATTAGTCATTTTTAAGGATCTTCCATGATTATTTTTTCATACATTTTATGGATATTTTGAGTCTGTGTGCCTCATTTGTTAACTTTATGCATGATTTTTTTTTACGATTCATGCCATTTTAAAATCGATTAAAATGCACTGGATTTAATTCGATGATTAATTAAGTTTTTAAAATTGCAATAAAAATATAGGACCCTTTTCCCTTTTAAGACCGTAGGCTGAAATTTCACCCTGTCAGCTGTTTGCATTGTATAGCAGTTTTCGAGCAGCTATCAAAGTGGGTATAATATACAGGTTGGCTTATCCCAAGGTGTATATATGTCGAAGGTTGATGTTTATCGCTTTTGCTAGGCGACATTGTGGGAGATCTGGAGATCTGTTATTCCCAAAAAACAAATTTCCAAAGTGTAGGCATATTTCGGGGTCTCATGGCCTGTTTTTATAACCAAATGTGAACGTCACTTTTTAACACGACGGGTGAAAACTTCTTCTAGAATTTAATTTCGGGTAACTTAACTAATACACAAAACACTCCTTAAATCTTCATTCTCTTCACAACAAGTTCTTCAAACACATGAAATACTGCTAACTGTTAGCTAAATGAAGTCTGAACGACTTAACATCCATTTTTGTTTCGATACAACATCTTAGATAAGGAGACCAAAGTCTGCTACGGATGTGGTGCTATGAAAAACGATCCGTTTATATGCAAATTCATTTGATCCGTTCTGTCAAATGGAGCTTTTTTATACAGAAATTGGTTGTTCAAATAATTTGGGACGAGATCACCTGGTCTACATACACTTTGATTCTAGATTCCATCATCTGATCTCTGTAATGCACCTTGGGATGAATGAAAAACACGACCTTGTATTGACATTTTTTCGAGCAGGTACTCGAATCTAACTCTAGCTTTGAGGCTGAAATAATCTAGGCTGAAAATCGTAGGCTAGTTTTGTACATCGTTTTGTATGGAGTGTTGACATGATTTCAGCCGCCAACTGTCAAACTCCATATAAAAAAGCTGGCTAGTATCGTGAAAGGCCCCTTAATTAATTAATTTGTATAGTTAAAAATTACAATTTACCCTGGTACCCAAACGCGTGAAATTCCTCTAAATATTATTCATCACAATAAATACAGGTATACAGTAGGATATACGCGATTGACCTGAGTTCATCTTAACATTATAATTTTGTACCTTTGAACATGGTTTTTAAAATTCGATCAAAAGGGAATTTTGCATTTGATCATTGATGTGTCCAATCAGTACAATTTGCTCAAAGAACTGTCAAATTTAAAAGATTACGTGCAGTGACATCGCGTATGCCGGGAAATATCTGTAGAATACCCATAGCACCGCCCTTGAAATTTGGCACAATCGTCACTTCCAACCGACTTTACACAACCGTTTTTCTATCAACAGTAAAAAAGACACCTCTTTGTACTTAGCATGCCAGGCCGACCTTTAAATAGACAACCGTTTTATTGAACGACGATGTGCATCAATCCAAAAACGAACACGAATCTCTCTCTCTGCCGAACGAAAGTGATGATTGTTCGCTATCGCCAGACCAATGATCGAGAGCACAAACGGGGAGGGGTGAACGAAAGAAGAAAAAAAGCGATACAAAACGCAAAATATTAAACATAAATTAGGTCACCTCTCTTTGACGTGCAACAAAATTACGCAATACCAAACAAGCAACCACCACCCACCCATAGAGAGGGTAGGGAGCTGAGAAGAAAGCGATGTGTTGTTTATCTTATCGCAAAAAAGCCTTTGCCATGCCTTTCGGGTTGATGCATGCATGTACGATTTTTTACTATCAAAGTGTGTTTGACTGAACACTGCTTGCAGCCGGCTTCAAGCCGGCTCAAACAGCAAGACTTGATGTATGATTTAAAGTACAGAACGGCGCAAGTAAATCGAAGCACGGGAAACGCTGTCTAAGGACATGCACAGGTGGGTAAAACAGTACAATGTCACAAACGATTAAATAAATCCAAGACAAGGTCCCGCCGCCACCACCAACAACACACACACACACCGAGAGCAGCAGCAGCAATCGGAGCACATCGTAAAGTTTGTGATTAAATTATTAGCGATCGAGCGAACCCATTATCGCGACACAGAGGATGGCTGCTCGGCCACTTAATGTGTGTGCGCGCGCGCGTCCGAATGCGACTTAATTGCTGCACCAGTTGCATTTCAGGTGACAAGTGTCCTGCCATGTGTGCCTTTTCTCAAGATGTTTTGTGGCAGCCAGTACGCACCAAGGGCTTAGTTGAGTAATTATTAAGGCTTAAGTTAGTTGGTTAGTTGCTGAGGGCGCGCGTTACGCTCTCGTATTAGGGTGGTAGCGGCGGAGGTTCGCTTTCTTCTCTGTTTCTCTAATTACATTTCATGCTGTCACGTTATGCTGTGATTAAACCAGTTATTATTACTTTAATAACGGACTGAGCCGGGCAAATGCGTGCACACATTTAGTAGCTTAATGCTCATATCCACACACACAGAGCAGAATTATAACTGACATTGTAGGATTACTGTTTTTTTTTCAAAGCTTAGTCAATTAATAATTAATATTTAAATAAACAAAATTGAAATAAATTAAATTTAATTTAATTTCTTTTAAATAAATATAAATCAAAATAGAAAATCACAACGAAAAACACTTTTCTAGTGTTCTTAATTCCTTCCTACTCGCCAGTTCAACGGGTGTGGGACACTCGAATGCGCCCTTAATCGCACGCGTAATCGTAAGCACGCGGCTGGTGGTGGTGGTGGTGCTAAAAAGCATCGGACAGGTTACCTTCGGGGCGTGCGAAAGGGTTGTAAAATATCGATTAATAACTCGTTCGGTGGGTTGTGCGTGGCGTGGCATGGCGAAGGGTGTGGTGCAGCCAGCGCAACAAAAAAAAAACAAACCCGCGTACCAACATAGTGCGAACAGGTGTGCGGAACAAAACGCGTTCTGCCACCTTAGAAAACCTTCCCCCAATGCACCCAACCCGAACACAGCCGATCGGTCAGTCGCCGGGGGGAGAGAGAGAGAGCGCAAGTGGTGGTGCGAGATGGTAGGCGAGCGAACAACCATTAATTCATGTTTATTGCACTGACGGACAGATTAAAGCACCACTTTGTTTTTTGCAACCCCTTAGACCTCCCTCTCTCCCTCCCCCCACCTTTCACTAATCTGCTTGATCAGCAATAAAACACCCCAGAAGCAATATGCAGCAGCGTGCGCGCGCGCCCCCTTACACACTGACGTCGATGCACTTCGGTAGAGTGTGTGTGTGTGTGTGTCCACCCGGCAGACGGAACAAGTGCGTTAGAGAGCTTTTACAAAGATGAGGAGGGCATTAAGCTAACGGTACTGGGAAGCCAGTGCATTCATTTTCTAATTTTGATTTTTTTTTTTTTCATTTCACAAAAGCAATCGCGATCTTTCTCCTAACGAGATTTAATGCTTCAATGTGAACACACACGAGAGCTGAGTGCCAGATTTCCTTAAATCGATAAAACTGTATCTGATATGCCTTCAAGCTACATACGCGCAAACACACATACACACTAGTGATGGGAAAAATGAAGTTTTTTGTCGGAATCGATTCCGGCTAGCTCCGCAGTTTTCTGGAATCGATTCCGGATAGTAGGTCCGGAATCAGTTTTCAGTATCGATTCCGGAATCGGCTCCAAAATTGATTCCAGAATTGGAATCGGTTTCAGAATCGACTCCGGAATCGGAATCGGTTCCGGAATCGGAATCGGTTCCGGAATCGGAATCGGTTCCGGAATCGGAATCGGTTCCGGAATCGGAATCGGTTCCGAAGTCGAAATCGGCTCTCGAATCGGAAATGGCTCCTAAATTAGAATCGGCTTCCAAAAGTCAGTTTTGGCATCTCCATAAGAATAGGCGTTTGGGTCCAATGATGCTACGTATTGATAATCGCAAAAAATCAAAATTTACTTGTAAACGATCCATTCTCATGGAGATTCCCGCACTAATTTCGCTTCTGAAACTACTTTTTTCAACTCAAGAACTAATTCCCATTCTGGAGCTAATTCTAATTCTGAAGTCAATTCTGATTCCGTTATCGGGGCAAATTCCGATTCCCAGATCAATTCCGATTCCAGAGCCGATTCTGATCGCGGAATCGATTCTGGAGTCCATTCGGGAATCGGCTCCAGAATCAACTCCAAAATCGGCTCCTGAATCGGTTCCGGTATCGACTCCGGAGTCAACTCAGGAATCGGCTCCGGAATCAACTCCGAAATCGGCTCCGAATTCGGCTCCGGAATTGGCTCCAGAATCGGTTCCGGAATCGGCTCCAGAATCAGTTCCGGAATCGGCTCCAGAATCGGTTCCGGAATCGGCTCCAGAATCGGTTCCGGAATCGGCTCCGGAATCGACTCCGGAATCGACTCCGGAATCGGAATCAATTCTAGCATCGGAATCGGATCCGGAATCGACTCCGGAATCGGAATCGATTCCATCATCGGAATCGGCTCCGGAATTAATTCCTAACACGATTCCAATTCCAAGCTCCCACCACTAAAACACACACAACTCCTTGTATGATCGATCGCCTCCTCGGCATATGCAAAAAAAACCCGACAGATAGATATCGATAGATCAACATAATTTATGCTCGGGTCTGCAACCTAACAGCGCATTAAACAATAACAGTGCATTAGAATCGAAAGCCATCGTCAAGACGACAACGGCGTAGGCGTTTGTACGTGTATATGTGTATGTACTTGTTTTGTACAGCGTTTTGTACTTTGCAAGAGTCGGTTTTGTGTGTGCGCTTTCAGTTTGCTGCCCTGTGGCAACGGCCATTGGTACAAGCTCAGTCATAAATATCAACACATCGGGACACACGTTCCTTCCTGCGAGCGGTGTGTTGTTGGTTGGGGACGTTCCTTGGCCACATAAATATTGCTGGGAAAGGACACAAATCTGTCGTGTGTTAGTCCAGTGGGCGCTGCTGAAAGATCTCACTGCAGATAAAACCATGTTAAAAAAGGGGAGCTACACATGTTAAAGAAACCGCGGCGGGGAAAAGAAAGATCACTGCAAAATTTTGTTCTTTTGCATTGCGATGAATTTCCCTACAGGGCTATATTACTTTTGAATAATAAAAAATAATGTTCTTCAAATACCAGTATAAGCACGGAAACTAACCATTGCCGTAATTCGCCATTTCTGCCCCCGACGGTGTGTTATAATCCAGTGGGTGAAGCATTGAAATGGCACAGTATTGAACCACACACTTTCTGATCGTCTCAGCAAGAGCTTGCAGTACCTTTACCGCTTTACTTGTATTGCTGACACTTTCGAACGTAGCACGCGTAACGAAATCACATAACTCAATGCCGGCGCAACGGTACCTCAGGAGAAGATTGCTAGAACTTCCATTAACTCTATCATACGAAGCGCGAAAGAACTGCACCACAAAATATTCCAGCAACAAGTTTATCCACTGCTGCTATTACTACTACTATTACTACGAAGGAAGAAAAACACATGCCTGAAGAGTAAATCGAGATGGTTTAGATTGCGCGCGATCGGTTCACGATTATTATCACTTATAACACCTTCCCACAGTCAACGCGTCTTACAGGTGATTTTCTCTTTTTGGCTTTGATTTTTTTCTATTTCACTGGTATTCCGCCACCCGGTGTGGGAATGGTTCGTTCTTCAATCGCTATGACTCGGCACGATTTGCTATAATCCTTTCCCGGTCGCGGATTGGAATCCCGCATAGCTAAGAGTACGATATCACGATGATAATTGGATTTCTTCTCCTCGAATCGGGTGAAGGCAATTCGGTTTTTTTTTTGTGTGGAATCTTTACGAGCGAACAAAAAAGGAAACTCCAACATGATGATGATAGCGACGAACACGGCGATGATGATGATGATTATATTGAACGTTTGTCTAGCTTATGTTGTGAGATTCTAACACACATGGTACGAAAAACCGGTAGCTGCGAATGCTTCTTTACAATCTCATTTCCACTGGTCGTAATTTTGTAACAGGCAAGCAATCTATACACTCTTTACAACATACCTTGTAAACTTTGTGTACACTTTTCCTATGTAGGATCCGTTTTTTATGATCATTTTGAAGCAGAAAATCCGGGTCAAAATTGATACAAACGTTTGTTTGAAGTCAAATAAAACGGCCACGGAACATGTCTAATGCCGAGGCGGCTGCATAGTGTCATCCGAAAGGAATCGGCCTGATGTACAGCAGGTCGAATGTTCAACTCCCATCAGAACTCCAAATTTGTTAATTACGATTAACTGCTAATTGCAGAATAAATTTGCGGGGGATTAGTTAAAAAAAACTTTCAACTAAAGTGGACAACTAAATCCTTTACTCAAACCCTTGAGCAACAAGTCAGGTTCAAACCCTGAAATTATCAAAACAGTCCAAATAATGCTTACGCAAACGATTCTGATGTTGGACCTTTAACTGTCTGTCTGAAATAAACAGATCTTAAAATAAGTCATCTCCACCACAAACTGCACTGAGATTTTTGCTCAAAAACATATGATGCAAACTATCACAAAAACAAGGATGAAACAACAGAAACACCTTGTTTTGAAGGATAGCAGCAACACGCACCAATACTATCGTAGAAAGGTGTGAACTAACAAAACCGGCTAAACACAGATGACGACAAACATCCCAAAAAGACAGGCTTTTTGCGGGCGATCGATGCAGATATCTAATTTTACACTAGCGGTCTGTAGCTTCCAATACCGATAGCAGAGATACCAAGGGAACCGGATAGTGGAAGCATTTTTGAACACGGCTTCAGAAAGGTCGTCTTACGCCCCGAGGTAACGCGAGTCAAAATCATATAAACTTTATCGCTTCATTCAACAACGCGGGGTTCAGCGAATGCTTTTACTACAACTGGCAATCCTTCTGGCTGCAACACACATTCTATCGTAAGGTGAAACATACAAGCGAAAAGGTTAGCATAACATGTCCTTCTGTATTTTCTGATTGCAGCTTTCCCTGTAAATGAGCGTCTAGTAACCAACTGGTTCCAATTAGAGCGTGCTTGATTTGTCCCTGTGTAATTAGGATTGATAGAGATAGAGACGAAAATCACAACAACTGGGTGAGAGCTAATCGGCTTCCCGACTAATCACAAGCCCGAAACCAGAAGGCAATCCTTATTAACAACAAACTCCTAGGCATTATTATTACCCACACGGTTTGATGCTTTAAAATGCGAACAAATTTTATTACAACGAAGGTTATCGCAAAAGACGGGCAGTTGTGTCGCCGGGGGTATTCGAACGGAACTGGGACCATTTTTTACGCAATAAATCAACAAGAGGTCAACCAACTTCTCCATTTAGCAACCGGGTGTATTCATCGCAGTGCTATTCGCAAATTTTGGATTAGGGTTTGACCGGGAGAAGGTTTGACAGTGAACTATGATCTTTTCCATATGAGATACAGGGCTACCGCAAGGTCCTTTGTCACTTTTGCAATGATTTTTTGTACACATTTCCAAATATTTTGAATATTATTCATATCATTTAAAGACATTGAAACAGAATAGGAATTGAAAGAAAATTTAAAGGATTTTAGCGCAACCATTTCGCACAAGTACAACCATTACAACAAAAAAAAGGCCAAACACACAATCTGACTGATAATTTATGGCGCCGACACACCACCACCATTAGTGAGGCTCGCGAGAAAGATGTTCTAGCACACAGCAACCAAAGAAAGAAAAAGACTACGCCACGAAATAACCACGCAGAACTGCAGCCCCCTATTCCGGCCCTGGGCAGTGCAAAATGATAAAGCAGAGCAAACCATTTCGCAGCTTTCCCTTCCCGTGCCAGTTGGGGGAGTGTGTTCCATTGCTCCAAATCTTGAACTTGTGTTATGAAGGGTGAGGATGATTTATAGGTCGCTCAACAACGGCAGCGAACATTCGCATCTGCACACTCCCTAAACGCTTCCAATTAGTTCCAATCGTGATTTACTTTCGGTAATGACGGTATACGGCAATAAGAAAAGACGAAACGAAGCAATTAGAAAAAAATGGCGTAATGGGAGAAACCCGAGCCAAAAAAAAATAGCTTGATGTGCCAATACATCATGTGAGTGTTTAGATTTTCCCTTCCCCGCTTGCGATTGGTCTGATAAGATTTGAGAGAAAATTTGCACATTTCCCATCACAATTCCAAAGAAAACAAGGGTGTCAACAAAAAAGTGATCGATCAGCGAGGAAAAAAATGCAAAATTCGCGACAAAATGTGAAACGATCATTTTCGGTTTCCGGTCATTGACACACACACACACATACGCGCAGACATTGCAAAAAAGGAGGTTTAGAACTCTAACTCGCAACACATAACACAAACTCCTTCCCATCCCATTGGAAACACAATCCAGAGGGAAAGGGGGGAAGGGTCGCTTTTGCTGCACTTTTTTTCGCATATCACCCCCCCCCCCCCCACCCCGCTCTCTCTCCTATTTATCTCTAATGTCAATACGAAAGGCAATCAAAATAAACAAAATCCGTATCCGTCCTTTCCCTCCTTCGCATGATGATGATTCTCTCCTTTCCCTTGTGCATCCCTTTCCTTCTCTAGATGTGCGCTTCAAGGTAGAAGAGGAGTGTTGTGTTATGTTGGTGCCTTCTGCTCGTTTCGTTTACGATACACACAAAGTAAACAAATATTCGGTACGCGCCACCGAAGAGACGACGACGACGACGCCACCGACTCACGCACTCACTCTCACGCGAGTGCGAACGAGCGCGACCGGGTGCGAGTGTTGTGTTGTGGTTGGGTGTTTTTTTTTGTCTTCCCTTCTACAATTTTATTCCACCTTCCCCTACCGCTACCGCCACCTAACGCCAGAGAGCGCATACAAACGCTACTACACCGCTGTTTTTTTTTCCTTCTATGCGCGGCAAAAGGGGGCGTTAAATAGTGCGCAAACGGGGTTGCTGTTGGTGGTGGTGACGCCGCAGCACACCAGAATCGAATATCTGTTCTAAATCACGTTTTGTTGATGCGGTTCCGCGCGGGCCAGTGATCTTGCCCGCGGAGCGGGGGGACAAAACACACCGCCCACCGGGAAGGGAAAGGGAACACAGCGCACCGGAATCAAACATTGATGATCGATACCGTGTGCGCGAACCAAAACCCGCAGCAAGACGGGCGCGCGCGCGCGCTCGACTGGCCCAGTGGCGCCAGAGTCTCCCGCCAAGCGGTCCCCTTTCCCTTCCTTCCCGCAGGCCACCTTTAAGATGCGTTGCCCCCGCACACACACACACACGGGCACACGGGCACGCGTATCGAAATTCAAGAAGCGAGAGAAGAAAATGAACGTTCATTCTTCAACGATCGACACCATCATCACCATCATCATCATCATCATCGTCATCTTCATCAACATGCGTATGTGTTCTTTTTTTCCTTTCCTTTCCTCTTCCTCCTCCTTTCTCACCCTCTCGCGATCCGGAGGCTTATTACCCAGGCGAAGGTGGAGAACCGCTAATCGATTTCGCAACCGATCGGCAACCTCCACCACCGCTAAACACTCACTCTGATTTGTTTTTTTTTCTCGGTAAATTCTAACTCGATTCGCAAAACTAATAAAAACCCCTCTCGTTCTCTCTCTCTCTCTATTGATCTTCTATCCAATGCAACCAACAACAAATAAAACCAACACGAAAGAAAGGAGAAATCCAATTGCAATTCCATTAGCGCATTAGAAAAGCGGTTCTAGCACAACAGCCAATCCACTTCACAATCACTGTTTTTTTTGTTTTTGCTTCCTGCACCGCGTCCCTGTGCTAATTGAACTCAATTTAAATCTCCAGCTGTGCGCAATGTCTCGAGATTTTGCGCATCTTGCGCGGGCAATTAACTTCTTTTTTTTGCAGCAAATTTTTTACTTTTTTAAAACACAATAAAAAGCGATTTTTTTAAACAAGATTAAACAATGAACGCAAACACAAAACATAAAAACATTCACTCCCGGTGAGGAACGCACTCTTCGCGACGGCAGCAGTAGCAGAGCACCGACGACGACGCGACCTATACGCAACGCGATCGAATCGTGAACTGATTGGCGTTAAACGCCGTGCACGCTCGCTCGGCTGAGAAACCTTCGCAGGCTCTCTCTCTCTCCGCGCACCATTCGTCGTCGCGGGGACACCCCCCTGTGCAAAGCGACGGAAGAAATCATTCCCTTTCGCGCATTTTCTCAGGCCTTCTTTTTTCCTCCAACGGCAAATTTGTCGAGCAGCGTTTCGAGCTACCCGTCCCTGGCTCCGCTTCCTACCCCTCGCCTGAGCACGCTGCTGAAGGATGTGGATTAGGCATGTGTAAAATGAACGAGAATCGCACCGTTCGAACAGTTCGATAAAGTGAACGAACGAACGAGATTCTTTACAAAAAGAACGACCAGGACTTTTGGAAGAAACTGACTACACCGAACGCGTTCGAACGTTCCGTCAGTGTTCGACGGCACACATAAATGTGGTAATGAAACGTGCAAAATCATATTGCTTTCTCGCTCTTTCTCGCACCGTGCGAACGGGTCGTCAGAGATCAAAATGTACCCTGTTGGTGTTGAAATCGTACCCATACAACTCAATTCCTCGAACGCCGTCGAATTTGTCCAGCAGTGTTCGATACGTGTGCTGTTGGTGTGGAAATCGTATCTATACGACTGAATTCATCGAACGCGTTCGAACTGGTGTTCGATCTGTGTTCTGTTGGTGTATAAATCGTACCTACACAACTGAATTCATCGAACGCGTTCGAACTGGTGTTCGATCTGTGTTCTGTTGGCATGGAAATTATACCTATACAATTCAATAGATCGAGCCCGTTCAAACGGATTACTCATTGTTCGCGAATGAACTGAACTGAATTGATTGCGCTCATCATGTTGATCCATATTTAAGTAGTTTTTTTTAAATAGAATCCTTAAGTGTGTATAAGGCATGGGGTACAATATATGCAGGAGACATTTTTGCTCGTATTAGTTTTTTACATGCTAGTTTTTGGTCGGTTTTGCGATGGATTGTGTTGACCAGACAGCCGAGTGTTTAATGTTTTTAAATGATTGGTTTCAACCGCAGAATGAGTACTTCTTTGGCTACAGTATGCGTCTATGGTGGGTAAATGAAAAAGATAACGAGCGTTCTTTGTGAATAAAAACCTCATGAAACAAAGAACGAAAGAATCGTCGTTCGCGTTCGGTTCTTTTTGGTGAGCGAACTAGTTCGTTCGCGTTCGGTGAAAAGAATCGTTTTGCCCATGCCTAATGTGGATGTTTGGATGTGTTGGTGCGTCAGACGGCCAATCGCTGTCAGCCGTCGTCCGTGCTTTTTCCCTCCATAGCGCTATCTCTTTCACGCGTGTGGTCAATGCTCGCGAGCTGTTGTGGCGCTTAAAAAAACCGTTAACAAACATTGCGGCGCTGCATTTGATTTTTCACAAATCAAACCAAAAAAGCGCAATGAGTTCAATCGCTGCAATGTAAAAATGACTAAGGAATCGCTATCTCACGCTGGAGGGTTGGCTGAGCAACGCGCAGAACCCTATTTCGAAGTAGCGCACGCAACACAGGTGGCCATGGCCGTGCATAGGAAAGCTTAAACCAAATTACATAAAGCTTAAGATTATGAGACACTATGATTTTCCTTTTATATGTTGTAGATTGCACAGATATGCTGAGTCGTATGCGCATGGGTGTGAGTGTGCGTGTGTGTGCACAACTGTCGCCGAATGTGTTTTCTTCCGGAATGTTATGATCCATCGGTCAAAGAAAGGAAGGTGTTCATGACGGTGTTTTTTTTATTGTGGAGCTGCATCCTTCCCCCTGCCTGCAGCGTATGCATCGGGCAGGATACAGTGTGGCAGTATGCAAGTTGCCCGCTGGATAGGAGCGGGCCCGCGGCACCGCCATCATTCCGCACATCTTAACAGCATGCCCGTCGTGGGTTCTAACCGCGTATGAACCGTCCGCCGTAGCAAGAGGTGACTATCCGGCTACGTGGTACTCAAGTCCTGAAAAGGCCGGCATGATCGCGTAGGCCATTACGCCAATAATAATAATAAGAAGAAGAGGAATAACATAGCATAACAACCCACACCCGGAGAAGAGATTGGCTTATCTTTGTTGCTGCCGTGTTACCGCTGTGACGCGACAAATGCACGGAATGCACTCGACCAAAACATGAACCTACCGATCCGAACCCATTCCAAGGCACGGCGTCATGATACCGACTCAAAACCAACAAGCCACCAGATTCTGGACGGACAGGTGCAGTATCATACGCGCGTAATAAACCAAACCAGAATTCTCTTTTGTATGAATTCAATTCAAATTTTGTTTCCACTTGCGTCTGCTAGCGGAATTGGAAAGAAATGTGTAACATATCACATGCACGTTTGCTTCGATCGTTTGTCTTTTTAATACCCCCAACAGCAGAACTGGTCGCAAAGATGGTGGTGCCAATTAAATGGTTGTATTGTCTCCTAGGTAGCGGTAATCGACCGGGCGGCGTACAGTGCGTTTTCTGAGAATGCATGGAGTGTGTAGACGCAGCCGGTGACAATGCACGCATCAGAATCAAACAGTTTTGGGGTTCCCGCACGCACACACACACACACACTCGCACGCACGCATGCACGCGCGTACGCGAGAACGCACCCCCGAACGCGCGTACACGCACGATCGATTTCCGCTACCTTATCGGTAGAATTGCTGGCTTAACTTGTAGCGCATCCTCATCCAAAGCACCGGGAGGGAAGGGGGATCGCGGCATGATAGAGTGGACGATCACTTTCCCCGCGCTGTGTGTGTGTCCGTGTGTGTGTGTCGTGGCCAGAAAACTCGAGACAAATTCCGGCACATTGAAAAAAAAAATTTTTTTATTGCCACTATACACCGTGCTACATGATCTTTAGAAGGTCGTTGAAGCATCAAACATGTTCAGATTTAAAAAAATATTAGATCAGTGTTAGACGTTCTCGTACGCTTGTTTGAAATTGGCTTCTTCACCCTCGATTGGCACGGGCATTAAATGGCCTCATCAGCAGCGGCACGAAATAAAATAAACCATCAATACACCGATAACACTTTAAATCCCAAAATGAACCAGCTTCTCCCGCATCGTCAAGGTCACACACGAATAAATAAATGCTAACATCCACCAAATACAATACACAACCGCAATGTACATATATACCAACGCATACACACAATCAGCTGACGGCGAAAGGCACGGGCTGAAGCGCAAGTAAGGCAAGGCAGGGAGGGGAAAGGGAGTGAGAGGAAGAGGAGGAAGGAATGGAATGAGCCCCAATATTTTTTGAATTTTTCGGCCGTTTTTTTGCTCCGCCGTCTGAAATAGTTCATCCATTCCTTCAGCAGATGGCGCTCGTTCCGCACCTAAAAACTGCAAGAAATACGCCGGCTATCGTAGTTTTGGCTGAAGTCTAGCGTATTTTTTTGCGTATTTTTTGACGCAAAACTACGCAAAAAACTACGCAGAAAACTGCTCGAATTTGCGCAGCGGGACATCTCGCGCTTGCCTGCCGCGCGTTTGGTGTGTGGTAAACAACAACGCCACCGAGAACGCGTGCTTTCTTTCTCGATCGCTCTCACTCAGTTGAGATTCGACCACAACCGATACTACCACAAACCACCGCGCGCAATCGGTGGCGAAGTCGCGCGCAAGTCGGATCGATCACACGTGTAACAAGGGTGCGCATAAAACCTATTCCTTCTCTGCTTTTCCTTAAAAGCTTGCCGTTATGTACGGGCAGAAGGGGAAGGCGAAACAACTCCCTTCGCGTGTGCTTCCTGTCCGAGATCCTGGTGGCGACACGCGCATAACGGAAAGCCAGCGCCTCACCACATTCATCACAAGGAGAGCATAAAAAGGGGATGGAGAAACAGTGAGCAGCACACAACACTTTACACGCGTAGCATCGTTGCTTTCTTGACCCCACCCCACTCCCTTCAGGGACCAAAGATTGATCGCATTTTGCGCTCCTCGCGCTGGTTTCGCGCGACACATTCGCGATTGCTCACGCGCTTTGATGGCGAATCGAACCTCCAGCGTGATGGGGTGGTATATGCGCCTTTCCCCCCACTGTGTCCATTCGTGCGTGCTGGTGACACAGAGATCGAGCGCATAAATGTGTGGCCCACGCTTGAGAGAGAATAGGAGCCGATCGGCTTCGTTTCCCCCATCCCTACATGAGCCACCCATCCGACACAGACGACATTCGAAGCGCGTCAAAAGGTAAAGGAATTTCCGGCCACGAACAATCCCACTCGCTCGCGAGGGATGAAAATTGCAAGCAATTTGTTCGTGCGATACGTGTGTCGGAAAGCATTTCTAGTTTAGAGCGAGCCAACATTGTTTTTATTAACAAATGGACAAATGTTTATTTCTGATGCATCGAAAGCCTTTCTGTTTTTTTCCATTGTTAATTTAAGAGACGTGTTATAAGTCTAAAGAGTTTATTCAATTGGATTTGTATTTCATTTTATATTTTGCAATTCAAATACGTTGGAGCGGTGGCACAAATGATTTTTGATACTTAGCAGCAGATTTTCAGCCAGAAAAAATGTAAAAAAACGCTGATTTTCGCAGCTCATGCATGATTACATTTTTCAGCTTAAACATACATAGTTTGCCAAGAAAGGTTTAAAACAGTTTAAACAGTTTGTATTCAAATGTATTCAACATGTTATCATCCATATCAAACAGCTATAAGGAAAACAACCCGATTTTCGAAATCCAATAGGACCGAACGAAACTGTCAATTGAGTATTAAAAAAATTAAACTCAAATAGTTGAAAGGGAGCAATTGACAGATTATTACGATTATTTCATTACGTTCAGTTCAGATTATGACAAAAAATCACATTTACAACCAAAATCAGATCTGCTCGAAAGCCTTGTATACACAGGTGTTTATAAAGTTATATAAAGAAAATTAATTATAGGTTAAAGAAATTGACATTTCTGCATCACCTTATTGAATTTTGTGATTACAAGCATCCGATACTTACAGGGTTCGTTTAGCCATCTCAACACCATCAACAATTAAATCGCAATTCAATAACAATCGGAAAGCGAATGTTTTCTCATTGGTTACTACTCGGGAGTGTACGGTTCGCGACACACATGACAATATTGAATAGGTAAAGAGTTACACAGATTGGAAATGAAGATGACTGTTGTTGAGCAGGCTAGAGAAAAAACCCTGTAGCCTAACAAGTCAAGTCTTTGCTGCAATTGTTCGGTTCGGTTGAGAATCGATTCGGTACGGCCGTGTAGCAGCAGCCGCATATATTGAGTGAACCACCAGGCAGACCCGAAGATATGAGGATTAAATACCAATAATAACATCAATATGATATCAGCATTTTTTATCAAATGCTGCAAAAAAGATGATTTGTTATTAGTTTACCAAGTTACTTCTTGAAATTAATTATCCAGACACAATTTTGATACATTCTGTTTCGTTTCTTTTTAACAAGCAATGATAAAAATACAGTGAAATAAAAATAATCCATCATTCTTCTTCTTCTTCTTCTTCTTCTTTGGCACAACAACCGCTATCGGTAAAGGCGTGCCTGTACCCACTAGTGAAGTGAGATTGGCTTTCAGTGACTTATTGTTACCATAGCAGGATGGTCAGTCAGTCCAACATATGGAGACCAGCTTATCCATCTTTAGATTAACAATTTCATTACCAATGCATTCAAAATTAAAAAAAAAAACCAGTAACTAAAAATAACCCATTTTTCTTATTCAAAATATTAGCTCCTTCATTTAACATAAACAAAATACATTATTTTGAAATCTACAAACTCTCTCAAAATGCATGGACCTCTACCTCTAAATACATTTATACAGTCTATTATATGTCAGAACAATTCTAGCAAGTATGACCATGGCTCATTTTCCATAAGCTCTCTCCAGAAACACTGGTTGATTTATAAAATATGTATCAACAAAATCAATTGCGCGCCCATGCACCAAACCATAATATTATTCAAGCCCCCCTTTTTGCAGGCTTCCCCCAGGCACGGGGAAAAAATCATCCCGAAATAACAGATGAAGAAACCCAACCATATGTGAACACAACACACAACAGAGCAAAAGTCACTTTGGCTCGCGCTGCAGTTAATGCTGTCCACCCCCTCCCCCGCACTGTGATTCGATCGTATGCTCTATATGCTGCGAATTTTGCACTCCATAAGATTGTTCCGCGTAGGAAGATCGGCTCCGCCGTTTTTGCTGTTTTTTTTTCTTGCCGCCATGGAGGCACACGGAGCAACAGCAAAACGCAATAATCCTCACGTTGTGAAGCAACTCAATCCCAAATCATGGCAGCGGGATCGAAAAATAGAGTCTGCAAGCGCAAAACGCTCCAGCAGCGCTAATGGCCGATCGGGAATCGGTGTTAGACAAACAGCGTTCTTTCCACCTTTTGCGCGCGTGCACGATCGCGGCCCTATTTGCGACCCCCATCCCACGACTTCCATCCATCGGCGTTTGCTTCAATACACAGGCCGATCCCCAATCGTTCTGCGTCCCGAGGGAGGTTGGTTGGAGAGTTCGAAGCACTTTATCTGTGGCTCATGATCGATCTGTGGATTCAGCTGTGATCCTGGTCTGTGCGCGTTGGTTGAGGCGGCTCGGCTGGGGGACTGCGAGGCTTAGGAGCGTGATCGAATTGCCGTGGCGTGGCGAAATGGAGCGCGCAATGGAATCGTTGCATCAGAGATTTATTCTAGGTTTTGCACTTCTGCAGTTTCTTTTGCACGCGAGTTGCATTTCCCCTTCGTGCCTATTCTCGCTGCTCTCCGGGGAGCAATCTGAGCCTTTGAAGTTGAGTAGCGCGATGGTCTGCGATCAGGGGTCCTTTTTTGTTCCACGTTTAATATTATTTTCACTGTACAATTACGAGTCGAACAGGCTTGATTTGATTTGTGCGTGATGGGAATAATAGAAACGTATTCTTTGAGAGCTATCTAGACCTGAACATGTCAATCAATAGCAAATAGATTCAATCTAGATAAGAGAATACGGGAACCATTACAAAATAAAAATGCAATAAAAATTTGCGAATTCAACAAGGATACCCCGACAAGAATAGGGGAAAACTGAAACAACCCAAAATTGTTAATTTACACTTTTTGGAAACTAATCGATAATTGTAATCAAAATTTCATACATATTTTTGGACATATGAGAAAGCATAACCATGGACATACGAAAGCATATTTCAACTATTTAAACAACATGTCATATGTTTAAGACTGGAATAATTTAGAATAAAAATAATGAAGCAAGTTTGGCACTTGTTTTTGTAAAACAATATCATACTAAGTCGACATTTTATGGTTCTGTTGACATAATCATGCATAGCCGACCAATGTTGTGCCATATGGAGTTTGATCTCGATGTAAAAACAACCGTCTAGAGTTGTAAAGCCTTCCAATGTTTGAAAATCAATCAAATCATAAAACAAGATCATATCTCCAACAACCATCTAGCGATCTTTGATCCCGTCTATATTCTACGCACTCAGCTACATAGTATCGCAGTTTGCAGACGATTCGTTCAAATGCGCCAGGCCGAACAGTCATCACACAATCTCAGCGACATGAGCGAACTGTTCCTCCCGTCTACACACCTTTGCGTTACAAAACGCATAAATCACAAGCGCCCCATCCCGACGGCAGTGACAGGTCCGCGCGCGGACATCCCGCCACCATTGCGTGTGCGCGCCGCCGCCCCCATCGTGTATGCGCATAAAACGTGCGTTCACATAGCCATTGGATGCAGGGCCGTCGTGTGCATCATGCGCGCACCAGCATCAACAACCCCGTCCCATGACGAATGTTGTCGAAGCGGCAAAAAATGGACCACAACCAGCAGGCGCTCAGAACGAACCAGAAGAAGTGAAAGCACCACTCAATGCGCAAAGAAAAGGACATCAAACGTACTGGAAGAGCAACGATTCTCGGTGCAGCATCGCTGCACGATCGGTGGTTCACCGGTGGTGCCCGGTAAGAGAAAGAGAGATTGTGTGTGTTTGTGTCACCACACATTAGTGGCGACACTGGCCAGCGACAAAAAGCAGCAACTGTCGCAAACATTATGCCAGCGGGCAGCCGAGCCAATCGCAACGGATAGGCGCACGGCGCTAAACACGGTGATGCATTTGGGCGACGATCATCGTTTGGCTAGCCCATCCAACCCAGCGAGAGAGAGAGGTCAATGATATTGATGCGGGCAATGTATGCAACTGCACGCTTTCGCAGTAAAAAAAACGGAGCAGCGATCGTCTTGGCGGGCGCGCGTTGGGTGTTGTTGTTTGAGTTTTGGGGTCTCCCACATTTAGGACGCAGCATTTCGTATACATTCAACGTTTCGTTCGCGCTTGTCACAACAGCAACAAACGAGGTGTATCGTTCAAGAGTGAGAGTGCCTTTTATGGGTATTGTAGAGGTTTCCGTCCAAAAAAGAATAATTAACATTATGTTGAACATGTACAATGGACGCAACACGTTTTTATTTTGAGGAACAATAAAAATTTAATTGCTTATTGGAGTGACAGATCGACATATGCATGATAAGAATTCGTGTAGAAATGTTATTATTTAAAAAAGAAGATCAATTGCGAATCAATTTTTTCTTATGATGCTTGCAGGAAGATATCAAGTAACAAAAAGACGAAAGGAAGAAGCAATATAAAGCTTAAGTTCTACACATAATTTACCATAAAATTGACTATATTATTAGATTACTATTGGAAACTAGCAACTAGCAATATTCGACTAGGAACTAGAAATATTCGTAGTTTTAAACCATACAAAACTATTAAAAATTGTATTATTTTTAAAATTCCAGATACCAGCAAGCTTTCTTTAACATGAACATCACTAAAAATATATCGTGACAACAAGTAAAATAAGCCAATACGGATCACCTATCATAATATGAAGCGCGAATGACATGTTGGTTGCAACCATTTTTTATCGCGATACTTGATGTTTTCATCCATAAAACTGAAGGTTTTAAGCAAATTAGTACATTTAATGGATAAATAAAAGAAAAAAAAACGACTGAAAGCATGAATCAAAGTCTGCACTAAACCATCAATTTCTCATCATAAAGACTAACTAGATTGTTTTCGAATTCGAGAAGAATTGACAAAAATGCTGCAAGAAAATTATCGTTTTACAGGATTTTGCGTTTTACATGCATAGGAAGTATCCGAAATACGCTTTTAATGGGAACAGACAAGAAACCGCATATTTGTCGAATTTCATGGTTTCCACCCAAAACAAAACAAATTTTCGTTTAGTTTTACGTGAAGTGATTCGATTTAGCCACCACAACAATTTTTTGATACTGATTTATGATAACAATTTTATAGCTTCTTGTAGGATTTCTAAAATTTGACCAGAAAATAATTTAATCCACATTTGATAATTTATGGATCAAATTTGTCCAATTAGCTCAATGAACTGTCGAATTGCGAAAACTACGTAGCTCTGAATCAGCGTATAAAAAATTGTTCAATAAGGAAGTTCAAACTAAGTTATCCATTTTAAGAGGAAAATGAAGGCAGTAAAAAATTCAACAAAAATACAATTTGAAACAAGGTAATATAAACATGTTGAAACAAAATAGGACCTGGTATAAAAAGCTCTTATTGTACATAACGTGTAGTGTAGTGTATAAAATTGAAGTTGAAATAAAAAATAAAAATCGTTTTTAAATTACAGCAAAATACACGATATCCTCTTGACATGACAGTATTAACCCTCTAGTTCCCTACCCATTTAGATGCCTTTAGACGGACTTCAGAACAATCGATACAACCAGACACACACAGATCCAATGTAAATTCCTGATAATAAAAAATAATAAACTAAAAGTTAATAAACTAACAACAATTTGCCCGATGTTGAAAGGATTCATTTCCACTATCTCATCACAAGAATCAAAGAAATGATGTTTCTCATCTTAAAAAAACAAAAATCGATTAAAAGCTTACATACTGCTCCATTTGTACAGAACAGTTTAAGTGAAGTGATCACAACCTATTTATGTCCTTCCATTCGCTTCCAGTTCCAGCGCGTCCCTTTGCATTCCTCCACGTTCCTGCGTACACACACACACACACACTCCGCACACGCGTAACTCGAGCAGTTGTGATTGTGCGTATCTTGTCCCTTTTTTGTACGCCAGGCAGTGCGCGATATCCACCGAAAACCGGCCGCTTCCTAATCCGGAACAAATTGACTCCCGATAAACGCTCGATCACTTATCTGGCGCCGGTCGGGAAAACCGGGCTCATTTCATCACGCACACACCAGGCGCGCACACGCACAACAGAGCTCATTGCTGGGAGCATCGATGAAGAGAAAAACGGGGGAAACGTCGACCGGATCGACTCGACTTACTCGCTGGGCTCTCGGCACGCTTTGACCGCTTTAAAACGCACTGGGATCGTTCGTCATCTCAAGAGAGCGAGTGATAGGGGGGGGAGTGTTGATGAGGGCCCAGACATACAAGATGTTGTCCCACCCCTCACCTCAAAGGGTGCATTGAAATGTTGTGCGAAGGTGGAGTGTGTGCATTCGGTGCATGTTTCTGTTTTTGGACCGAGGCGCCGTTCGCTGGCTGGTTCGCGAAAAACAGGTCAGGGGAAAATGCATGCGGCCGCCGCCCGTCGTTATCAGGTGTACAACAGCACACTTGTTTAGCGATGCAGGTCTGGTGCGCCCAGTGGCCCTTTTCGAACATAACTTATCTTTGCAACACGCCCTCAGAGCGGGCAAACACACATGCGTGTCGTGTAGCGTTGGTTGGCACATTAATAATATTTTGCAAAAGAAAAATGGCAAAATGAGCATAAAATCAACGCTTAAAGTGACACCCTTTCGTTCGCTTTTTTTTTCCTGCTGCAACGAAACAGCCCCCACACAGCCTCAATAGTAAAAGCAAACAAGCAAATGCTAAATATGGGACGATAAAAACAGCTTTTTACTGTGTTTGTGTATTTTTTCCCCCAACCTAAACAGCAACAAACACCATAAAAATACATAATCTAATCTTCACTGCTTTACTCTAACCCACTTGCAAAGAGGATGAGGAGGTTGTAGGGAGGGTTAGATCGTTCGTTCATGTTATCATTAAAAAATCATCGCATCTTAAGCACCGACACTAAACGATGCGCCTGTATCGTGTCACGTAAGTGCACGACAAATGGGAACATTAGGGCCAACCGGGGGCCTCCATCAGCCAGCCAAACCACGCGCTCGCTCCGCGCTTTTGCATCATGTGTGTGTGTGTGTGTGTGCATCGCGGTCGCGTGGCATCCACATCCCGTGGAACCGGCGGACGCCTCTTCAGCGAGCGCACCAGACACAGGAGGCTGAGGTGTCTGTGGGGCATAATAATCGACCATAAATGATACGATCAAGCTGATGACCGGCGCATGCCTGGGGATCGGGGGGCGAAGAGAACAGACTCATCATGCTCTGTCCTGTTCCGTTTGCAAGATACTGCCAGCGATCAGTTGCCTGCTAACACACACACAGACAGTGAAGTGCAGCAACATAAGTGTACGCGCGCACCTTCATAACGGGGCAACACAACCAACGACGCGCTGCTCCTAAACAGGGCCATTTACACAGTTACTTTGGATCCGACAAACAGGTGTAGAAAGTGGCGAAGACACTCGTGCGGGAGGGCATATCGCTGCCACTGAAGAGGAAGAACGGGAACGCCGAGAATTGCCGACAGGCCGGCGACTATGTCTTGTTTTTCTTTTTCCACCGATCGAACACCGATCATTTTCCTCCAGAGTCTTGGGACTTGAGACTAGTGATGGGAAAAATGTTTTGAAAAGTTTTTGTCTGAATCGATTCCGGCTAGCTCCGCAGTTTTCTGGAAACGATTCCGGATAGTAGGTCCGGAATCAGTTTCCGGAATCGATTCCGGAATCGGATTCGGAATCTACTCTGGAATTGATTCCGGAATCGACTCCAGAATCGAAATCGGCTCCAGAAGTGATTCCGTAATCGGCTCCGGAATCGGATTCGGTTTCGGAATCGGCTCTGGAATTAGAATCGGTTCCGGAATCGGCTCCGGAATCGATTCCGAAATTGGAATCAGTTCCGGAATCGGCTCCAGAATCGGATCCGAAATCAGCTCCGGAATCGGCTCCAGAATCGCTCCGGAATCGCTCCGGAATCGCTCCGGAATCGATTCCAGAATCGGCTCCAGAATCGGCTCCGGAATCGGAATCGACTCCGAAATTGGTTCCGGAATCGACTCTAGATACGGAATCTGCCCCAGAATGCCCCGGAATCGAAATCGGTTCCGGAATCTGCTTCGAAATCGGAATCGGTTCCGGAATCGGCCTCGGAACCGGCTCCGGAATCGGCTCCGGTATCGACTCCAGAATCGGAATTGATTCCGAACACGGAATCGGAATTGAATAGGTCCGATTCCGAGCTCCCACCACTACTTGGGACCAATCTTGTGAAGGGAGTGAGTGTTTGGGTGATAAAAAAGTACACAACTAAATGCTTTCCACGTGCCCGGAGGACCCATTCTTGACTCGGCACTTTAAGCCCTTTTCTTGGGTGTCCAAACGAATAAAAAAGAAGCTGCCAGAAATGAGCATTCGAGACATGAAAGTAACATAAACATAACAGAAAGAACCCTTTTTTTATCCCATGTACATGTACATGTGCCAAAGGAAAAGGCCCACATGATCGGGGTTTAGTGAGATGGAAACCATTTTCTTATTAAATTATGCACCACAAACCGAGGGAAAATCTCAACCACCGTTGAAGAAGCTCAAATTGTAACAGCAGTAAACACACAACGATAAGATCACTTCGTAATGAGGAGCGATTTGGGAGTGAACTTTCGGGCTTTCGGGGGATGTGTTGGCGTCCTCACACCAATATAAAATGCGCCCCGCACGGACTTCTAAATCGATCTTGGCGATAAAGCAATTTGCTGCAATAGCTTCCGGCGGCAGTAACAGCTTTTTGCACTGGAGAAGGAAGGATGCTTCATTTTCCTTCGAGCGGGAGCCGGGATTGCAACTCGAGTGGGTAAGTTTACGACCGTTTGCTTCCTTTCCAGCGTTATGAGGGAGTTATGACGGTTAGCAATGGGGTAGAGATGATAGGAGGTCCGAGATTCCAAAGCGATAAAAAAGGGAACCCTCTCCGGCCATAACCTAGCGCAACCTAGGACGTTGGAAACGAATGATCGAGACCAGAGAGGGCAGCGCACAACACGAGTGGCAACGCGTGACAAGCCACACAGCAGCCCCAACTCTCTCTCTCTCTCTGTGTGTGAGTGTGTGCTGTGTTTAATATATTTATAAAGCACTTAAAAGGAAACGGCTCCATCATAATCTTACGGTCCTGTGACGAGCGAACGCCACAAGAAATGCGAGAGACGGAAAAGCAACAAAAAGCAAAGAAAAGAACGTTCGCAGACTGTATAGCACACACACACGGACTGCATAAGGCACCGCCGCCGGGTCGGTTGGGGGTTGGTTGGTGAACAGCAATATCAACAGACAAACCGCACCATGTCCGAACGAATCCCCACAAAACGCTCCCTCCTCTCCCTCTCTCCCGGTATACGTTCAACTTCTTGGGCGAACTTTGGCAGATGAATCGAAAGTAACGGTAGCGCGGCAACAGACAGCGACGTATCCAAGAAAGGGCGCAAACGTTGCGGTGCTCGATGATGCTGGGACACAAGCGATGTGCTGCAGCTGTGCAGCAATACGCTGTGCGCACTTCGAGCAGTTTTTGGATGCATAAATCCGACTACATAAAATGCGCCCGCGTTTGGTGCGAGGGGTGGCGAAGGGGTTGTTTTACGACCGATTAGACTGTCAAGCACAGTTTGTTTGGAAAACATATGATTTTATTTCTCTATTTGAGCGCAAGGGTAGATGGGGGTTGTGGGGGGGTATATTTGCACACTTACTATGTCATACCGTCGTGTGTGAGAAATGATGGAACGTGCGCTAAATGGCAATTAAATGTACTAAAAATAAACTTTAAATTCAATCATTGAGTGATAGCGCTGAAAACGAGCATTTAAATGATTTAAACACATACAATTGCAATTTTTAAAAGTGATTCTGCTACATAGTTGGGTTATTGTTAAATCATTTGAAAAGGCTATTTTTTACCGGATTATTGCTAAGCTGCTTCTATCATCCAATGGGATCAAAACAAACCAACTAGCTATCCGAGTTGTTGCGATGAGAAAGTATCATCATATTGGACTTTAGCGTAGTGAGAAACCAAGTGGTCTCATAGGAATATTGGTAAGTGCTCGGTTCCGTAAAAGTACACGTGCTCTCGTACGTAGGTTCAAATCCATATTGCACCAAGGGCATATGTAGCAAATAACTAGTATCGTGCTTCGTGAAACAATGATTATTGATTGAAATCAAGAATTTAAATAATAAAGCTTCATAGATCTTTGAATGAATATACAAATGTATACAAGTCTTAAAGGATGCATAACTCTTAAAGTTATCATTAGCAGCCTAAGGCTTTACAAAGGCAACAAATGTCTAGATTATGTAACTTCAACCCTCTGGACATTTGCAGATCTTAAATGCAAAGCCCTTGCGATATTAAGTCTCACCGACTTCCCGTACAATTTTTCACACAACCCCTTCCCTTGGATGGATATCTATCAAACCAATGATTGGTTGTCGGAACGGAATCATGTCTCTCCTTCGTTCGGATCCAGCCAACACACCGATCGTACGCGTGCCAAAACCGGGCCTCTGCTGCTATACTGCGCTACTTACATCGCATGCCGCCCGGACACCGTTATATGTCATTCTAATTTGTTCTACCTTCTCTCTACTTCTGACACGCACACAAGCCCCCGCAGCTCGCTCATCGGCATCATCATCAACGGGCGGGCTGAGATTGCAACAACGCGACGCTCGATATGCAACAAGGCCGTCCCGTGTCGCGTGTCTTGGTCCGAGAGCGAGCAGGAGCTGAGGTGAGGGTGGGTGTAGAGTGCACTTTAAAGTGCGGCAAAACCGCGGCAACCCGCTGAGTGATTGCGATGGCGGGGTGGTGCGTACGACCGGGGTGGCGCGGCTGGAGAGGACACACACACACGGCTAGGCTACACGGTTCGGTATGATAATTGGATGACGATTGACGTTTGCCACCGAGCGAGCTCGGGCCAATGCGTTCGAGGTCGGTTCTGGAAGCATTGAGGAACACGCGGAACATACCAGAACTATCCGCCAGAAGTAATATAATGTTAAGTAATTTTGCAAAATTCAAAATAATAAGAATTCGAAGACAAATCCCAATAAGAAAAGCAATTGATGAAAATTATATTCTTACTTCATCAATTTGCAAAAATCATGCCAAGCTTTGTTCGTTCGCTGAAGGGGACATTCATGGCAGAAGGTAGCATATGAAACTCAATCAGCAGCAAGGGATCATTGTAACGTCATAACCGGTTCAGAGTAGTAGAGATAGTAGCTTCATCATTACGGCTGCGTTCAATTTTAAGGGAACGAACTGAATGAATGGAAATAATTTAATTGGTCTGTCTTCTCCTCCTACTTCCAGAATCGTAGTTGCCGGATTGTGAACTAATTTACCGATAAAAATGCCGTAATATGACAATTATGAAGAGAGGAAAATGGAAACCACAAAATACAATATATAATATTACATTTTCCAAGAAATGGTACACACCCACAGGGACATGATTTTATAATTCAACCCACAACAGGAGCATAACCGTTCCTTTTATTTTTAAAAATTTTTTTTCCAATTCGACCCTTCTTTTAAATGTAATACGTTGTTTCCGCAGAATTACATTCTACACATGCCAGAGGCATGTGTGGGCAGGGAGGTTACCACCTCCACTAGCGCACACTACAATTCCATTGACGTAATTGACTGTTCATAGCCCGCACTTGGGTTCGCATTTCCGCCACCTCCTGCTGCTGGGGGTTGTGTTCGTTACTTGCAGCGGGGAAAATCGTTAACAAGTTTTAGCTTTTTGTGCGTTACCCTTCTGGTTCCATCATTCTCTGACACTCTCACCCCAGCTCATTCGCTTAGTGATCCGATATGGTGAGCCCGATCTATCCCTTGCAGTGGGATAGTGTGTTACCCTGCTCCTTAATAGCACCGTGGTGAAGCGTTATCCTTGACGAATTTCCTCAATGAAACCCCTGCGCTACTTGCTATAGGACGTCGGGAGGGAACACTTGTGCCCTCAGTCGTGTGCATTAGTGTGCAACCATGCCCCACAATTAAAAGCGTTTTTATTGATGGTTGCATTGCAACACTGCTGTAAATTTGCGGTGTGCGTACACAATCGTTGATTAGTGGCTGGAGGAAAATGATTGCCTTCATTCTGTAACATTAATACACTTTGTGCATGCAACGAAATAATGAATTCTTCGCTGCAGTGTTGGTGCACACAAATATAAATTGCTATACATGATTGGAGCATAATACAATACAAAATGTGGCAGGAACAATATAGAAACTGTCCCTTTGAACCTCTTATTCTAACATCGACGTTACGACAATACATATTGGAAACATATCTTTGAGCATCGGGGCAGTCCCGTGGTACAGTCGTCAACTCGAACGACTCAATAACATGCCCATCATGGGTTCATAGGTTCAAGCCTAGAAATGACCGTCCCACCGTAGCAAGGACTTGACTATCCGACAGCGTGGTAATGGATTAAGTCTCGAAAATCTATATAGGCCGGCATGTCCGCGTAGGGGGACGATACGCCAAATAGAAAAGGATCTTTGAACATCGGATAACCAAGCAAATTACGACAGTAACTAAGAAGAATGCCACAAAAATCTTGGTTCAAACTTCATAATTTTTGTCTTTCGATGATGTTTCAATAAGTTGAACATGATTTTGATCCTCAAAGATATTTGGAAACATGCTGGAAAGTACTATTTCCCTCAAAATATCTAGCTCATCAGTAATCAGAGCGATCAATAAAATAAAGCTTCTCGCCTGCTAGATTTCAATCTATTCTCTGTTCGGTTTCAGTTCAATCTATCCATTTTCTACGCAATCTTAATTTGTAGAAATCATTGTCTTCCTTATCCTTACTGGAAATTTGCCGATTTTAATGTTATTTACTGTAACCGCATTAAGGGATGGATTCTGTATTAGATTAGTATAGGATACGGTAATGTCGGTTTAGTCTTTAAGACCGACTTGTTAATCCTGTAAGGCGGAGAATTAATTAAAAAAACAAAAAAAAACATTATCTTTTATATCGATTTGAATTCCAGAAGCAATGAAGCTCGAGGCAGCATTTTCAAACCCTTGGATATCATTTTACACCGTATTGAGTTGCCATTAACCCTGTCAGGTCTTACATGGGCACATTGGATGCATCTCCCAGTTTCTGCTCGACCACAACTTGATCCTATTTTGATACGATTCAAGCCATCATTTCATTATGCAGTTCATTGTAAAAGCATTAAAGCTTAACTAATATTGGGGCCTTTCACGATACTAGCCAGTTTGTTTTTATGGAGTTTGACAGTTGGCGGCTGACATCATGTAAACACTCCATACAAAACCACACACAAAACTAGAGCCTGCGATTTTCAGCCTAGATTATTTCAGCCTCAAAGCTAGAATTAGATTCGAGTACCTGCTCGAAAAAAATATCAAAACAAGGTCGTGTTTTCATTCACCCCAAGGAGATCTAGAATTTAATAACTAACAAATAATATCATCTCAAGAGTATCTTGGAAAAAAAAATCCAAAATTTATTCTAGATTTTTTGAAACCTAGAATCAAAGTGTATGTAGATCAGGTGGTTTTATGGCCTATTTTTATAACCAAATTTGAACGTCACTTTTTGATATGACGGGTGAAAACTTTAGCCTACTTAGACAGGCTTTCTGGTAACTTGAAGAATACACAAAACACTCTTAAAATATTATTTCAGAAGCGATAAAAGTCAACCTTCGAAATACATACACCTTGGGGCTAGCCCACCTGAATATTATACCCATTTTGATAGCTGCTCGAAAAGCTGCTGTACAGTTGATAGGCTGAAATTTCAGCCTACGATTTTAAAAGGGTAAGGGGCCCTTAATGAAAAATGTAAACCAGCAATAAAAATTCGTACCTATAAAAAAAATCCCCCCGAATATCGTATTTGCGGGTTATGGGAGAGAGAAAAAACTTGCCATCTCACATCAACAAGAATTTGTCGCCTTTTTGTTGCGCCTCAATTACACAGCCGCAGTCTAGTATCTTTCGCAAAACTGAAACACATAATTAGTGGCTAATTTGTACTGCCTGATAAATGCTTACATTAATCGCCCCGAACGCACGGCATTTTCCTTTCTGATCCACACACACACACACACACACAGAGACAAACACACTCCAATGCAGGTGTGGTCAAATTTCTCGGAACGGATCCAAATTCCGCGTTCGGCTCAAAATATTTAGCCCGGATTTTTGCCAGCCAAACCGACGACAGGGGAGCATTTTCATAAGCCACAGCAAAGCAATAGCAATAGCAGCAAAAAAAAAGCATAACAAAAAAAAAACATTTACCCCACCACCCAAACAGATTCACGTGCGATAAAATTAGCCCCAAAGAAGCTTCCTTCATTTCCCATAAAAAAAATTCAAAACCGACACACACACACACACACACGCGCGCGCACGCGAAATAAACGCACATAACTCTCATCATACGGTCGGCGGTATTTTGTCTTCCCCAGACAATCTGCTTCCTTCGGTGGGTCAGCTTCTTGGGCAATGTAGCGCGAAATGTTCCCCTAGAGTGGGGGGGCCGGGGTGGAACATTTTTGCGTAATGCGAGGTCAACCGCCGACAGTCAACACCGAAGGTGGACAAAGAGAGCGAAAATCGCATAAAACAACATCAAACAGAAAATGTCCTCAAAAATAAATATAATCCGCCGCCGCGCGTCTAAGTGTTTGTAATGCGATCTCTCTTGCCGCGCACAAAAGAAAATCGAAAGCAATTACACACTAATTCGCAAATCGCAAAATGCTGCACATCGGGACGAAAAGAAAAAAAAGGTATGTGGAAGAGAGAGGGAGAGATTGAGGGATGGTTTGGTAATAATCAATCCTTGGCACGGGACGGGTCCCACAGCAAAAAGGTAAAAACATGCACGACGAGACGCATGTCCCAAGCGGCAACAAACACACACACACACACACACACACACACACAAATAATAGAATGATGGGAAGCTATTTCAACCGAACGGTGTGTATGTGTGTGCATGGTTTGGGAAAAGACGCGGCATTCCACACGCGGTTTTCCTCCGTCGCGCGGTCTGTAATTGATGCTATTTTCACCGTTCGGCGATACCCGAATACGAATCATCCGCAATGTCGCGTCTCTATTTCACAGCCCATGTCGTCCGCTAATGTTGAGCCGCTGCTCCTCTTACTCGTTAAATTTAAAAACACACATTCAAACAACTACTTACAAAGCTTCAATCGAACCGCCCTCCATTGTGTAGCGCATCGTGGGGATGGTGATGATGATGATCGCCGATTGCCTGTTCATCGATCAACCGTGCGCCGAAGTGTGTGTGTTTGAATTATTTTGATTCACAAAAGCGCTCACTATTGGCAATTATGTTAAGCTAAGCATTATGCTAGCATTATTTTCCCACCAAACGATTTTAGCGAAAAAACGCACAAGCAACGAACCCCTTTGCTCTCGTCAGTCCACAATTGCAAGACACACATTCGCCATACGATGATCGCATTACATAATGCTGCTGGGCTGATCGATTCTACTCCTTTTCCTCCTCCTCTCGTCGTGTATTGTTGTTTTGTGTTTTCGGTAAAAGCGAGATGAATCACACACTTCTATCAAGAATGAATGAACGACCAACTGCACTAAATCATCAAATTCATAATACACAAATAATTCACCCCGTAATCAATCAACCGATCGCGTACAAAAAAGGGGGGTAACACAACACCCAACGGCCCTACACTAAAACAGGCGGCCGTTTCTCTCTCTCTCAGTCAGTCGGTGTATCGTTTACCAACCCGCGACCGTACGACCGAAAGCGATGCGATAGACTAGATGAGCAGGCAGGCAGGCAGCAGCGCTGTTGGCCGATTAGCCAATTTACAATTGGAGCATCATCACACATCCTTCTCATCGCCCCAAAACAACAACAAAAAACGGGGGAAAAGAAAAAGGAATCGCAGATGCATCCGCTCTCATATACCGTACCGTACCGAACGACGACGTTCTGAGGTTTGTCGCCGCCACCACCACCGCCCGACGACGACAACGACGAGAGCTGCCAGGTAATTAAAGATCGGAAATTGTTTATTTTCCCCCCTTTGCGTGTGCTATTGCACTGTGGCGGTTTTTTGTCTATTTTTTTTTTCTTTTATTTATTTCGCGATGCCTGCAAGACAGCACAACCCCTTCCTCAATTGGCGTTGTCTGCCGAAATTAAACCGTGTACCATTGCGAAAAGGAGGCTTAGATGATCGATACGGAGTCGCTCACGATCGTTGTAGTGATGGGAAAAATGAAGTTTTTCTCGGAATCGATTCCGACTAGCTCCTCAGTTTTCTGGAATCGATTCCGGATAGTAGTTCCGGAATCAATTTCCAGAATCGTTTCCGTAATCAGCTCCGGAATCGGAATCGACTCCAGAATCGGAATCGGATCCGGAAACGGAATCGGTTCCAGAATCGACCCCGGAATCGGATTCGGTTCCGGAATCGGAATCGGTTCCGGAATCGGCTCCGGAATCGGAATCGGTTCCGGAATCGAAGTCGGCACTTGAATCGGAATTGGCCCATAAATCCACTCCAGAATCGGAATCGGCTCCGGAAACGGAATCGGTTCCAGAATCGACTCCGGAATCGGCTCCAGAATTGATTCCGCAATCGGCTCCGAAATCGGAATCGGTTTCGGAATCGGCTCCGGAATCGGTTCCGGAATCGACTCCGGAATCGGTTCCGGAATCGAAGTCGGCTCTCAAATCGGAATTGGCTCATAAATTAGAATCGGCTACCAAACGGAGTCAGTTTCGGCATCGCCATAAAAATAGGCGTTTGGGTCCAATCATTCTACGTATTGATAAACGCAACAATCCAAATTTACTTGTAAAAAATCCATTCTCATGGAGATTCCCAGACTGATTAACGCTCCGGAGTCAACCCCGGAATCGGCTTCGGAATCGGAATCGATTCCAGCATTGGAATCGGCTCCGAAATTGATTCCGAACACGGAATCGGAATCGGGTAGGTCCGATTCCGAGCTCCCACCACTATTGCTGTGACAGTTTCCCTCCGCTAAAGAATTGTAAAATGTACCAAACAAACAGAATAAAAACACACAAACATGAGCCTCAGTTGCTTTCGATCAATTCTTAAATACACTTGTGCTTGCTCTACGTGTGTGTGTATGTTTTGGTTGCATTTTGTTGATAGATAAAGCTGCTCCACTTCGCTTTGTGTTTAATCTTTTCCCCTTTTTCCGATGCAATTCATCTCTCGCTTGCAGCGCTGCGGCCCCAAAACACAGACCAACGCCATAGACCCTAAGCTGCAATAACTATACCACCTACCCCCATCATGCCCTCCTCTTCCACCCCCCGTCGATGCGTTAGGTTGATCGAGCGCGTTCTCGGCCGAGCGCAACCCGAGACGTCGTCGTCGTCCAAGTGTCTCTGTGGACGATTAAGATGCAAATCGCTCTCTTCGAGCGCTTGAGATCGAGGAGGAGGGCGGTGGCGATCCGTGGCGACGGGGGGGGGGGGGCAAGCAGTTAGCTGTGACTGTGCGCGATGCACGAGATCGGGTGGTGATGTTGTTGGATGCGATCAACGACGCCAGAGGGAGCGAGCACAAAGTCCATCCATCGTGTATAGTGCACCGCAAACTACAGACAGCCACACACACACAGAAGGATCGTGCGGGAAATCGGCACACATTCGCAGTGGATGCACTCAAACTGCACTTAAACAGAGAGACACACACAAAGGCGCGGGAATCGCGTGTGCGCCCGCGTAAGGTTAATGGGAGGTAGCGTTTTAATGTTGCTCGTTTATACTGCCCCACCGATAGAGGGGCAGCCGCAGAGGGCAGTGGTATCGATTGGACGCGAGGTGCAATTGGACGATTGCAATTGGAACAACGCAGAATGCGATGTGTGTTGCAGGCGGTTCCTGATTAAACCCTTTACAATCGCAGTGTTGTTTTTTTTTTGTTTTATTGTGGTTCAGATGGGGCTAAGTGCCGACCTTCCTCATCATGTTTAATGTTTTATTTAACATATTTTTCACATTTATACAATGAAATACATTCCGGTTTAAGTTTGAGAAACTTTAGTTTTGTTTTATATTCATTCCCAGCAGTTAAAAAATAGATAGCATCATCCATTTTGAAAAACATTGTAAACAACATCCTAATGTCCAATGAACGAATTTGGATAAAAACGAGGCAAAATTGAGTCAAGCTGACAAAAATTGAGACTCAAATCGTTACACTTTCATTCACTTGCAAGCCCAGGCAGCAGATAATTTGCCCATTTGGTGCTCAGACATAAAGACATAGTCGCAAATTCAAACACGAAGCAATCAAAATCAATCATTTGTTGGGCTAATCTTATCGACAAGACTACACTCCACCATTTAGTAACATGTTCGAGCAACTGCTCGATTTGAAGATCTGAATATGTTGCTAAATTAGTTGATATTTTTAGGATAATAATGAGTTCATCAACATTCCATTCGATTCGACAGTTTGCTATAGTGTTGGGTAAACCGGATTCAGATTCATGAGTTTGAATGAATCTGTGAAATATATTCACTAAAGTGCTTTAGTATAAATTTGATAAGAAGTGTGCACCTTAATCGCCAGTCTGTTTAGAACTGTGTATTCGTTTGTCCCATAGTTCATTACAAAGTTCATTCTTGTAGTTCGAGCAGTTCATTTCATGCAGTCCAAATTAGTCAAGTAGTTTTATCTATATCCTATGATTTAGTTCTTCTAATTCATATATGTGTTCTTATTTGAATTCACTTTCGAAATATTAATGAATAAACCCAAAATCCAACAGAATATTTTAAATAATTAAATGAATCTGAATCTCAATTGGAAAGATTCATGAATGTCAAAGATTTACGAGATCTCGAAAGATTCACGAATCTCTAGGGATGCATGAATCTCCAAAGATTCAGCTTCAGAGGTTGAGTTTCTTATTATTCTTCTTCATGGCGTAACAACCTACGTGGTCATGCCAGGCTACCTATACAGGATGTCGAGACTTGTCTTGGCAAGTACTGCGCAGCCGGATAGTTTGTTTTGCTACGGGGAGATGGTCCATGCGAGACTTGAATCCACGACGTGCATGTTGTTAAGTCGTGCGAGTTCCAATGTATCATGGGATCGTGTAAATTCAATATTTTAAAAATCCATACATCTCTAAAGGTTCAATCCCTGGAGAAGTATGAAGCTTAAAGGATACATGCATCTTCTATATTAATGAATCTTTCGGGATACATCAATCCTTGGAGATTCTAGAATCTCTTCAGAATTCTTAGGACATCCAGGAATCTTTGGGGATTCGATTCGAGATTCAAATCACTCATCGCAGAAGATTCATATGAATGAATCTCAACGAAAGGTTTATGAAGCCCAACACTATTTAGCTCTCCAATGGTTGTCTGCAGAAGGCGCATCGAAATATCATAATCGCTTGGTCGTACCTCACACAAATATGAGCAAATTTTTCACCTAAACTTAGAGCCTTAAACTTAGACAAGCAAAGGTGAGTAGAAAAAATAATTATTTACTATTTATTTTAGCAGCAAATCTACCGTTCGATAATGAACTCGAATTTTGTGTTTCGTATCATAGAACATTGGAGCAAATTTCAGATTTTCTAACTGCAATAGATCAAAGGCCTCAATGCTGGGTATAAAGACATTGGGCATAATTTGTATAATCCTAATATCAATAGAGCTCTGTTAATACAGTATAAAGGCATACCTTTTTCCTTCGTCATAAATCCCATTACAAGCAAATGCTTCAACAAATGTAAAAATTAAATTTTTCGTCATAACCATTCGACCAACTGTATCTTTACCGCGTCGGTGCTATGACCCTTACACAAAATGACAAGTCCCCAAGCACAGGTGAAACGATTCCGCCCGTCGTGGTGGCGGGCGGTGTGACGACGACGACCGCGACGGCAACGACAACGAGCGAAACAATTTTTCCTTCGATAATAATAGATTTTACACCCAAAATCGCACAAAACATTGCGAGGGCACGGCACATCCCAGTCAGTGCAATCTCGCGCGGGCCTGCTAAGAAATCACTAACCCCGCGCGCAGGTGCCTGGCCTGTGCGGTGAGTGTGTGGATAGGTCAAAAATTCTCGAGCGCAAAAAAACAACAGAAAGGTAAGAGCAGCTTGGCGTACTCTTTTAGAGCGACAATTGTGGGCCCACCAACGTACGATATCTGCCGAACGATCAGCACACAACAGACTGTTTAGTATGTGTGTGTTTTATGTTTCTTTTCTTTTACCAGCAACATTAGCAGCAAACAAAACATTCGCGCCACAAGACGAGCCAAAAACACAACACACTGCCACCGAAACATTGTGGCAGAAGCTTTCAACGCATAACGCCCGCAGGGTGAGCGCGAGCGAGTGCTGTTTGATGGTTTTCAATGCATCACCGGGCAAATATTTGCTGGCATACGTTGGCAGCGTCGCGTGATACAAAACAACGGCCCGTCGCAGGGCCGCTTGTAATAATCGTAAAGGTTCGAAGTGTTCGCGGTGTGGATGAATCATGCTCCCTCTCACTTCCCCTCTGGGCTGGGTGGGCGTATTTAATATCATGCCAACTAACAGGGAATTCCTCGAACACAAATTTCATTCATACGGAAAACTCATTGCGAATAGCGATTTTGCATTCTTGTGGCTGTTGTGTAAAGGGGAAGAAGGGTTTTTCGTTTTGTTTGACTCTCTTTCGAAGAAAAAACAAAACGAAAATTGCTTTAGAACACAACTTAACCGTGCTAATGCAATTCCGGTTCGCTCTACTTATGCCCTCCCTATCTATCACAACATGCCAACAGGGCACACCAAATGTGATGATAAAGCCGCGTGCTTCGACCCTATTTTTCACCGCGCGCACACCAAAAGCATAATGATAGCAATTTTTAACTTTTATCATTACCATCGTTCCCCATCCCCGGCGATTGCACCCCGTATTGTGAATAATTATTCACAACTCACTGTTTTTTTTTTGTTTCCCTTCTTCTATTTATCAAAACGTGCTGTCAGTGGTGTTCCCTCGGTGCAATATAAAAATAAACATAGGCAAAGGGAAAAAGAACAAATGCAAATAGCTTCCAAAATTGTACACCAACTGCCGCAATTGCTTCTAAGCGCGTTTACAAACCGACCAAACGGGAGGAATAAGCACCGGCCGACGGTTCGGCGGCCACTGCTGTTTATGTGTGGCTAAATGTGCAACAAACCCCTAACACCCAAACACCGCCAAGGACGCCACGTTCGCGCGCGGTATGCAATTTTGCACAATTATCTAACACCGCCACCCACCCACAGGGTGACCTCCCCCGGTCGCCTTTACATAGCGGGAAGAGAGAGGGAGAGAGGGGCAAGAACGATTGCTTGATCATTGTCCCTTCTCGGCAAGGGAACGACCGGCAGTCACGTCACAAGTGCCCCCAAGGCACACGCACCACCTGGTGACACACACGCACACACACAGAGCCCATTGCCCTCTGCCCCAGGAAAGAGATTTCGCAACGATGCGACCCAAAAATATTGCCCACAGCAGCGCGGCGCGGCATCTCCTCTTCCACCAAAAACTCGGCGTGTTCGCATCGATTTCACATTCCACACTTCGGTCCGGTTTGATTTTGAGCCCGATGGGTCACATTTCTTTCGGCCCTTCGGAGGGGTGGCCCGCGAAGAAATGCATTTGTGCCGCAATCCAGTTTTCCTTTTGGGATGCAGGGATTTGGGATGCTTTTGGGAGTGGGGCAGTACTGGCGACTCCCGTAAACCGCAATTGATCCATTTAAATAGTGGCAGTGCGGGTGTGAAGAGACACAGAAAGCGTTCGGTTCTCCTATTGGATGCACCGCAATCAATAGTGAAGAAATCCAGTAGGAATTTTCAGCAAGCAATTCTAGCAGCCAACATGAAGGTAAGATTCTGACTCGGATCTAAAATGAAGAAAATATTTTAAACACAAATTAATCACCCGTTCCCGACAGCTCACATGCAGTGTTGTGCTTACCGTGGCCCTCGTTGCCTCGCTCTGCACCGCCAGCCCACTCCTAATCACGAAGCACGTGATCAAGAAGGTGGTCGACAAGCACTTCGAGCCGAAAACGGTCACAACGCACGCGGTCGTCTACACACCGGTCGTGGCACCGCCGCCACCGCCCGTCGTACTAGCAGCCGCGCCCGCTCATCATCCGGCGGTCGTCTCGCCCTCCGCCCTGCACACCAAGCTGACCAGCACGCTCGGGTCGTTGCTGAAGCATCCGCTGCTGCAGCATCCGTGGCTGGCCAAGTTCGTGCCGCTCGGCGGTGTGGTCGAGGTAGTGCGCAAGTTCAAGCCGGGCAGTGTAGTGGGCGCCTCCTATCCGCCCGTCGTTCAGCATCCCGTTCCGGAGGTGGATCTGCCGCATGAGGTTGAGGAGCACCATACCGTGACGACCGTTGTGACCACTCCCGCTCCGGTGTACGGCTTGCCTGCTGCTGAACCTGCCGTTCCCGCTCCGGTGTATGGTTTGCCTGCTGCTGAACCTGTCGTTCCCGCTCCAGTGTACGGTTTGCCCGCTGCTGAACCTGTCGTTCCCGCTCCGGTGTACGGTGTGCCCGTTCCTGCTCCAGTCGTTCCCGCTCCGGTGTACGGTGTGCCCGCTCCTGCTCCAGTCGTTCCTGCCCCGGTGTACGGTGTCCCTGCGGCAACCTACGGACTCCCCGCTACCGGTGAACATTCATCCGCTTCCTCATCCTCCTCCTCCTCATCGAGCAGCAGCACATCGTCCAGTGATGGTGCGGCCAAATACGTTGCCGTCAACCCAGGCGCACGCCACGAAGCGCCCCTCCCCGGCTACGACCATTCGGTGGTGCTGGAAAACCTCGAACCAGCCCCGGGCACGGAGGGACTGACCATGCTCGTCCCACCGGTCGTTTCGAACGAGCTGCACCACTGGAACCCCGAACCGGTTGTACTGCGGGGCGAGGACATGCTGTCGTCCGACTATCTGCGCATGGCGCACGATGTAGCGACCGGCGGCGCCAACTCCGCCGAGCCCGTTGAGGCACGGTACGTGGCGATCAACAATGGCGTGCGCCATGAAGCGCCACTGCCCGGGTACGATCGGTCGATCGTGATCGAAAACGCGGACACGGTTTAAGGACAAGGGGGTAGCTTTTAGTTAGCGCCAAAGATCACACACACACATACGCACGTACGATTAAGCGATGTAAATCTGTAAATCTGTCACTGGTTTTGTTTAATAAACGCAAAGGAAACTGAATTTTTGGAACGTATTCGTGTCTTTACACTTGTCTTACCGGCCTGTGCGGGGGGTCTTCAGCTTCAACACAATCAAAACCTGCTAATTGGACGGCTATGTGCGAGCAAAAAACGGGTTCCGATAAGGGGCTCTCAATTTCGTAACTGTTTCGAAATGTGTACACGAACCATGCGTGAATCATTCTGTTTGTTTTCTTTCAACTTTGTACAACAAACCCCATCATATCAACCCTTTGGAAGAAATGTCAACATATCAGCACGGTCTCTTCGATCGTCTGTAATGTCTTCCCCAGGCAAAGACACAAAAAACCACACCCAGATGGGAATTAGTTTTTAGCGAGTTGTGGAAGACCTTTGGAGGTTTGATGGATCGTTCGCAAAATGGACAGCCACCCGCGTATGTGTGTGAGGAGTGTAAAAAAAGCGATTCCAATAGAACGGTTCTAAAATTGATAGAGGCCTATATGGGATATATGATTTTGGACGGAAGGATCCCTTTTCGCTCGATCGTTATTAGCACGCGAACGCGAAAGTGACAATAATGCCCATCCGTCAAGCTGTTATACCACACTGCATTTTGTTTCGCAATTTTGATATTTAAATTATTTTCAAACATTTTCGTTTTTTTGTGTGTCCCATATTAAAATTATTTATTCTGATTATTTTTTCGTATTAGCGATTGTTTCTTTGATATAAAAATAGTCTTGCTGAACGGATAGTCTTTCAATCTAAATCTTGGAGATCATTCAACAGACTGTCGTTGCCTACTACGGATACTGCTGATGGTTATGGAATATTCGTTGATAGTAGCTAATCATGCAATAATTTTCTATTTTATTATAATTATACGAGAGTTAATCACTAAGCCATGCTTATTGATCTCTTGATATTTTGATATGAATATCTATGTCACGCGAGAGATAATTCCTGGACTGAAGACATGCAAGCTTTCCAGTGGTGAGTTAGATCAAAGTACACTTATTTTCACGTAAAGTGAAGCAGTTCAGATATGTTGAGGATCAATTCCGAAAAGATTGGTGTGGGTTCAGGACTAATTCCAAGACTGTTTCAGCATGAAGATTAGTTTCAGGAACCGTATTGACAAGAATCAGATCCAGGAGCTATACAGTTTTGAGATGAATTCCGAATGACTGTTGTGAGTATAGGATCAGTTTTAGGACCAGTTCAGGTTCAGAACAAATTCCAAGACCCAAGTATAGGATTGGTTGCAGTTCCAGGGCCGGTATGGGCAGAGTATCTGTTCCGGCACGGATAGGGGTTAAGATCAGTCGCAGGACCAGTATGAGTTGAGGATCAATTCCTGGACCCATATAAATTCGGGATTAGTTTGGGTTCAGGATTAGTTCTAGAACCTGTATGTGTTCGTGATCACTTCCAATAATAGTATGGATTCAAAATCATTTACGGGTTTCCGAATATGGGCACAATATGAGTTCATGGCCAATTCCAGGTAGATTATGGGTTCCTGGGTAGTTCCAGGACTGGTAGAGGTTTCGCAATTTTGGGATCGGTTTAGATTCATGATCAGTTTCAGGGCAGGTATGAATTGGGAATTAGTTCCTGAGCTGTGGTGTGGGTTGGGGATCTATTCTAGGACTCGTAAAGGGTTAAGGACCAGTTCAAATTTCATTGATGGTTAAGAATCAATCTCTCTTGATGTGCCCCGTAGATTTCAAGTAAACTCAGATATTTAAAAAAAAAACACTTCAGTCCGAACCCCGAATTTATTATTCATCCCCAACATAATAATTTGCCTAGCCTCGTAGTACAGTCGTCAACTCGTACGAACATGCCCGTTAACAACATGCCCGTCATGGGTTCAATCTCCAAATAGACCGCTCCGCCATACGTAGGACTGACTATCCTGCTATGGGGGGGGAATCAATTAGTCACTGAAAGCCAAGCCCACAAGTGGGTACAGGCAGGCCTTGACCGACATCGGTTGTTGAGCCAAAGAAGAAGAAGAAGAAGCCTTGTAATGTGGTCAAACAAATTAATTTTAAAACTATCTATTTGAAGAAGAGCCCGTGGGAACCTAAAGACAATTCCGATTGATTGTTTGATAGTTAAAAGTTGTTTCCCGCGATCGCAACAGCCGACACAAAACGCCAAACCCTTTTTGCAAAGTAATAAAATTCACCACGTCTTCTAAGAAGGGTAAAGGATCGTCTCATCAAAGCATCCTGGAACGGTCGCATGCGGATCGCGAGCCGTACTTTGCCGACCAAGATGGTAAGTAAGGTTATAGACGTCCCTAAATTTATTAATTTTGAGGGAAAACGTCCAGATCGTACATCTAAGCCAATTCTGAACTATTCCATATTTCTTAGACGATCTCTTGATGAAGTTCTGTTATCATATCGATAAGTTCTATCAGCAAATAAGGTTTGAAATTGCAATAACTCTTAAAAAATGCACTTCAACGATCATGTAAAGCCAGTGCCTTCCAGTAGATGACCTACTTCGATTGCTCCACAGCTTCAACCGGATAAGATCGCATCGTCATCACCCTAAACCCTAGAGCAGGCGCGTAGAGTAGGCAAAGCCGAACCCCGTGTGACTCGCTCAGTGACTTCCGTTCCCTAATGCTGACACACATTTTGCGGGGCCCGCCTAAGCACACAGAACAGCTGTTGGTAACAAGTGCCCGTGATCCCGCGCCACACGACCACGGCACGGTAGCCGGGTGGTTCTCATTGATAGTGAAACCCGCGCAGAAAACATCCGCATCATCATCATCATCATCATCATCATTGCCCACCGCTGCCGCCGCCACCGACCACTTTCGTCATCAATGTAGGGGCCTCTCTCTCGCACGCTCCCCGACCACGCGACCGATGAATCACAAAACCCCCGTCCAATGAATAATAAACAAGCGCTAAAACACAGTAGCCCATGGGGCAAAGGCATCGGAAACCAATGCAAACACTTCCTGCTTCCTATGGATCCGTCCACCACACACTGGTCCAGTACGCGGACCACTGATTCATGTGTGTGTGTGATTTTGTTCCTTCGTTCCTCCTTTCCCTCAGTGGAAACACAGGGGCAGCATTGGCTGGCGGTGTAGTGATGCCTACTTTCCTCGTCCGCAATGGCGTCCCGCAACACAAAAAAGGAACGCTTTCGCACCGATTAACACAAAACGCAAGCAGAGGCTCCCTCCCCCCTTATCCCCTCGTTGCTACATCCGTATTTCGCAGCTGCGCAGCTTTTTGTTTTGTGCGGTACCGTGCGACCTTTGCCTGAAAAGGCAGCCGTCCGCCCATCAAACGGGGTTTGGGATGAACAGCGGGGTGGTTAATGTGCGCGGGGGTAGGATGGTGGAGATTCTGTGCCTGCCAAAAACGAAAACCTCCAACTCGATAAGGGGAAATCATCTTCGATTAATGCCTTCCCGGCACGCTTCTTCCCATACACACACATACACTCACGCACACACAGGCAGCTCGTTTCCACCATTGGAAATTGGTGCCTTTCCTTCCTTTCCCGTACTCCTAGCTACTTACCGTGTGCTTCTTCCTACTTCTTCTTCTTCTTCTTCTTCCGCTAGTGTTGGTGTTGCGTTGCTTTCTCACAAGCGCGTTGCGTTCTTTTTTCTGTTGCGGCTTCTTCACACACTATCGCAGGCCCCTCCACAACTGCGCCTGCTACGGATACACACAGCTCAGCGCTTCCGGAACTAGCGAGCGAGCGAGGGGTTTGGCTTCAATTCGCTAGTGGCAGCAGGTTTTCACACCAAGCAGCATCACTGGCACGGGCCTGGGGGGCCTCTTTTCACTATGCGAACCCAGCAGCACCAGCAGCTGCACTTTCACGGTCACGAAACACGCACAGACACAGACCCACACACGCACACGAACGGCGCGTTCGCTTTTTTGCTTCCCTACTGCTGCTGCTGCTGCTGCTGCTGTTTTGCTCAAGCACCCACGCGAAATTCGGACCCACGGACAATGTATGCACAGCCACACAAACACAAACACACACACAGGGGAGGGAACGCCAGCAGCGGAATCAATTTCAGGCAGCACAGCTCTAGAACGCGCACACGCACAATCACACACACACACGCGCGCACACAGGCCACAAATGTCAAACTGCCGGGCGCACTTTTTGACGTTGTGGCCGGACGGCTGGTTGCGGTGCCCATAGTTTGACCCGCGCCGTTTGATTGTGAAGGTGGGAGCGAGAGAAAGCGATGATGGTTCGAGCGAGTCAGCAGGTGGTCACTGTTCGGCTTTGCTGGTCGGTGTCATTACAAGCCGCCAACTATGCGATACAAACGCTTGCTTCGCTGGAAAAACTCGATTATGCGTGGCGAATTCAAATTGACAGTTGGGCTGGCACTTTCAACGACGTTTAATTTAGTACAAAACGCGGTTTATTCATATCTTTTGATTCATGTACTCAAATTGTTTGGATATTATCCTCCTCCAATCACGCAGTCAATGAAACTCCCCCCGTTCCTCTCCGGCGAATGTATATGAGCTAGTTGCTATTGATCTTATCCCATCGCCAAACGGTCCCATCGTCACACACGCAAATCAGTATGTTGCCCGACCGGGAGAAGGCCGTCTGCCGGATCGGGGTGGTGCACTTCGGATGGTACAGTGTGCTGCACCGCGGATGCACCGGATCGTCCGTGTCCAGCTCCCAGATGTACGTGCGGCCGGTCTGATTCCCCAGCGCCAGATACTTCTGCCAGTAGTCCAGCGAGAACCGCACGAACCAAATGATGCACTCGCTGTACTCGAGCGTGGTAATGATCGTCGTGACCGTTTCGTTCTGCTTCACCTCCACATCCTCCAGCCGGCCCGGTTTCCAGCAGACGATCGTGTTCTGGCACGATTTCGACAGCACAAAGTCTCCCATCCACCGCACGCAGTCCACGTAGTTCCGGTGGATGTCGCGCGTCGAAAACACCGGAAAGTGCTCGTTGACCGACGGGAAGCGGGACAGATTTTTCGCCTCATTAAACGTGTAGCTGTTGCGGATCGCATTTTTCATCGTTTCCGTATCGAGCCGCCACATCTTCAGCGAGTGGTCCATTCCGCACGACATGAAACGTCTGCCCTGGATGTCGAAATCGAAGCTGAGCACCTCGTCCCGGTGGCCCTCGACGCCCCCGAACACCGCAATGCAAATGTCCGTCTTGGTGTTCCACAGGCGCAGCGAGTGGTCCTTGCTGGCGGACATCAGCAGGTACGGTTCCTTCGGGTGGAACTTCACCTCGTTGATGGCATGCCCGTGCCCAATGTAGTACTTGTGGCCCTCGAGCGAGGCCGTGTTGAACACACGCAGCACACCGCGCAGCCCTCCGGCGGCCAGCAGCGGCGAGCCTGTATCCGCGTCGTGCGACCAAGCGCAGGTATAAAATACTTCTTCGTTCTAAAAAAGATAATGCGAAACGATGAATAATGTCCCCTTCAATCGGTAGTTCCGATCCGCTCAACCTACATCCGGATCCGCGTAGCACTGCTTCAGCGTGATTCCTCCATCGTTCTGGCACTGGTAAATGGTCACCCGATTGCTGCCGACCGTCGCAAACGTGGGCAGCTCGCCGTTCTTGAGATTGTAGTTGAACAGACAACCGAACAGCGACTGGCCGTGGTCTTCCTTCACGTACGTGCTAAACTTAAAGATTGGTTTCACCGTTTTCTGCTGCTTTTTCTTCGACCGTCTCCGCTTTCGCCGGTTGATCTGGGTTTCGCTGCCATTGGAGGTGTTGTCGGTGCAGGTGCTGCCCATGCTGGACGTTTCGTGCTGCAAATAAAGGATCCATTTTAATAATCGACCCCATTTCCACCACAATTCCCTTAGAAGCAGAAGTAACAATTACCATCTCATCATCCTCCTCCTCGGATGCATCGCCCTGCGTGTTGTTGGCTGCTTCTTCTTTGCGCGCCGGTTTCATGCCGTCGGTTGTTTGGTTTCCTTTGTTTCCCGCTATTGCCGACAGTGCGCCAAATTGTGCGAATAGATTGATGCCCTTTTTCTTTCGCCAAAGCACGCTCAACACCACACAATCAACCTCGGCTGCAATGGATGCAGCGTACTTACGCGTGTGTGTAAGGAAAATTAGATGCTAGCAGCGGCTTTTTCACGAAACAACAAAATTTTCCCGAGCTGATTTTCCCCCAAGCCGAGGCGCGGTGTTTGTTGTGGGAAGTTCGTTTCGTCGACAACAGCAGGTGACAGTTTGGTCGATTTTTTGGTTTGACGTTTACCGAAAACTGACGTTTGGGTATAATCGAGCAAACGAAATGATTTTTCCTCGCGTGTCATCAGCAAGGAAAAGAAAGAGGAAGAAAAAGCCAGTCCAGTCCAGAAAAAGTGTTTTTGTGAAGGAAAACCCCAGAAAATTCACACAGGAAGAGAAGAAAAGTGCCGAAGCTTTGCCAGCGTTTTTGGTGTTGAACAAACAGGTAACAACAAACCATGGGTTCATCAAAAAAGCATAAACGAGATTCTAAAAAGCATAAACGTCGTTCGCGTTCACGTAGCCGCTCACCACGGTACGAGCGTTCGGAACGTAGCGAGCACCGCCGCCGTTCCGATTCCCACTCCGAGGACAACAACGATGGCTACGGCGAGACGGCCCGCCGGCACAAGAAGCACCGGCGGGAGCACAGCGAGCATCGGCACCAGCACCACCACAGCCACAGCCGGCAGTACGAGCGCACCGCCGCCCACCCGCGCACCCATCCCGAGGTGAACGCCGTCGACGACGATTCCGACAGCTCGGACTGTGTGGAGGTGCCGCTGGATGAGGGGAGCGCACCGGCACCACCGCCGCCCTCGATCAGTCGCAAGTCGCCCGCGCCGGATCGCGTTCCGTCTCCTCCGCCGCCGCCGCAGGTACAGAAGCGTCGCCGGTCGCCCACTCCACCGCCATCCGCACCGAAGCCGGTATCGTCGGCGCGGAAACGGTCCATCTCGCCTGTCCCCTCCAACGGTGCCGGGGATGTGCTGTCCGTGGAGGAGACGAACAAACTGCGGGCCAAGTTGGGCCTGCGTCCGCTAGAGGTGGGGTCGTCCAAGAGCCAGCCGGAACCGGCTGCGAGAAGACGTCAAAGGTCACCTTCACCACCGCCTCCACCGAAGGCGTCCTCCTCCTCCTCTCGCAAGCGGTCCGTTTCCCCCATTCCAGACAATGGCGCCGGTGATGTGCTTTCCGTCGACGATACGAACAAGCTGCGGGCCAAGCTGGGCCTGCGTCCGCTCGAGTCGTCATCGTCGTCGGGAAAGAAACGCACCCGCTCCCCTTCACCACCACCACCGCCGAAGGCATCCGGTTCGTCCAGCAAGCGGTCCGGATCGCCCATCCCGGAGAATGGTGCCGGCGATTCGCTCTCGATCGAGGAAACGAACAAACTGCGCGCGAAACTCGGCCTTCGTCCGCTGGAGGTGGGCAGCGGTACGAAATCGGCGGCCGACACCGGCTCTAAAGCGGGCGAACCGGAAGGAAGCACCGAAAAGCTGAAGGACGACTGGGGTGAATTCTATCACAAGCCGGCCAAAAACCTGTCGGAGAAGACGAAGGAGGAAAAGATGCGCGAAAAGCTGAAGGAGCGGAAGGAAAAGCGCGCGATCGAGGAAAAGCTCAAGCGGCTGAAGACGCTCGGCGAGGAGGACGATGTGGACGACCTGAAGAACTGGGTAGCGAAGACACGGGACAAGGACCGGCTCAAGAAGGAGGCCGAAGAGCGGGCCCGCCTGCTGGACCAGCTGGACGAGGAGCTGGTCTCGGGCGGGGCGGATTTGGATCCGTCCGGAGGACGGGCGGGACCATCGCGACGAGGTCGCGCCGGCCCGAGCAATGCAGCGTACCGTGACCGCGATCTGGAGGGATTGCGGGTCGAGCACGACGTGGAAGCGTTCACCGAGGGCCGGCAGGTCATACTGACGCTGAAGGATGCGGACGTGCTGGACGAGGCGGCGGGCGACACGCTCGTGAACGTGAACATGATCGACGACGAGCGGTACAAGCGCAACGTGGAGAACCGGAAGGCGAACCCGCAGCACTACGGCTACGACGTGTACTGCCAGGACGAGGTGGACGAGTTCGGGATGCCGAAGCAGCGCGAGGTGCTCGGCAAGTACAACGAGGAGATCGAGGGCGGCCACCGCAAGAGCAGCTTCGTGATCGGCTCGAACGCGGAGCAGGAGGCGCAGGAACGGCGCCGGCTGCTCGAAATCAAGACCAAGCTGGAGAAGAAAAAGCTCGACTCGCTGGAAACGACCCCGCTCACGCTGGTGTCCGACTACTTTACCGAGACGGAGCTGTCGACGTTCAAGAAGCCGAAGAAGAAGGTGCGCAAAATGCGCCAGAAGCTGCGGGCGGACGATCTGCTCGCCACGCTGCCTCCCGAAGAGGGCACGGCCGATTTGGGTTCGCGCTCGCGGCGTCAGGAGCGATCGGCCGGGGAGCGTTCATCGACGACCGGGTCGGAGGATCGCAAAAGCTTGCGAGCGCGGGCCGCCGGTATACTGCTGACGGACGACACGCCCGCCCTGTCGGAGGATCTGAGCTCGGTCAAGCTGGACGATGCGCTCGAGGACGACGAGGATCTGCAGGCGGCCCTGCAGAAAGCGCGCCGGCTGAAGCAGAAGGAAGCGATCATCTCCAAAGCGCTGCCGATCGATCCGGAGCGGATCAAGAGCGAGATCAAGGAGGAGCCGGACAGTGGCGGAGAGCAGGCCGATCATCACGGCGCGATGCTGCTCAACTCGACGGCCGAGTTTTGCCGCACGCTGGGCGACATTCCCACGTACGGTACGGCCGGCAATCGCGAGGAGGACCCGAACGACATGATGGACTTTGAGCGGGACAGTGCCAGCGATCGGGAGGGTATGGAGTCGGATCCGGAGGAGGGTCCATCCACGTCATCCCGTCGGCATCATCATCATCATCATGGATCGCAGCACAGCGGTGCCTGGAACTCGGTCAACACGGAGCAGGAGCAGGATGATACCCGGGAGGTAAAGGTGGAGGAGGTGGCGATCCTCGACGAGGAGCCGGACGTGGCACTCAGTGTGGCGGGAGCGCTCAAGCTGGCCCAATCGAAGGGTTACCTCGAGCGGGAGGAAAGCAACCGCCCGAGCAATGCGCGGTTCGCCCACCTGCAGGCGCAGAACTACTCGATCGAGGACAAAAACTACGGCGAGGAGAACGATAAGTACTCGCGGCGCGATCGCTACGCCGGCCCGATCACGGAGTTCAAGGAGAAGGAAACGTTCAAGCCGAACGTGAAGCTGGAGTACATCGACGATAGCGGGCATCTGCTGACGCCGAAGGAAGCGTTCCGCTACCTGTCGCACAAGTTCCACGGCAAGGGCCCGGGCAAGAACAAGGTGGAGAAGCGGCTCAAGAAAAGCGAACAGGAGGGGGTAAGAAGGAGAATTTGCTGACTGAAACGAGTAACATTTCTTAACGGTTTTTTTGTTGCTTTTCTCCATGTTTTTAGCTGATGAAAAAGATGAGCTCCACCGACACACCGCTCGGTACGCTGAACATGCTGCAGGCGAAGCAGAAGGAAACACAGTCCCCATTCATTGTGCTAAGTGGAACGAAGCAGAACACAAGCATCATCAAGCAGCAGAAGCGTTAATGCTCGGTGCCGCGTTTTTAATTCTCCCCCATTTTCAAATATTGTGTATTGTCTGTTTGTGTCTTTTTTCGTTGTTGCGAGATATATCCTCTACCCCTTCCCTCTTGGCTTTCTTTTCCCGCTAGTTATAGCTTCACGCAAGGCGATTTTTAACCAATTCCATATGAGAGCCTACAAACAGTGCATCAATAAATAAAGAAAACGTCCCGAATTAGAGGAATGTATAGGAAAATTCTAGAAGGATCTGTATCGGTGTCTCGAATTGCTTGGCTACAAGTGGATGACAGCTTGACCTTACCGGAAGTGGAGCTGAGACGAAGAGTGCAAAGCATTTGAAGAACGGAAGATGAAAGTGGACGTGGACATGGACATGAATATTCCGGACTCTTAACTCATCAGCAAGGAGTTCAAAGGTACCCGTCGATATATTCTTCTTCTATTTGGCGTAAATGTCCTACGAGGACATGCGCCGTTTATACGGGTACCTTTTATCCGGCTTTCCGTTTATCCGTGCTGTTGAGAAATGACAGTTCAATACAAAAGTGACATTGGGTTATGAGGAGGATATTTAAAAAAGCGGTTATAAGAACACATTGTCATAACAAAAACACTATAATTCATGGCAAATTTTAAAAATTCTCCTTCGAAAAACATGAAGTTAATGAAAACTGGGTTATTTTTATCGAAAAATAAGAAAAAATTCCAAAAAATAACCAGGAATTGGTGATAAAATATATCATTTGACCCATTATCCGTGTTAATCGCTTATCCGGGCGAAGTCAAGTCCCGAGAAGCCCGGATAAACGGCGCTCCACTGTACTTTATTCAGTACCACGTAACCGAATAGTCAGTTCTTACTAGGACGGTCCATTCCGGGCGTGTTATTGAGTCTTTCGAGTTGACGAATGTACCACGGGACCGACCCGTCGATGTTCAATAGCTAAATAAGGAGAATCTGGTGCAGATATCGTGCAGATAATGTGACTAATGGTGGGAGCTCGGAATAGGACCTACCCGATTCCGATTCCGTGTTCGGAATCAATACCGGGGCTGATTCAGATGCTGGAATCGATTCCAATTCCGGAGTTGGCTCCGGAATTGGAATCAACCTAGGAATCGCAATTTGCTCCGGTAACGGAATCAGAATTGACTCCAGAATTGGGATTAGCTCCGCAGTGAGATTCGGTTCTTGAATTTAAATAAGAAGTTTCAGTCTCATTTAAATAAGAAATCAGTCCGGAAATCTCCATTAAAATGGATTGTTTACAAGTGAATTTTGATTCTTTGTGGCTATCAATACGTAGCATCGTTGGACCCAAACGCCTATTCTTATGGAGATGCCGAAACGGACTCCGATTTCGGAGCCGATTTTGATGTCGGAGCCATTTCCGATTCCGAAGCCGATTTTCGATTCCAGAGCAGTTTCCGAAGCCGATTCCGATTCCGGAACCAATTGCGGAGACGGTTCCGATTTCAGAGCTAATTACGGAACCAATTCCGAAGCCGATTTCGATTCAGGAACCAATTTCGGAGCCGAATCCGATTCTTGAGCTAATTTCGGAGCCGATTCCGATTCCAAGGCTAATTCCGGAACCAATTCCGAAGCCGATTCCGATTCCAGAGCTGTTCCCGAAGCCGATTCCGGAACCAATATCGGAGCTGATTCCGATTCCAGATCTAATTCCGGAACCAATTCCGAAGCCGATTCCGGAACCAATTTCGATGCCGAATCCGATTCTTGAGCTAATTCCGGAACCAATTCCGGAGCCGCTTCCAGAAAACTTCAAATTTCCCATCACTCTTAGGGACGAATTCCTGCAGATGTCCTGCAGATCTAAAAATGGTATAGAATGTCTCGCATTCAGTGCATTTACCTTTCCTACAAGGTACATTTTTTTTATTTCGCAGATTTGTTCTTCTGCTTCTTTTGAAGTCTTTTGCTCATGTTTTCCTTGTCTGTGGACACTTTCCCGCGGCCACGCTTGTTGCGGAATGCAGCGCGTATGCTATAAAGCACACCGAGCAATCCGACCGTTAGTGAGAGCACAATCAGCTGTGTGGTCGACAACAATCTTCCATCCTGATCGGCCAATCGCATTCCAAGGACGGTGTCGTGGAGCGTACAGGACGAATGCTCATCATCAGCTGCCTTCTGGTCGTTCCTTAGCCGAACTTCGGCATTGTTGCTTCCCGTATCTAAACGTAAAAGAAGATAGCTTTTAGAAAAGGAAGTGAAGATTTACTAACCTGTAACTTACATTCACATCCCTCGAACAGATCACGCTCTAGATCGTCCACGAGCAGCGTGAGCTTCTCAAAGGACTCGCCCGCTGCCGCACCGAACGTGATGCGGAACCCGCTCTGGCCAATGTCGAGCGCAAACTTAACGCCCGCAAAGTTTAGCTCGGGAATGAACAGTCGCGTCGTGGCGGGCGGTAGCCGTGGGTTGTCAATGACCAGCTTGCCATGCCGCAACCGTACGCCAGCGTACCCGTTGATGAGCGATTGCAGAAATCCTCCCGCGCCGGTTATGAAATTGCCCGCTCCGTCCGCACCGTCCCCATTTTCGCTCCACACGTGGAACGGTGCCCGCAGGTACTGCTGGTAGCTCTTGCGGAACATGGCCGCCGCGTGGTCGAGCTCGTTCAGGTCCAGGTGGCCGATCGTGTGGATCGCCCACGTCATGGCTGGACCGTCCGGGCGCGTTACCATCGAGTACAGCCGAAGGTTATTTGCCTTCGTTGATCTGCGCAGGGAAGAAAGGAGGACATTAGGAGCTGATTCAACCAAAGAAAAGCGAAATTATAACCGACTTACTGTTTCATTGGGAACTCCAACGGATAGCCAAGCAGCACCACGTCCGCCTGCTTAATCGGCGTACCGAACGTGTACTCCTTGTACTCCGGATGCACATCGTACTGCGCGTTGTACGGCAGCGTGATGCTTTTCGCAACCCTCAGGAACTGGGCGAACTCGTCCTCCGTAACACCCGCCAACGACTCGCGACAGTGACAGCCCACGAACGCACCGAAGAACAAATTGTGCGCCGCAATCACGTTCGTGTAGATGCTGTTCGTCACATTGTGATGGTCCTCGTCCGGTCCCATTATCCGGCCAATGTCGAACGTGTCCGTGTCCGCATTGTAATCCACCCGGCTCTTCCAGAACCGTGCCGTTTCGTACACCAACCGGCAAACGTCCGACCGCAGCCAATCCAGATCGCCGGTCGCATAATAGTACAACCGTACCGCGTACGCAATGTCGCCCGTTATGTGGTGCTGATACTCCGGCACCTGCGGGCAATGGTCCGGCGTCACCTCACGCCCCGTGTAGGCCGACTCCCACGCGTACTGCCAGCCTTCGTACCCGTTCCGGCGCGCGTAATCTGCCGCCGCTTCCGTCACCAGCGTGCGGTAGTGCAGGAGCTTGCGTGCGTTCTGCGGATCGAGCAGCAGGATCGGAGGAAACATCCACATTTCTGTGTCCCAGAAGCTGTGGCCCTGGTACTCCGCCAGCTTTTTCCCTCCCCGACCCAGCCCGGAGGGGGAAAGACCGTAGAAGGGATAGCTGCTCGGCTGGAAGGAGGTTTGCGATGGCAGCGAGCTCGAAAGGTAGAAAGCGCTTGCTTTAATCACACGATCCAAGCGATCATTTCCCTCCACCCGAATGCCATACTTGGCCCACATACGATCCATCTCGAGACGGTGCAACCGCTCGTGATCGTTCGCCTTCAGACCGCGCAGTTCCTGCTCGAGCTCCTGCCTCGTGTGGGAAAACACGGTAAGGAAAAGAAACTCGCGGTCCGTTTCTTCCGCCGTTAGGGTTAGTTTGCGTGGCACTTGCTTGTACGCTACGCAAACTGTGTGTCCTTCCCGTTGATATTTGGGATCTTCCACCTGCCTTGTCTTGGCGCACAAGAGCAGAAATTCTTCCCCATCTACCGTGAGCTTCTCGAGCGGTTCCTCCACCAGATCCACACTTTTCACACCGATCCGCTGGCGGGTTTCGATTTCGATCGTTTGGCTCGAGCTCAGCCTTCGAAGGTGTATCCGGTTGACGATCGTTTGATCGAAATGCCGGTTGGGGTAGACTTCGTGCTCTACCCGGTAGCCACCGGCCGGATCTTCTAACGTCGTCCGGAACTTGCCACTTCGCATGTCCAGCTGATAGCGGCAGTTCCTCGGCTGCGTCTGCAGGGAGGAACAGTTGGCCAGCTGAATGTTGGCATAGTTGGGAATGCGCGCCCGGTGACTGACGCCTTTGAGACCATTGTATACACCGTTCAGATGGACGGAATCGCCGTACACTACGAAACCGAGGTGCCCATTAGCTAGTGTAGGCGTTACCGCTTTGTTCGGCAATCTGCAAACGAGAGAAAGAGATGAGTTTTTTTTAATTTTTAACTGTCCCATTGCATCAAAACTTCTTCCCTTGGTTACGGGTGAATACTTGGTAGCGTTGAAGAGGAAGTTGTAATCATTTGCACAAACGGCTGAGACACCAAGCGCCACGGTAAAGAATGTTAGGAGCCACATTTTCCACTGATAAGAGATAACATTTTCCTATTGCCGGTTTGAAACGAGTATGAATTGGCCGGGTTTTGTGATGATGCAGCAAAACCCGGTAAACAATGCGATGATTTTTGAGGTACCTCTCGCTCTAATTCTTTTAGTTGTCTCGCTTTCGCCTATAGCAATTCTGTCCGGCTGAGGCAGCGGACAGAACTTCGCCGCATGCGATTTTGCCGCAAGCTTTTGTATGGGATTTGACGTTAATGACAGCACTTGCGAATCTGCCGCATGCGGCGATGCGGCAAAATCAAAAACATTTGATATTGCCGCATCGCCGCATGCGATTTTATTGCAGATGTCAAATGTCTTAAATCATATCAAGTAATGATTATCCTTATAAAGAAACAACAAAATATCATTATAATACTTTGAAAAGCTAGAAAATTGAGAAAACTCTTTTTTTGCCGCATGCGGTAGAGGGAGCTTTCACGTCCCTCTCCACTAAGTGAGTATGAAGGCCTTATTAGATGAAGGAAAATACTTTCATTTCTCGATTGGCATTTATCTGTCCAACTTAGACTTTGGCACAAAAATACAGTGGAGCGCCGTTTATCCGGGTACCTTTTATCCGGCTTTCCGTTTATCCGTGCTGTTGAGAAATGACAGTTCAATACAAAAGTGACATTGCGTTATGAGGAGGATATTTGAAAAAGCGGTTATAAGAGCACATTGTCATAACAAAAACACTATAATGCATGGCAAATTTTAAATACTCATTCCGTGTTATAAACTCATTATCCGTGTTCTCTCGTACGTGTCATAAGGCAAGAGAATTGTTCTGTCACCTTTTACATTTATTGTTTTTTATTGATTTTTTTAGCTTCAACTGAAAGAATCATTCGTTTATTCATCATTATCAAGAAATGCAATACGCTCTACCGACATTGACAGTAAAAATCTACTCTCAAGCAAATGGGAAATGAGCATGCCGAATTCCGATTTTCCGACTGGCATCTATCTGTCAAATCCTGTTTGAAGGATAGTTTCCAAAATAGAATGATAGTATTTTCCTCCATCTAATAAGGCCGTAAAGGCCTCATTGTTGTGTTCGGTCGCTGCTAGAGCGCCGGGTAAGTTATTGTTGTTGTTTATACAGGGTTTTTCAATTCAGTTTTTAATGTAATATTGTTATTCAAAGCATGGAAAATGTTGTTCCACATCAATCTGGCATTACATTTCCATCATACAGGGTTTTCCGAGTCAGTTTCGAATGCAAACATTGTTATTCGCCGCATTCAAAATGTTTTTCAGCAGCTGTCAAATGGTTTATTTGTTTCATGATTTTCAACGCATAACAAAGAACTGTCAAACTCAATCCAGCTTGAAATATGTTGAAAATCATGCTGTATCATGAATCATGATTTAAAAAATTATTATGATGTAAATGAAATGGCAGATCGATGTGGAACAACAACTTGCATACGGTGAATAACAATGTTTACATTCGAAACTATCTTGGAAACCCCTGCATTGCGTTTTGAGGAGGATTTTTAAATAAACGGTTATCAGAGCACATTGGCTTAAGAAAAAAATTGCAAATATTCTCATTGAAAAAACATGTAGTTAATAAAACCAGGGTCATTTTTATCAAAAGATGCCATTAAGATAAACATGCAATTAATTTCCTAAAAAAAAAAACAAAAAGATTATATAACTATGTCTCCAATGATCTAGATTTTTTTCCTGTATGCCACACATCATTATAGACTTGTAGGAGGTATTCCATAGCACAATGAGGAAGGTTTTGTAGCATTGCGTATCCTATGTCGTCTGGTCCAGCAGATTTTGCATTACACTTTTTTAGAGCGTGGAGAAAACTTGCCAGGGGGACGGGCTTGCCTGTCTCCTATTTAACCTGGCGCTAGAGAGGGCCATCCGCGACTCGAGGGTGGAGACTAAGGGAACCATTTTCTATAAGTCAACCCAGATCCTGGCATACGCTGATGATATAGACATCATTGGTCTGCGGCTCTCCTATGTAGCAGAAGCCTACCAAGGGATCGAGAAGGTGGCAGAGAACCTCGGATTGCAGATAAACGAGGCAAAGACCAAACTGATGGTGGCAACATCAGCGGACCTACCAATAAATAATCCAAACCTACGTAGGCGTGACGTACAGATAGGTGAACGCACTTTTGAAGTCGTCCCACAATTCACCTATCTTGGGTCAAAGGACAACAACGACAATAGCATGGAAGCTGCGATGCGCGCAAGGATGCTGGCTGCCAGCCGGTCATTCTACAGCCTGAGGACTATATAGCTACCATATAGTACCGGTACTCACATATGCCTCTGAGACATGAACACTGTCCAAATCTGACGAAATTCTCTTAGCCGTGTTCGAGAGAAAGATGCTCAGAAGGATACTTGGCGCCGTATGTGTGCAAGGCCATTGGAGGAGCCGCTATAATAACGAGCTATACGAGATGTACAGCGACCACACTGTCGTACAGCGTATCAAGCTCGCCAGGCTCCGGTGGGCTGACCATGTTGTACGCATGGAAACGGACGACCCAGCCCGTAAAGTCTTTTTAGGCCGTCCACACGGACAGAGGAGGCGTGGTAGGCCCAAACTGAGGTGGCAAAATGGCGTGTCCGTCATTAAGGCCGGGATAACGGACTGGTAGACGAAGTCGCGAGACCATGAGCGGTTTCGGACACTCCTGAGGCAGGCCAAGACAGCAAAGCGGTTGTAGCGCCGGATAAGTAAGTAAAATGGTTTGTTAGTGTGATTATTTTTTGTAGTTCAGTAAAATATTTCTCTGACCTTGTTTCAATGTGGACACTCGAGAAGTCTAATTGTCTGCCACGCTCTACCTTACCGACAGCCCGTTTAACCGTCTCACTCAGTATCCATGGATTATTCGGTAGATGTTTCCCTTGTTCGGTTCGAAGAACCAGAAACCGTTTTCCCCGAATTCGTTATTCGCTTCGATGTATGTGGGCAGTGTTCTGCCTCGGTTTTCCCTAGCAGAAATCCGGGGGTAGCAGGCTGCGAGAGCGGGTGGGTTCGTCATGGTTTTTTGTTTGTAAAACTGTTCGCTTTTGTGTTTTGTTTGCTTGGTTAGCTTCGAAAGAGGTGTTCTCTGTTTGTTTTCTACGAAAAGACAATAGCACTGATACTGGCACTGGCACTGATCGAATAACACGTCTGATCGCTCCAAGCTGCCGACAACCACTGCCCTCGATGTGTGATCTTCACTCATTCTCCTTTTATGGAGATAAATGATGGAATGGGTGTATTGATTAGGCTGGTCGCTGCTCGATTTCCATCCTTTACACGTTCAGCCTGGAGCTGTTTTTCATCAACTTTCCGTTGCGCCGGCATCTAGAACGCATGCAGAGGATTTTAAGCCAAACCTGCATGTATTAAAAATGAGGTTATTCGCTATGATTTCAACTCTGCTCTGTTCATCAATACTGTTGTGTGTAGGATGGGGTTTTTGGGGTTCCACTTCGAGCTCCTCCTTAGAAATGTTCGATGAACAATCTAATACTTTTACGACTTTGGTGTTATCATCCATTCGAAGGGGGTTATTGTATACTAGTGATGGGCCATCGGAATCGCTTCCGAGCATTACTACTGCAGCTCCGATTCCGACTAATTTGAACAGTCGATTCCGCTCGGAGCCGTCCGGAACCTTCCGGAACCGTCCGGAACCGCTAGTCGGTAGCCCGCATTGCACTGCCATCACAAAGGCGTAATAATCACGCTAACTAACGGCTCAGGAGCCGGCTTCAGACCAACGACTCCGGAGCCGTTATGCCCATCACTAATGGAAGATGCGTAGATTTGCAATGCCGTCTGTTCTCGAGTTACGCGGTTTGTGTAAGTCGAATTTCGTGATTTGCAGCAAAAATACAATTGATAACTTGGTATTTTTTTATTCAGTTTAGTACTTATATACACTTAATAAAACCCGTTGGTGCAGCGAGTTCGGGTCGGGTATTGAACCTACCTTGACTCGACCCGACCCGAACTCGCTGCACCAACGGGTCAGAATCGCATATGCTTTCTCGCACCTACTCATCAGTCGGGTCGACCCGAACTCGCTGCACCCGAATGAATGAATCCCCTTTGGCCCGACCCGACCCGAACTCGCTGGACCAACGGGTCGGAGTCGCTTATGCTTTCTCGCACCTACTGAACTTTCGGGTCGACCCGAACTCGTTGCACCCGCGGGTCGGATTTGATCCCGACTCCGACCTAGCGCACCCGCTGCACCCACGGGTCGGAATCGATTCCAGCTGGCCTGCACCCGACTCCGGGTCGGGTCGTGAAATGAATCGTATGACCCAACTGTACACTGTTTACACCTGAACAAAGATCGGAGATACACAAACAGGCAGCGTGTGATTGGTATTTGCAAGAAATCTAAGGCTGGAAATAGACGAACCGAGATCATCGCGGTACCGCGAAAATCGCGTATGACTCGAGCTGTCAATTCTGTTATAAAATCTGACAGATAGGCGAGATAATCGCGGTTCGTGTATGGAACCATCCGAGGTCTGGTGACGATTGAATGTGCCAAGAAGAAATATTTTTCTATCAATTTGCGAATCAAATTATTTATTTCACATAGTTTATGCAAAATAAAATACAGAACTCATTTCTCGACACGATTTTTCACACAAATCCGCCAGAAAAAGTAAAAATAATCGGTTCGCGCTACCGCGAAAATCTCAGCAATACCGAAGTTGGGTATCTCTGCGAAACAGCAGGCGCGATTGGAGGCGCGGAAGATTTGACAACTCTACTGTTCTGCAACTGTTATAAACAAGGCGCGAATTTCGCGGTACCGCGACGATCTCGGTTCGTCTATTTCCAGCCTAAGCTCAATGTAAAGCAGCCCGAAAAGACGCAATTGATATTCGTGAATGTTCTTTCCAACGAACGGTGTTACAATGGCACGACTAAACATAACACTGTTTGATTGTTTTTTTTAAAGCGAAAGAATATTTCAGCATACACTTGTGAACACTTTTTCCCAAAATTGTGCAGCAAGTTGTAAATATTATTTTATACGTATGATGTCAAAAGCAAGGCTTTTTTATTGATTCTTTATTGATCTTTTGAAATGTATAGTGCCTGCGAAGTTGTCATTCAATTGGTTACCAAAAGAAAACCTATAAAATTTAGAGCATTCATATGGTTCTTTGTATTTCGTACGGTATGTAAAGGTTCATTCGGGGCATAAACCCATGACGGGCATGTCGTTAAGTTTCGACTGTATTGCGTGGCCAGTACCGGCAATGCAACAATGACTAGGCTGATCAGATGAAGTTGATGAAAAAACGGGACACATATAAAAAAAATACGGGACATCGATTATTTTTAAGAATTCAGAAAACATTTCCTTTATTTTTCCAAATATTACAAATCATTCGCATTAATTTCGCATGTAAAACATAAATTACTACAATTTGGTCCCTCCAGCGTACTTTGTCAAATCTTCATTTGACACAGCTAGGGAGTCCAAAGTTGGAGTTGCTTAGCTCATACAAAGTGCTTAAACCATAACCCCCTATCTTTCAATTTCTATAGAAATCTCCTTTCATCATAGCTACCAAAACCAGAGCAAAGAACCCACCACATAACGTGTTCTAGACTATTTTCGAAAAAAAAAACTTTACTTAAAAAATAGTGGAATCTATTTTAATGTATAAGATTTTTGATTTGTGTATCTACGATAACTTCGTTGCATTAAATATTATCATACATTTAATGGCATTAAATCCACAACACTTGCACACTACATCTGTAGTCAAAAGAAACACCTCTAAGTGGCAGAAATTGGCAGGAGAAACTCTCACCTTCGTGAACAAGTATGTACAGAAAAAAGTGCAACAAAAAACTCGTCAATATATCACACACTTTGACACGTATCTTCCTGGCAATAGTTTATATTAATGATGCTTAGTATTTCAACTCTGTTTTGCCTAAGCGATAATCAAATTTAAAGAAATGAGGCACCTAAAAACGTACCAGAAACACACATGATATTGCTCGTTATTTGAGACTGAGGCATCAAGATCAACTGCTTTAAATATTAAATAAACAACAAATGCTTATTAAATCTTGAATGAAGGAAACTTGGAACAAACAAAACAGACTGTACCTGAGATACGGTATTAACGCAAATCGTGAAGAAGCGGTTATCAGCCTTTATATACTTAAGTTTATTTTCCTTTTGCTTGCAGTCAAAATGTAAACAATTTTTGTTTTTGTTTTTCAATCATGTTGATATTTACTGATATTGTATCAAATCAGTTAAATTTGTTCAAATTCCGAAACCCACGATTGTGTAAATATACATATACCAGCGTATAATGTATATATAAATATACCAGGATCAGCGTGTCTGGGACACACCTGTACGTCGAGAATCTTAAAACTGGCTAGTCTGCACAAGTGTTTACTAAAGCTCTGTGCTGTTTAAAACTAGAAATGCAGAGGTCTAGAAATGTTTTTAACAAGTAGTCTTTACAGAGTTCTGTAGATGGGCCCTTTCAGTCTTAAGAGAGTTTCATTATAGTCTTATTAGGTCATACAAGACATTCAAATGAAAAAAAAGGATAAATGGAATAACTGGAACAACAACGTTGTTCTCCCCTGAGCACAAGAAGAAGTATATGACGTAGCATGACAGCAAACAACCTAGCTTTTGAAAGATGCGATTTTACAGCTCCTCAGCGTGCTTCCTATCTATTGGATGTAATCGAACATACGTTACTGGTGTGAAAGAAACCATTTGCCAACAAACCTTGATTCAAACTTCGCACCTGAATAACGATGGGAGACATACAATCAGTCTGAGGTTTACATTTACGTATATTAGTGATTGTATCACCGATAGGTCATTTATCTTTCTGCACGTGACTTAGTCGTTTGATGAAAAAGTTTTATAAAAATTGTACAGCTTGTGATGTAGTCCCATAAAACCGAATTTATATTCCTGAGTGTCGTTGCTACCCTATACTCCCAGACAGACGGTGTTAAAACCATGGCATGAACAAACATGCCGTTGTTGGTTTAGGTTTATAGGTTAACAAGCTCGTAGTCTACACTTGTGAACACTCTTCAGCTCTCGTGTATCACAGTTTGCGTAAGAAGTACGTATAGAACAACCGACATCAATGCATTTGAGTTTCTTGTCTTTGGTATTTGTAAAGCATCGTGGTTTTCACTGTTTGTCACTACTTTTACATTGCATACCTTTAGGCGGTGCGGTGGCTGCACTAACGAATCTACACTAGCGGTGTTAAAGACGGGTCTTTTTGAAGATCAGTTCAGCTCCGGTTCATTCATAAAGGTGATCCGGATCATTTGCTCGGATCAATCCTTCAATCGTTCGTTCTCTGCTAAATCTGTCAACAATTTTTTGGATGGTTCCCATAGTTTTTTAGCTCGTTTCCACGATTTATTGCCCGCTACCCATTTTTTTTTTTAAATTGGATTGTATGGATGTCCAATAGGGCGGTACCAAAATTATGAGGAAACTAAACAAAAATATATGGGAAACGGTGAATAAATCGTGAGAGGAACCCAAAACATTATAGGAATCATGAGGTGAAGAGATGTAGTACGTGTTAACGAGCGAACGAGATAGTCAGTGATATTTTCATCGTCATTGTAGAGTGGACAATACGCTAACATATCGCTAAAGCTGTATCTACACGATTAGCGCAAAAGAGTGAAGGTGTCAAATTTTATATGGAATTTACACCTCGCACGCAGATTGATCCATACGATTACACATTGTGAACAAATATGCTATTCGTGCATACACGCCTTAAAAGACATGGGTGGTCGAATTCAAACCATAGGTCGGATCGGAGCGGTGTCACCAGGTTTTCTCGTTTTGGTATAAAGAATCACACACGTGTAAGATATGTCTGATCTGCTATCTGAAGAGAGTAGAATGGTGATCCGAAAATGATACCTGCTCACTTGCTCATTTGGGGCATTCAAGCAATCGCCTTTGTTTCTCTCAGGAAATCAATGACCCAGATCTTTTAAAAACTGATGCATGTTTCATTCGCTCAATTTACTGATCCGGAACATTTTAACGAATCCGGATCTGATCTTACAGCACTAATCTACACTGTAAACGATGTGCGCATTCAGGTTGGTGTCATTGCTTCATTTTGCTGTGGCCAGACCATGCCTAAATCGTCACTGCAGAAGAAATGCCCTTGATTATCGCAGCTAACGAAAGTCTACGCAGAGATAAAACCCAACATGATCTTCACTTAATTGTCCTTCAGGCACTTGAATCTGGAAGCAATATACCGAATTCTCATCAAGCCACTTTCTGCAGGATTCCTGGTCACACAGGTATTCACGGAAACGATGAGATCGACTAGCCAGCGAAGGACGTAATAACCCGGCCCGCTAACATAACACCCCTTCAAGACGCAATTTCATTCGCTTTATCAAAACCATCTTCGCCAATAGTTGGAACGTTGGTTGGGTTGGAAGCAGCCGCTCTTTCCTGACAACCGCCAAGACCACAACATCACCATGGAGAGACGACCGTCCATCACATCAAGACCAGAGAGTGCTATCACAATTTCGGATCGGACCCGCGCCTTTTCTTTTTTTTTTTGCAAAAAATCAGCGTTATTAGTTTCCAACAAGAGTGTTACGCCAATATACGAACGGTGAAGGTTCAAGGTAAATTCTAAAAAGGTAAACAAGCAATACGAATTCCGAATCATTTTCAGAGCTGGTATAGTTTTAGGATCAGATTTTGGATCATTGTGGGTAAAGGATTGATTCACTGGGCACGGATTTAAGCTAGCAGGATAAACCTGAACGGGTAAGGTGTCAGTAATTGCTATTGCTGTTGGAAGTTTTAATTACGAAATTGATAGCATTATGTTAATAATGCAAGATTTAAGAACTCTTTATTTTGTGCGTTAAAATAATCTATTTAAATTCAACTGCCAATGTAAAATTGTTTAGTACACGTTTTCATTCCTTTGTATACCAGGTATTGAATACACTTTGTTTCTATGCCTTGCTTCTTGCGTATCCGTAAGTGCAATTACAAGTATGATTACACTAAACTGCACCAAAACAGTTTCCAAAAGTAAGACATTTCACTTCGGAACAGAGGCGACATTTTAAATATAACTCATTTATCTTACAATATGGAAATGCTTCTCGCTGTGCTCGTGCTATACATTACGGAATATAGACGATAAACTATTTGAAGTATTATTAGATAGTGGTGATCACTTACCTCCAGCAAGAAGTAGCTGCACAAGTACAGGGTTTTACAAGTCAGGATCGAATGTCAGCAAAATAATTTCAGAAGTAAAACCCTGTAATAGCAGAAGAAGCATTTGTCGTAGCATGGTTGCTGGTAAGCGTCGCTTTGCACAATGAACACTGCTTCCTAAAAGTTATTTTTTAGCGTACAACAGCGTACTTCTTATATATTGGATATCATCAGACATACGTTGCCTGGGAGGTAGAAAGCATTCGCCAATATACGTAGGTTCGCAGTTCGTAGTTTACACCTGAACAAAGAGTGAAGACAGACAAGGTGGCAGCGTAATATGCGAGTGTGACTGGTATTTGCGACAATCTCAATGTAAAGCGTTTCAAAAAGACGCATTCGATATTGTCGAATGTTCGATAAATGGTGTTAAAAAATGACATGTATAAACATAACATTGCTTGATTGTTGTTTAAAGCAAAGCATGCAGTTGTGAAAACTTTTCCCAAATTTTTGCAGCAAATTGTACATATATTTTATACGTGTGTTAATCTTTTGAAAAATATTGTGCTTGCAAAGCTGTTATTAAATTGGTTTCCCAAATGAAATCTATAAATGTTAGGGCATTGAAATGGTTCTCTATTTTTCTTTCTTTTCCTTGTTTTGTTTTCTTTGTTTTGTCATTGTTTTGCCGAAATAGGCAGGACTGAAGAGTTCCTAAGAAGATTTTTCACTTGATCGTCCAGGCGATCATAGAAACACTTAAGAGGTTTGCCTTACTGAAAAATTTGGAGTTTAGAGGCTTTACCTTGGGTACAGGGAACATAGCTAAATTCTTTAAATCAGAAGACGTAGGAAGGGCATAGTGCTATTCTGACAGTCCAAACGAATCTAACTTGCCATGGTCGGAGTTGGTTTTATTTATACTCAAAAGAAGTTATGGATTTCGTACATTAGGTTCCGGGTTGTATGTTTGATTGTTATTGTTTTCACTAACTTAGTTATTTTTGTCTTTTATTGATAAGAACGATGGTTCTTGTCACCATGTTCCTGTTTTGATTTTTAATGTATATAATGTTGCAACCTACGCTATGCTTTTGGTTTGTTTGGGAAAGTGGGCTTACTATTTATTATATTTATTATGTTTACTAATCAAGGGACTGCAAAGCACTGTCAAAATTGCTTAAATAAAATTTTTAAATTTAAAGGCCGGGAGAGATTGTCTGTACTCGCTAGTGTAATTTTGATTTTCACTAGCGCATCTGGTGGCGGCTGGTGGAAGCTTTTTTTGGTCATCTAGGGAATGGTCATGCCGGATCTCAAATTTAAGTAGTTTTTTAACCGTTTTTCGATGCGATAATGGATGCAATGCTTGTAGAATGTGTGTGTCTGTTGTTCATCGAACGAGAGTCTAGTATCTAGATAAACGCCCTGATCCATGACACAATAGACTCTAACAAGGTCCTGACTATCCAATAAGTAATTGATTAGTGCTGAGGTTCGTAAACGGGAGATGGTTATGGTCACACATTTATCGGTACAGACCAGGAAACGAACTCGTTCCGGGTGTACTGCAGTCGAATATGGTCATCATGTTCCGGGATTTAACAGAACGGATTTAATATTTTAGCAAAAATCCGCGTAAAGTAGACGATTGTCACCATGAAGCACCAAAGTGACGTCATTTATTTATTTAACAGAAGACCAAAATTGCTGCCCTAAGGAACACCGAAAGAATCACTAATGGACCTGGATAGATATGAGCCCAGCCTAACCGTGTATGTTCAATTAACCAGATCTTATGTATGTTATCAATAATCATATCCTCGTTACCTGGGATGGTGGCAGTCCAAATCGGTCGAGTTTAGCAAGAAGATTGCTATGAGACATGCTATCGAACATCTAGATTGTATGTTCCGGGTTTCTATTAGTTCTTGTTTGTTCTGTATAGCAGATATGCTACAAAGGCTTGCCTGTACCACAAGTGGTCTTGACTTTTAGTGACTTTTAGATTTAATTATAGCAGACTTGTCAATCCTACGCATGGGGGGGGGGGGGGGGGGAGGGTTTTATTCGGGGCTTGAACCCATGAAGGGTATGTTGTTAAGCCATATAATTTGATGACTGTACCACCAGACCGGCCCCGCAAGGCAACAATAACGCAACAAGATTTTTGATTTCACTAGTCTTAAATTGGTGTTATTTTTAAACTAAAACTTTCCATTTTGATAAATAAATTGTCACAGAATAAGTTATATTTATGTTTTAGTTTAATTGTATAAAATCTAATCTTTTCAACAAGTGGGTTTAAATTTGATACATGGAAAGCCTTCTTTGGCGGATCCCTGTTCGATGCATGTTAATTTAAAATAGACGCACATTCCTTTTGCATTTCGTGCACGTAAGTATTCACAACTGCAGCCAGAAATACACGTTTTTGTATATGAGTAAGGTGTACCACACTTCATTTCGGGCCACATGCGACATATATAAGCCGCTTCACCTTCTTTCTTGCAGAATTTTTTGGGCGTTGTTCGTCTCTGAGCTCGTACTGTAAGAAATGTAATGTAAGCGATGGATCTTTTCAAGCAGAGTCAGGTAGTGGTTATCACTCACCTTCAGGAAGGAGTAGTTGCAAAGACAACAAAAGAAGAAGTATGTGACGTAGCATGGTTGCTTGCAGGATTCACTTTGCACAGAACACTGCTTTCTATACAGTATCTTTGAATGTTCTGATGTTACAGTACGTCTGCGTGCTTCCTTTATAGGGGCTATAATCAGACATACGTTACCTGTATGGAACAAACCACCAGCCAACACACGTACATTCGCAGTTCGCACCTGAATAAAGATGGAAAACATACAAATAATTTGCGAATCTGATAAGTTGTCGTATTGGGTATTGTATTAACGTTGGGACATTTAACTTTCTGCATGTGAGTCAGTCGTTTGACAAAAACAAAATCATATACAGCTGGAAATGTTTGGAAAACATGGGATTTGTTGCTAGAATCATTATTTACTCTTATCTTAGTGTAAATCAGATTAAAATGGCGCAATTGACATATTTGAGTGGTGTTGCTACCCAGACCTAAACAAATGGTATTGATACAACACAATCGATCATGGCAGATCAGATTGGTCTTCGGACTGTCCAAATAAGACAATGCTCTTTTTACAAATCATTTGACTTCTTATTTCATCGATCCTTTTCGGAATACTAATCGGCACTGTACAGAAAACGATTTTTTTATTCAACTGCAAACATTGTACTACATTGTATCTTTACACTCTTGTTTTTTTTTATTACGCGATAAATGCAATACCATATACAATAGGATACAATATATAACAGAAAGCCTCGAACTCTCACTTCCCTGCACCCATGTACCTACGATGGCTCCCGAGCAGCACACACTACTTTGTCCCCTGGGATCGACAACCTAACTTTTCGCACAACCAAAGATGTATTTCAAGCAGTATACATTTACATTGTCCGTCGTATGTTTGCTACACTTTCTATAAGCAGTAACGCAGACACCTTTCTCATTTCGTGCATACCCATTTTTACAAAAGCAGCCGATAGCACCTACGAATATGGGCCTATCACAGGCCATAGTTGAACCGCACCGCCATTCCAGACAATGGCGACGTTCATACACCTCATTCATCTTGCAGATTTCTTTCGCAGCTTTTGCTATGCATAAATAAATATCAACGATAAATATTTTGATTAAACGTCAGATAGTGGTTATCACTTACCTCCAGCCAGGAGTAGCTGCACAAACAACACCAGAAGAAGTATTTGTCGTGACATAGTTGCTGGTAAGCTTCGCTTTGCACATAACACTGCTTGCTAAAAGTTGTTTTAGAAGTTGTTGCTTTAATGTACAACAGCGTACTTCTTATATATTGGATGTCATCAAACATGCATGTGTAGTAGAAAGCATTCGCCATCATACGTAGATTTGTAATTCACCGTTTACACCTGAACAAAGATGAGAGATACACAAACAGGCAGCGTGTGATTGGTATTTGCAAGGCGTTCAATCTCAGCAGCCCGAAAAGACGCAATTAATATGTTTGAATGTTCCTTCCAACGTACGGTGTTAAAACTGGCATGAATAAACATAGCATGATTTGATTTTTGTTTAAAGCGAAAGAATATTGCAGCATACACTTGTGAACACTTTTCCTCATTTTTTTGCAGCAAGTTGTACAGATTTGTTAAACTTAAACTCAGGACATAATAAACTTTATGACATTCAAATGTCTGCAAGGCCTGCCAGTATCACTAGTGGGCTTGACTTTCAGTGACTTTCTAATATATCCGCCGCAGAATAGTCTGTCCTTCGCCGTACTCAATTGTCCTTCCACACATACGGGGCCAAGGATCCTTCTGAGCATCTTCCTCACGAACGCGGCTAGGAGGGTTTCGTCAGATTTGGACAGTGTCCATGTCTCAGAGGCGTATGTGAGTACCGGTAATATATACTTACTATATAGTCCCAGCTTCGTCCGTCGCGACAGGTTCTTTGAGGTGAACTGATTTTTCAGGCTGTAGAATAACCGGTTGGCAGCCAGCATCCTTGCGTGCAGCTTAGCTATCATGCTTTTCTCGTTGCTAACCTTTGACCCAAGATAGGTGAATTGTGTGACGACTTTAAAAGTGCGTTCACCTATCTGTACGTCACGTCTACATAGGCTCTGATTTTTTATTGGTAGGGCCGCTGATGTTGCCACCATGAGTTTGGTCTTTGCCTCGTTTATCTGCAATCCGAGGTTCTCTGCCGCCTGCTTGATCTCTTGGTAGGCTTCAGCTACATAGGAGAGCCGCAGACCAATGATGTCTATATCATCAGCGTCTGTCAGGATCTGGGTTGACTTATAGAAGATGGTTCCCGTAGTCTCCACCCTCGAGTCGCGGATCCACTCTCTCTAGCGCCAAGTTGAATAGGAGACAGGCAAGCCCGTCCCCCTGGCGCAGACCCTTGGTGGTAGCAAAAGGTCCTGAGAGTTTTCCATCCACCCTCACCTGGCATGTGACGTTGGTCATACTCTACAAACAACGAGCGGGATATTTTATCATGGTGTGTGTAAAAACCTAGAGTTAAGCGGAGAATCGGTGTGAAATACACGGAGGCGAGAGCGCGTTTTGGTTTCGACACAGTTTTGGCACTAACACAGTTACACATGTGGAAATGTGTGCGTTCATTTTCGGCCAGCTCGCTCAGTTTGATCTGCTCGCAGCGCTGTGCTGATGTCGGTGTCTCGCTTGCACTGCTGTACCGAAAGTTCCTCTGTGTGCTCTCGTTCTTGCTACCACACGAAATCGTCAGTACAGCTCAAGGATCGACAGCGAGCGGCCGCACGTGCGTCAGCCTAAGTCCTGGACGATTGATGTTATGATTTTGTAAAGTGTTCAAGTGTTCAAGTGTTGTGCGAATTCAAATGAAGCTGCGCGAATGATTCGTAATGCATGTTATGTACATCGCGCAGCTTCATTTCGTACCTTTTTTACAGTAATCAACGTGTGCAACAGGATCTACGCAGATATTCGACAACTTCAACTTTTGCATCGATGGAGCGATCAATTTTATTTTAGTCAAATGTTGTGTATCAACTTACGTTAATGTGTGAAATCGTGTAAAGTTACAGGGTTTACCAGCATAATAAACAACTGTCCACTTGTTTATAACAATAGTCGTTTTGAAAAGACACCGCTGTCTACCACTTGCTCACACGTCAGATGGTGTAAGCTACTCTGTCCAATTCAATAACAATTTTATCTTTTTAAAAAACATAATAATTTCACTATGTTAACCCTTCATTAGCAGGATGGGAACATGTATCTCGTTTATTTTTTTATTAGAGCTATCGAAATGAGTTTGAGATATTGACACCTTTCAACGGGTTGGTATTAAAGAACTGAATAATGCAGACCATTTTTAAACAAGTGAAATAGCCCGGGGCTTAACGCAAGAGATCGTAAATCTTTCTATCGAATCTCACGCTCATATCTGGGAACACTACACAACAGTGCCGTGCTGAAGACGGTTCTAAGGTTTTTTATTGGTAGTTGCAAATTCAAAATTCAAATTCACAACAAAATTTTTCATGGAAATATTTCAAATGCATTTAATTACTGCTAAATGCACTGCTAATCGCCATCAATTTGCCGGAGATTACAAAACGATTAGAAGGCATTTTACAAAAATTTACGGGTAGTGATCCCATTGCAGAGCCATGTAATATAATGTCATATGTCATATAATAGTTTATTTTAATTTTTTCGTTAAATTTTATGAAAACTAATCCTTTCAGCAAATGTGTTTATATTTGATACAATTAGGATATCCATTGACCATTTTTTGTTGAATGCATGTTAATTCATAACGGATGCACATTCCTTTCGCATTTCGTGCAAATCCGTATGCGCAAAGACAGCCGGAAATACACGTTCCTGTAAATGAGTAAAGAATACCACACTTCGGTTCTGGCAATAAGCGACACATAAACCTCTCTTCATATTTTATCTTGCAGGAGTTTCTGGGCGTTGTTCGTATCTGGGCTAGTGCTGTACGAAATGAAATATAAGCGATGGATCGTTTCAAGTGGTTCAAGTAATTATCACTTACCTCCAGCAAGGAGCAACTGAAAAGCCAACAAAAGAATAAGTATTTGACGCAGCATTTCTGCAAGCAACCTTTGATTTGCACAGCACACTGTTCTTAAAGGGTTCTTTTAGAAGTTGTGACAATAAAGCACATCTGCGTGTTTCATATATATCGAAAGCAATCAGACATACGATACCTGTATTTGCCAACACACGTACATTCGCAGTTCGCACCTGAAAAAATATGGAGAACATACAAAACCATTTACGTAGTAGATGAGTCTTCATATTGGAAACTGTATCAACATTGGGTCATTAAACTTTCTGCAAGTGAATCAGTTGTTCGATGGTTTTTTAGTCCTGTTGCTACCCTGTCCTTGAACAAATGGTATCTATAAATCATCAACGATCATGGAAGATCAGATTCCTTCGGTCTGACAGGATAGCACTATGCCCTTTACACAGATTAATTGACTTCTCATCTCAACAGTTTGAAAGTGTTCCCCTACCCCTCCCCCTTCTATCTACAACGTTTCCAGTAAGGAATCCCTTCAGGGTTTGTATGATCGCATGAACCATCAAGTCCAGTTCAAAACGTTTTTCGTCTATAAAGAGTATGGTCGTCGTTGCAATAAAAACGTTATGCACTATTTTGTTGTGCCTGTAGATTGCGGTATGGATTTCGTTTTTCCTTTTTTTTAACGCACTAAATATGCATTCACCTTCTGGTTGTCTATGATGAGGTTTTTTAATAATAATAATTAATAATAATTCACGTATAGCAGCTATCATAATCTCGCAAAAACATTCCGTGGCATCGTCAATGAGTGAATAGTCCGAACAAGAATCGTCAAAAGATGAAATCAGTCTATCCAGATTTCGATTTTGTGCGGTTCATAGGCAGCTGACACACTAGCGTCCACAGCACTGTCCAAAACTCACGAAGTTCAACCAAAGGCATACAAAAATCGAGAAAAGCCTGGACGTGCTGTGGGCACGTCCTCTCCACGTCCAAAGGGGAAAATATTCGGTAGTTTACATTTAATGTGTCAAATCAGTACAATTTGCTTCAATAATAGTCAAATTTATAAAACCGCGTATCTCCAAATCTCCGTATAAGAGGTACCGTGTATATCGGGGACCACCTGTATTTTGAAATAATGGAGGACAATATTTGCATGGCTTGCTTTTCATGCGATTCGACCAACGGATAATCTCTAGTTCTACAGATTTTCGAATAGTGTACCGATTCATAGACTTTACAGGTATTGCTGTTTGCAAAAGAACGAAATATCTGAAATCACGTTCACTGCAATGAACGTCTCGGTTCACTTACGTTCATTTGCGATCAGTACAATTTGGCCATAGTATTGTCAGATTTAGAAAACCACGTATAGTCTGTTCCAGAGATACGCGGTTTATATGTTCCCGAGGCATCCTCGTAATACGTATATACGTTTCTCCTCCAAAATCCATTTGATATATAGGTATTTTTCATAAAATTTAGTACTTTGATACACTTCACCATTTATTCAATGCAATTTGTGAAAAATGTAGAATATTTATACCTGTTCTAACATTATGAGTCGTATAATTTGCGTATAATACTATTTCATGAATAAATGATTTAAAAAATGTGAGTTTGGAGAATTTCAAACCATAGAAGAAACAATTTTCTTCATTTTTATTTATTTTTTATTTAGCTTTACAACAAAAAAAAAAAACAAATATCAGTTCAGCAAACGTACACATTCTTAACACAATCTCGACTTCCTTTGGCCCATTCTATACATTTTAAATTAGAAGTGACGCATTTACCTTTTGCGTTTCGTGCATATCCGTAGTTACACCAACAACCGGCATCACACTTTTTTGCAAATTTTAAAGTAGAACCACATTTTGGCTCGGGTGTTAAGCGACATTTAAAATACACCTCATTTTTATTTTTGCATTTGGGTGCTACATGTGGTGCTATACCAAAAAAAGATACAAGCGATGGATAATTTAAACTAGACTAAGGTTGTGCTTCTCACTTACCACCAGCTAGGAATAGATGCAAAGACAACAACAAAAAAAGTATATAATGTAGCATTGTTACTGGCTTTACTTTGCACAGAACGCTGCTTTCTAAACGGAATATTTAGATCTTGTTATGTTACAGTAGGTCTGCGTGCTTCCTTTATAGTGGCTGCAATCCGACAAACGTTACCTTTGCGGTAGGAAGTATTTGTCAACACACGTAGATTCGCAATTCGTAGTTCGCACCTGAACAAAGATGGAATACATCCAAACGATGGAATCGCTGGAATAAGTATATTTGATACAGTATATTTGAGAATGTTCTTATGTTGGAACATTTTATTTTCTGCTTGTGAGTCAATTGTTTGATGGAAAAACAAAAACTTGCTAGCATTTCCTCGCTGACGTACGGTACCAAACTAAAAAAATGGAATGAACAATCATGCCGATGTCAGTTTAGGTTTAGATAACAAACTCGTAGCACACACTTTTATACTGTTTTCGACTATCTTTTATTACGGTTTACTTACGAAAGTACGTATAGAACAACCGATATCTATACATGTGACTGTTTTATCTTTAGTACTTGTAAAACATGCATTGTGTCTTACCGTCCAAAATCGAACATATTCGATGATAAGTCTTTATGAAAACCATCTGTTTTATGGTGAATATTTTCACACCATGTGGCAGCGTTTGTAAACCGTGGCAATATATATATATATATATAAATCAATATATATATATGATTTTGGCTAACTTTTTACGCTTCACGGTGTGAAATTGTCGCGCTACGTCTAAACTCACGGTATCGTGTTGTTCTACAGTTTGCCATCACATTGGCATTGCATACCTTTAGGCGATAAAGTGGCTCCCCCAACGAGCTTACACTGTAGAGATGTGCGCACAGAGTAATAGTTAGTGAATGATTGTGAATCCTCTAGGATCAATGCATCGATTCAAATAGGAGTGAAGAGTTAATAGGATATTTTTTTTCTTTTTTCTAAAGACTTACCGTCTTTTATACAAGAAGCTGAATTTTAAAAATACTTAATCTACCTGTTTTGCGTTGAATTTCACGAGAAAAAAAAAACATAGAAAAAAAGTTTTTGGTTACTGAAACCTCGCGATACCTGTTGTGATATTTATTGATGTCACTTACTTATTTTGCGCTACAACCGCTTTGCAGTCTTGGCCTGTCTCATGAGTTTCTGAAACCGCTCTGCGCCTTCGTCTGCCAATTTTATTGATGTTATTGATATCAGATTTAGAAGAAAGCTTATTCCAACTGGGGATTGACTTATTTTTACAATATGATCAAAACATGTTTTGGTATGAATCCTCGTGAAAATAGCATCGTTATTTTATAACACAAAAACATTACCAAAAACAATTATAAAATATTTTATAAAACACGCCTTAAACATTAGCTCCCTCTGTTTGATTCCTCAGAACATCTTGCTTAGCAACGAGCAAATGATGACGGACAAGAAAGCCAACGCCGTGGTACGAAGAGCCGGAGCAGCATCCGTCTGGTCCGCAACCTTCACGCCCAGCGTAGTTGGCCGCAGTCGGCAGCCTTCGAATATTTGGTCCTTTGTCTGCTGTATGATAGCGGTTGTGCCTTCATCTGTAAAAAAATAGAGCAAGCATAGCATAAGCGACAAACTGCTACAAAAACGCACCCTTACTGAGCTATCACTTACATTCACAATCCTTGCAGATGCGTCGCTCCGTTCCGTCGACCGTTAGCTTCAGATCCGGCTGCCCCTCGACCCGGATCGCAACCTTAATCCCGGTTTCGTTCACCGTCAGCGCAAACAATACACCACGGTACTCCACCGTTGGCAGATGCAGTGAGCGCGTGTCCGGCGGCAACCGTGCATTCTTAATCTCCAACCGGTCCTGATGCAACCGCACGCCCGCGTACCCATTGATGAGGGATTGCAGGAACCCACCGGCACCGGTGATGAAGTTGCCCGCCCCGGGCTCATTGTTCCCATTCTCGCTCCACACGTTGAACGGGGCGCGCAGATACTGGCGATAGCTCTTATCGAACATGGTGGCCGCCTGCTGCACCTCACCCAGCTCCAGGTGCCCGATCGTGTGGATGGCCCACGTCATTGCCGGTCCATTTTCACGCGTCACCTGCGAGTACTGGCGCAGATTGTTTGCCTTGGTGGAGCTGTTTGGAGCGATAAGCCGGAAAGGCGTGTGTTAGGGTTTAGGATCATATCATCACGATCAAATCTACTGTTCACTTACACATTCATCGGGTGCTGCAGTGGATAAATCAGCAGCACCGTATCAGCCTGCTTGATTGGTGTGCCCGGCTGGTATCCTTCGAATTGCGGATGGAAGTCACCCGCAGCGTCGTACAGTAGCGTCAATCCACGCGCAACCTGCAGCAACTCCCGCCGGACAGTCTCGTTGACCGTCTGATCGCGGCAGTAGCACGAAGCGAACTCACCAAAGAACAGATTGTGCGCCGCCATCACGTTCGTGAACGCGTTGTTAGACACGTTCGGATGGTCCTCGTCCGGTCCCATTGCATTGTGGATGTCGTACAGGTCGGTGGCGTTGTTGTAAGACGCCCGGCTCAGCCAGAACAGCGACGAGTCCGCTGCCAGCCGGCAACCGTGCGACTTAAGCCAGTCCGTGTTGCCAGTCGCGTAGAAGTACTGCCGTGCCGCAAACACAATGTCGGCGGTAATGTGATGCTGAAAGTCTGCCACCTCCGGGCAGCAGTCTGGTGTCACCTCCGTACCGGTAAAGGCAGATTCCCAGGGGAACTGGATGCCTTCGAAACCGTGCTTCATCGCGTTCATGCGCGCTCCACCGATGACGGTGGTACGGTAGCTCAGCACCTTTGCCGCGTTGATGGGATCCATCAGCAGAATTGACGGGTACATCCAAATCTCCGTGTCCCAGAAGCTGTGTCCCTGGTACTCTTGCTCCTCTATACCACCGCGACCCAGACCGGCCGGTGCAAGTCCGTAGAATGGATACCGCCCGCTAGAGGTCGCCACCTGATGGGCCGGCAGTGAGCTGAACAGATAGAACGCACTTGCTTTTATCACTCGGTCGAGCTCATCGTTGCGTTCCACACTGATACCGTAACGCTCCCACAGCCTATCCATTTCGCGCATGTGAAGCGTTTCCTCCTGCGCACCGGTCAAACCCGTCACGACTTCCAGCTGTCGCCGACCGTCCTCCTCCGTCATGGTGAATGCCGTAAAGAACAGAAACTCTCTAGCCATCGTGTCCGGTTCGATCTGTACCGTCTCCGGGATGGCCGGATAGGTCACGCACACATTGTGCCCGAACGCTTGCACGGTCGGCTCCTCGACCTGCACCGTAACACCGCACTGAGATTTGTACAGCTGGCCCCACATGACAAACTCCGTGCTAGGCTGCCAGGTAAAGTCGGCGGCCTGCAGTCCTGGGATCTGAGACAACCGTGCCGTGATGGTGTTGGTCGAGCCGAGGCGCTGTATACGAATGCGGTTCACTAGCACTGTGTCGTAGTACCGATGGGGGTACATCTCGTGCACTAGCCGGTAGTCACCCGTCTCCTCGACCGTCACAAACTTGCCCGTTCGCATATTGAGCTGGTAGGTGCAGGTGTCCGCTACACCTCCCGGGCTGCTGGGCGAACAGGCCGTCAGCTGTATGTTGCCGTAGTTCGGTATGCGGGCACGGTGCGACTTACCACGCAGCCCATTGTACACTCCGTTCAGGTGGACGTATTCACCGTACGCGACAAAGCCGATGTTTCCGTTGGCCAGCGTTGGCATCACGGAAGCGTCCGGCAGCGGTGGCCGAGTTTGAAAACGATAATTCCCATCATCTGTATCACTTTGGGCACTGGCGAACGCACCGAGCACTACCACCAGCAAACTTAAGGCTACAGTCGGACGAACTGTCATACTGTTATACGCGATCGGGAAGGTGCACTACCTTCACCAGTCACTAGTGCACAAATACTGAGCTGATGGGCGTACGTTACCAATCGCTTATAGCGCAATAACGGACGAATGGGAACGAGCACGTCATATCGAAAAGTGTGATAAGATAAAGAACCCATAGGGTAAGGTATGTGATAAGATAGCTCAGGAATACCACAGGTCTGAAACGGGGAGGGGTGCTGGCAAGAAGACGATTGATTCACGAACGACATTGTTTGTCATCCGAAAATATTCAATCATATCTATTCGCAATCGATAAGACGCTGATTTGGGGTTAAGCTACATGTATTTTTACCCAACTAACCACCCTGAAGCCATATGTTGTACGGTTTGATGAATTTTACCGTTGAATTGCTGGTGTTATAACACCGTTTTGCCCAAAACAATCTTTCTCGGAAATGGATTTACATGCAGCTTAATCGTTACACATTTTCGGCATGCTTTACATTGCTTGTTTATCTTGATATGATAAGACATGTGCTGGTAGGTAGGTTGTCTGTATAAACACAGACAGGCTTGTTTAAGTTACAGACAAGTGTTAGCTTGTAATGGTTTTATGTACCTATTTTTAACTCATTTTATCGGCTATCAAGCCAAGCATTGTGTGGTTACACAATCTTACATGAAGCCCGTCAGCTTGTCGAGAATGACAGCTTATTGAGAAGACATCAATCCCTAAAGATCGAGAAGCTTACAGAGGTCTGCATGGCCCACAATCTACTTGTGATGTATTCAATTCCTGACAGACAACCTAGAGATTGGCGAAAATGTGTAATAAAAGGATAACTTAACAGAACAGAGACAGAAGACTTCATTACTGGCGCAAAAGCATCATAGGAATAGATAATAAACTGCTTATACCATCTTTTGATGACTTCTCCAGCACCTCCAGACTAGACTGCTGAAGGTTTACTCTGATGTCAGTTTTCAGCGATATATTGGCAGTAAAATTCTTGAAGGGAGAGCTCAAAAGAGGGTTAGCGTCTTCGTACACCAACTGAAACTATCAATAAACGTTTCCTGTGCCTCATTCGATTTTGAAAACTTTTGTTGCGTGATACAAATTGGGAGCAATACAATGGCTTTTGTTGATATCAAATCTTTTGCAAACTATGCAGCATATCTAAACTAGTTACTTTATTGAATTCAATGAAGATCTGGTCTACATGCTATATCGTCCGGAATAGACAGTATTCCCAAGAAGCAAAGGCTAGGCTATGCAGCAGAGGGTAGAGCCGTTCATTTCAGCGTATGTTAGTACTTTTTACAGGTTCCATAAGAGTAATTGCTCAAAATTGAACATCTAACATCACATTTAGCAATCGTTCTTCTGGAACGGTCTTTGGCTAGTTGCAGCTGGAGCATAGCTACCATAATATTTACTAAAATATGATGACTTTCTGCAGATTTTTCATACATATTGTCCATAGTGAAGAGATAATATTGTATCTATAGCAGCAAAATGACTTCAAAGTAAAATTGTTGTCTGGTAAAACAAACGTACACATGTGTCGACCTCTGAATTCAAGACGTTATAAAGTTATTAGTGCTCGTAGCAGTATTCAGTTAGAATGTCCTTGAATGGCACAATTTATTGGAAGCTATTTGCCTTCTATTTTCACTTCCCGATTACATCTTTTGGCAGCTCACACTCGCCGTACGGATACGCTTTGGTCCGTATTATCGCTGTTACTCCTTTGTTTACTGGATCTGAAACAAAATACAAAACCAAAATTACATCCCATTTTTATCGCTACCGATTATCATCCCTTATCATTTCCGGTGCTGCTCTCTTTCACTTACAGACACGATTACACACCACCGCGACGGGGGCATTCCCATCGCCCAGCTCTATCGTCAGCTCGCCGTCCAGATGAGTCACGCGTACCTCCGCACGGTCGCCCCACTGCGTTACCGTGATAAGCGCTCCAAGATACTGTATCCCAGCTACCTGAAGCTGCTCCAATCCAACGCCCGACAGTTCCTGCGGATAGTGTGCCTTCACCTCCAACCGATCCAGATACACCCGCAGGCCTGCATACCCGAACAGGACAGCCTGTAGAAATCCACCGGCACCGGTGAGGAAGTTGTGTGCACCGTGCTGGGCCGGTCCCTGCAGCTCCTGCCACACTCGGAACGGACCGCGCACGTACGGCTGGTAGCTGCGATTAAAGTTCTGTGCCGCCTCGCGGTAGTTGTCGATGTCGAGATGGTTCACGGCGTACATGCTCCAGGACATGGCCGGTCCGGTGGAGCGCGTTACCGGTTCGTAGATGAGCAGATCGTTCCAGCGCGTGTACGCTTTCAGTCCAGGGTACTGCAGCGGATAGCCGATCAGCACGGTGTCGGCCTGCTTGATGACGGTGGACGCCAGGTACCCATCGTACTGGGGATGAAAGTCACCGATCTCATCGTACGGAAGCTTGATATGGCGGGCAATATCGCTCCATCCTTTATCGTCCCTGCCGTCAGCTTCACAGATGCAGCGGGCGAATCTACACGCGTGAAAAGAGGTAAGCGCATCTTGTATTCTTGTTTTTTGACCTGTTAATTACCACCGGTGTACGGGTGCGCGGGGGGTGATATAAAATCACTCCTCCGACGATTCTGTTTTTACGAACTATGAATCAATTAAGAGCTGACATTTGGCACACCCGCTCAGCGTAAGGGGGTTGGTTCATAATCAACCCAACCAGGGTGAAGCCTCGCTCGAGAAGACTGCCCGCGTTTGTGGCACATTAAAAACACATAAAATTAATTTACTACCCGCCAGCCGCTCAAATGGGCGGAAGAAGGCGGGCTGCAATCATTTGGAGCTACGGCTTTTGTTGTTTTTTGCACAAACAACCTGTTTTCAAAGATCTCAGAAATATGATTTCCCTTTTTTGTTTTCGATTATTTCTTCAGTTAGTTTGTTAGGTCAATTGATCCTTTTTGGAGAAAGTTTGGAGCTCATCCCAAACATGATCGCCGTTAGATCGTTCCTCTCCGAAAGCGTACCGTAATGCTTTCTTCCTGATCAGAAGGCAGTTTTGCGCAGAGGAATGTCTTTGAGGTTATAATTTTAATCAGATTAGCTACCTCTTGATCGAACAAGTGATCGAGAGATGTCGCATACCCGACCGGAAGAGAGATGACCTAACACAATCTCGTTAACTTTTCGTGTTCCGTTACGTGTACGTTCGACAGCCACGGGCGGAACTAGATCAGCTACAAAAGGCGCGATGGAAAAATAAAAACTTCCTGCCCTGTTCCGACCTTTTGTGGTTGTCTTGTGTTCTCCCAATAACCTGACGATTTGCTGGCTCATCCATTAGCTTCCCCGACCAGAGAGCGGGAGAGCCAGAGGAGAAACAAAAACAAACATAATCAAACATATCAAGCAGATCCGCCGACTCCGCCGGGGTCTTCTTTGTATGACCGCAGTCTTCTACGAAGGACGGACCCGCTTTTTCAATCTAATTAGTTGGACAACCCTCCCACAGAACCACTGGGAACTGCTAGACCAGCCCTGTTCAAGTATGGGAACACACTCCGCTTGATCCGTTTCGCTTTCTACTTACTCGCCAAAATATAAAGCATAGCCGGCGACCACATTCGTGTACGCGTTGTTCGTTACATTTTCATGATCCTCATCCGGTCCCATTACCGCTGAAACATACAATAAAAACCGAAAACATACACTCACACACACACGCTGTTACTACAACGCCGGTTCGAGTTAAATGGCGCCCGACGGTGGCGCCCCACGCTTACCCGGTATGTCGTACTGCTCGCTGCCGGTATAGTTGAACCTAACGCGGCTGCTCCAGAATTCGGCTATTTGCTGAGCCATCTCGCAGCCTCCCAGCTGCCGCAACCCTTCCCGATCGTGCGTGGTGCCGAGATAGTGCCGGAGGGCGAAGCTTATATCGCCCGTGATGTGATGGCCGTACTGGGCTACGGCTGCGCAGCAGGGTTGCGTTACCTCCACCCCCGTAAAGGCGCTCTCCCAAGGGAAGCTGGTTGCAAATTTTAAGTAAATATCCAGCGGAACATTTTGATGCTGATCTTTTTTTGTTTTTCGTGAGTATAACCTACCGAGCGCCCCGGTATCCAGCTTCCTGCGCCAGCCGCTTGGCAGTCGGCAGCATCTTCGTGCGGTACGATATCAGCAGCCGGGAGTACCACGGATCGATCAGATTCAGCACGGGAAACATCCACACCTCCGTGTCCCAGAACGAGTGACCTTCGTAGTCGTCCAGGTTGGTACCGCCGCGCCCGAGCCCGGTTGGGCTGAGGCCCCAAAATGGCCCACTCCGCACGGTGAAGCTTGCCTCGAACGGTAGATTGCTGACGAGATAGTAGAGGCTGGCCCGTACGGTACGCTGTAACGGTTCGTTTCCGGTGATTAGGATGTCCGAACGGGCCCAGAACGAACGCCACAGTGATGTATGGGACTCGAGCAGCGCATCGTCCGAGAGGGCGCGGGCTGTGAATTATGTTATTTTAGATTAGACACTAGATTAGATAGAGATCGCTCAAGATCAGAGCGGAAGAAATTGAAAAGATTGGCAGCTTCAGTGAGGCAGTGAAGCGTGAAGTTTCACGTCCGTACATGGTGGCATGTGGAAATAATCTTATCCGTGTGGTGGAATTTTGAACGGGAAGTAAGTGAATTCTTTTTAGGTTTAAGCTGGAACTGTTTCACCCGTTCCAAAAGCGAACCTGTTTCGAACTCCGTCTGCGCAATTGCCTCAGCTCCATCGACGGCCATTAGGAAGCGGTAGGTGACGTTTCGCTTGCCCGCACCCAGCACCAACCGTTCGGGGACACGGTTCCATAGCACACAGACCGATCTGCCCCGATTCTGGTAGGTTGCGTTTTCCACCTGAAGCGTTGTGCCGCAGCTCTGATAAATGGGATCCACATTGGCGTCACCGGGCTGCGCTGGCGATTTGCTCCAGTGCACACGGGCATCGTGTGTGCTGATGGGTTGAAACTGAATGTCCTCGCTGGTGAAAGCGGGCGCTGGCATCATGGGAAGGCTGATGTTTTCTGGAGGTGAGGAAAAAGTTGGTACCGAATACATTAAGCAGCAGAAGAGCGAGCGGGGAGAAAATAGTGCGGTTTTAATTGCCCGATGCGGTGTGTGTATGTGTGTGCTTTCAAGCGATGAGATTGTCATGGTGTGTGGCTTTGATTGCTGTCCTCCAGGACAGGCGTTGTTGACTTAAGAAAGATCTGGACTTAATAACAGTATGTTGAAGCTTTGATGATTTTGGTTGCTTATGAGATTTGGTCTCTTAAAGTATTGAGGACGTCCGGAACGAGAATAACATGCATACATAACATAAAAATACAAAATATCACGAACAATTAGCAAAAATAAGATATATATATATATATATATATATATATATATATATATATATATATATATATATATATATATATATATATATATATATATATATATATATATATATATTCAAGATCATGATTTTGCTTAGAACTGAGATAATAATCATTTCCTTTGTAAAATGGCAGAGATGCAGCCTTCAGAGAATGTAATTATGATATTCTGAAAGTGAATAAAGGTTATATTTTTGTCTTATAAACTTAACTTCACACAACCCTCACTTTTTAAGACCTGTATGTCTTATATTAGGTGCAATTGTTTCCACTTTAAAGCAATGAAGCAATAAGCAACGACTTAAAAACATGCCCGTCATAAGTTCAAGTCCCGTAGGCACCAAGCTCCTATACGTAGGACTGACTTTCCAAAGTCATATAACTAAGCTCATTAGGGGTTTTATCTAAGCCTAGATCGACTAAGATTATTGCACCAAATAAGAAGCAGATTGGATTTATGGTACTGAGAAATGGCCGTTCTCGTGCTACAGTCGTCAACTCGTACGACTTAACAACATGCCCGTCCTGGATTCAAGCCCAGTATCGACCGAGCTCCTATACGCAGGACTGACTGCCCAATGTCATATAGCCAAGCTCATTAGTCGTTTTAAGTAGGCCTAGATCGTCTAAGGTTATTGCACCAAATAAGAAGAAGTTTGGAGCATTTCAATTACTGTTAAATGGAACAAATTGTGTATTTGTAGAGACACCTATAATGCAAAATGTTAAGTAAAGTTCTCTGGTCACACTGTTGACTACATAGTATAGCCTCAGAAAAAGTATTTGTTAAATGATATATTATTTACATTAATAAATAAGAATGAAATTTAAACCCTTGGTTAACTGCTGTGGTAAAGTTATTGGTAGTGCTATACGCTGTTGTGACTTCGGAAATATTTAAGGCATAGATTTTAGTTAGTTCAGCCGCTTGGTATAGAATTAATTGGAATAATACATTAAAGCGTGAAATTGGACTTATAAGGGATAAAACTCATGGCTTGACAGTACTGTCTTAAAAATGTGTTAATAAGAACGTAAGATAAACTGAACGCAAGCACTGAAGCTTAAAAAGAGTTCCAGTTGGAATTCGTACAACATACAGAGCGACCCGTCAACCCGTACAGACAAGTCAGACAACGATTTTAGAAACAAAGGATCATGAAACATACGACTAGACCTAAGTATAAAGCCTAAAGTCTTATTTGCTTTGCTAATGATAGCATCAAAATGGTGATTTAGCCTAAGATTAGAATCAAGTAGAATACCAAAATCTAATACTACATCAGAAGGAGGAAATGTGACGCCCATAAGTTTTTAATTGTGTTTTAAAGGGTTCTTACTACAGGAAAATTATACAACAGTGGATTTACTTACGTTGACAGAAAAGGCATTAAAAAAAACTATACCATTGGAACAACGAGGCAGAGTACTGCCGTTTGAAACATTAACATTTTTAAACATTGAAATGAAACGTCTATTAAAATATACACCTGCTTTGCTACACGTAATAAGCAGTTATCCCGAACAGTTATTGTAAGTACGGGCGTAATGTGTTTATTACATTTATTAGAATCCGTTAAGTTAATATGCCATGTTTCCCACATTTCCCATCATTCTCCTTGCTGCCCTTGACGATAGCATTGTAATAAACATTTAAATTTGTCACAATACTCCCAGATCATGCCCCTTTACGGGAATGTCACGTTATGTTTTATGTTCCACTACTTTGACTACCCATTCTGTTCTTACAAATGCACCCTCTTATGAAACCAGGCAGGTGCATCGCAATATTGAGCGTCACACTGTTTGGAAAAAGAGGGCGAAAAAGGGGTCACCAGTGCCACTGCAAACACCCTGAGAAACAATTTGTTGCTCCCTATGGAGCATTTCTGTGGCGGTTTAAAAGCGACAGGAAGCTCTACACAGGATACAATTATAAATGTGGGATTCAATTTTCTGTCTCTGTTGGACACCCTGTCATTCTTTCGCATGCATAGTGACCGCCTTCTTGTTAAAAAAGAGCATTTTTTTATACATTTTATCAAAAACATGTGTAACCTTACCGTCGTTCGTTCCAACTCGTTCGATTGTGAACTGATTCACGATCACACGCCGATACAGGGCGTGTGGATAGAGCAGATGAGTCAATCGGAAAGATCGTCCGTCATTGGCAAAGTCCGACCGAAACAGTCCCCTGGCAAGATCGAGCGTTAAGTCGCTGGGAAGCAACAACTGTACGTTGGCCATGTTCGGTATCCGGGCGCGATGGCTCAAACCACCTGCACCATTGTACAGGCCGGCCAGGTAAACCGCATCTTCGTACACGGTGAACCCGAGGTGACCGTTGGCGAGGGTTGGCAGCGGTGTCGCTGGGTCGTGCAGAATCTCGCTGAAAGTGAAGAAGGATGATGTGTGTGTGTGTGTGTGTGAGCACCCTTTGTATTGACAGGCTTGATGGTTTGGGGTGTGCTTTATCTTGCGCAACCGTTAATCCTTGACTTTCGCTGGAAAAGGGGACCAGTATCCCATGATTAAAAATGTGCATGCCCGATGAGGTGACTTAATTTCCGAATTCCCTCCCCTTCTCGAAACCTGTGTTTTTGTACGTGTGTGTATGTTTGGTTCACAGAGTAATTATAGAGCACTGTGCAGAAGAAATAGGGGCTGGTAAAGTCAAGCTCTAATGTCTCTCGGCTCGGAAGTATGCCGACAGCGGTCGTGTTGTGGAGATGTGGGAAAAATGTTTCATTTGCTCGCAGCAGAACAGGGGAGGGTCCTGTTATTCTCCAACTTACTCGCCCTCCGTCAACGATGATAAGAGCAACGGAAGGCGAAAGACTAAAGTTATGCTAATGAAATAATCATTAACCCATTCACCGCAATGCTAGTGTAGCAATGAGCAATGGGGGGAAAAAATAGGAAAAGCTAAAACCCATTCTTACCCGGAGGCACTCAGCTCGAACTGGCGTTTGTCAACGGTCGTTATTGATTCGCTCGTGACCGATGATGGACGGGCGGTGGATTGTTCACCCACGTCGGCTGCCGTGGCTAGGCAACTCCCTAGGATGACGATGCTCACTAGCAGCCTGCACACGATCGACATGGCGCCCGCGTGTGTCTCACTGACTAGTGGAGGGGTTAATGTTCACTGGCAACTGCACTCAGCACGATCGTTCACTTCACTAAGACCAAGAATTAAGCACGCTCAATCATTGCGCAATGGCAAGCACTGGACGAACCTGGCCCAAACTAGATCAGGCGGATCGTGTAATGATCCTGGGAATTGGTTGATCGGCTACCGTCCACAACCCAGCCGGGTCAGCGGAGTGGGAATGGAGGTTTGTTTACTGGTTTCACGTTTCGTTCCATCACCAGCGCAACACTGTGGCGCTTCCTTCCGTGTTGAGTGTTTCAGTAAATTCCCAGCAGCTCGTGTGCCCGGTCGTACTTCCAAGTCGTGACAAAGGTCCAGGGCGTTGGTTGCTTTTTTTGTCTCTCTCTCTCTCTCTTTTCTTTACCCAACGACGGATCACCAACGAAGAACCCGTGGCGGTGGCGATCGCAAGAATGATGATGTCGAAACTTCAGCATTGAGCGCAATCGTTCCCAAGGTTCCCAAGGGGTGGGGGTTTGTTTTGCAAACAGAGCATTAAGCAACGGAGCTTGATAAGCGGACTGGAGCTATTTCTGGAGCAGCTCCAGGAAGTGCAACTGAAATGATGGCCATCGTTCGAGGAGCTTGTTTTGGTGTGTTCCCGTCCACCAGTAGCAATTCGTACAAACTTTTGGAGGCGATAACGTTCATGGCTGTGGTCATGGATTGTAATAGTGATGGGAAAAATGAAGATTTCGTCGGAATCGATTCCGGCTAGCTCCGAAGTTTTCTGGAATCGATTCCGGATAGTAGGTCCGGAATTAGTTTCCGGAATCGGGTCCGGAATTGGATCCGGAATCAGTTTCCGGAATCGGCTCCGGAATTGGTTCCGGAATCGGCTCCGGGATTGGTTCCGGAATCAGTTTCTTATTTCAATTCAAACCATTCCGTTTCTGAAGTCAAGCCTGATTCCGTTACCGGAGCAAATTGCGATTCCCAGGTCGATCCCGATTCCGGGGACGATTCTGATTCCGGAGCCGATTCCGATCCTCGAATCGATTCCGGAGTCGACTCCAGAATCGGCTCCGAATTCAACTCCGGAAACGGCTCCGGATTCAACTCCGGAATCGGCTCCGGAACCAACTCCGGAATCGGCTCCGGAATCGACTCCGGAATCGGAATCGGCTCTGGAATTGATTCCGAACGCGGAATTGGAATCGGGTAGGTCCGATTCCGAGCTCCCACCACTAGTTTGTAACAAACCGTAAACATGATTTGATTGCTCCCTTCAACATTTTGTAATTGATAAGAGTATGCATTCATTTCTGACATTCATTTTGATGCTGCAAGAAACACTGTAAAACACACACACACGCAATAGCACTGATAATGCCCGACAGCTGACTGATTTTGCGCGTGCCACCTTCATGCGGCGATCGATCGTCGATGCGGGTCCGTTCCGAATTCGTTATCTGCGTAAAGTGCTGCTAATCGATTGCGATTACGATTATCTTCGCGCCCGTTTGTGCCCCTTCAGCGGGATGCCACATTGCGACAGCTTGGTGGTACCCCCCCCCCCCCCTCCCCCCTCTCTCTTTGCCTTGATGTGTAATGATACTCGTTCTGCCCTCCGATACATTACCTGTCATAAAAAAAACAGGGACGCGGTCGGATTTCCAGCTTCCCCGGATCGGCTTCCAACGGGTCCCACGGCTCGTACCGGTAGCGGACCGGTTTTCCAACATCCAACGTCATCGCCGCGGACATGTTTTGACAGGTAAGGGGGGGGGGCTGTCAGGGAAAGGAAGACTTTTGCGTTGAACAGTTGAAGCGCACGCAACAGGTGTGTACCGCCTAGTAGCCGCTGATGGATAAGTAGCCGCGACTGCTAAAGTGACTTCGTTTGCAAAGCGAAAATTATTCAATTATCAGTGATTGATTTTAGGATGCTTACCGGGCCCACTTTAGCCCATCGATCGAAGCAATAACTCATACGCGACGTCGTCGTCGTCGTTGTCGCCGGGACGACTCTTCACGCATTTAGGGTACTACAAAATTTCTGGAAGGGAACGATCGCGCATCAAGAGGTGGAAAGAACGGGACGCGTACCTTGAAAACGGGGCACGAACATGAAACACACAGAGAGGAAATGGAATGTGCTTCTGAGTGTGTGTGTGTGTTTGCGCCCCCTGCAGAACGCATTAACCATTCGCACCACGCATGGAAGGCATGCGCAAAAAAGCCTTGAAAATCACAATAATTTATATTAATTATTTCACGCTAAACATACGCAAGCATGCGTTCGGTGGAAGCAGAAACGGAAGGCTTCCTGGCCTCTCTCGCTCTCTCTCCCAATCCTGCATTATTCCCTTTGATGTAGTCCATTAATCTTTTGCCTTTGCCTGCAGCAACCATCCACGCGATAAGACATCTACTGGCCGTTGATGGTCCACTTCTGAGCCGATGATAGCTGTTGCTGCTGCTGGTGCTGCTGCTGCTGCTACTGTTGAATGATGCTGACAGGACATTAACGCGTGGAACGGCCCAGAAGGGTAAAATAAATCAATAAGAGTGTCGGAATGTCCGTTTGTTTGTGCACTGTTTCGGCTTGGGGAAGATTGATAAAAATCAACTAATCACAAAGCGGGCGCCAATCAATGACGTTCGACTGGCCACTGACAATCAATCTTTCCCGCGATGGTGCGGGAAATTGGAGCCGTGATGTTATCGGGGAGCTTTCTTTTTGGTGTGGTTCATATTTGGCCTTCAATATTAAGTTGTCTGGGACACGCTTGACAATTTCTTATGAATTATGACACGTTTTTGGGGTTAGAAACATCATCATATAAGTCATTTATGTTGCGAATGCATATTAAAGCAAGTATCTTAGCTCTACCATAGCAAATTGCAAACAAACACCACGGCGTACATATTCCCTTTTGCCACTATCAGCAACACCAAACCAAAGTGCTGCCCGTTGCGACACCGGGTTTGCGCAACCGGGGATACACCGGACTGGGACCCTCCAGGCTAGACCGGGCCGCCGTTCGTGCTGGAGCGTCGCAGCAGCAAAAAAAAAAAAAAAACGGCCACGGGAGGCACTGGTCGAGAAAAAACCTTGAACCGACAATGGTGCGACGGATATGTATTTTTTGGTGCCGCGTCGCTGCTTCCGTTCCGGTTGGTGGATTTCACCCTTCGGCTTTTCAGAAATCCCGTTCGCTCCCCCCCTTTCGCCTGCACTTCCCATTCCCATCGGTGAGACTGTTCCCTTCACCGCTGTGTCGCGCCGTGTGTGTTTGTTCAACTCACCGGGCCAGCAAAGCCACCGAAAGTGAGGTGCAGAAGTGGGGTTGGAAAATAATAATAAAAATAAAACAACTCACAAGCAAAGTTTTGCAACAGGTTAATGCGTGGTACTAATATGTGTACGCACGCACACACTTGCTGTGTTGTTTTTTGTAGAGTGGCGATAGGAGTAGAATCATCAGGTTCATATCATCAGCTACTTAGGAAGGGGTTTGTTATTGGATTGGCCAAAATTGCTAAAACGTGTCACTAATTAAACAAGCAATTTTCTCGTCTGTATGATCCAAAAACTACTTTCAATTGACGTAAGCTAGATTGATCGTTTCCAAAAAGTACATAGTAGATACTTACAATAAATAGAGTCCGATTATGTGGGATAGTAAACGATTCGAAATGGTTTTTTTTAATATGTTATATTAAAGGTTGAACGAATTTTTGAAAGAATTTAGTTTTTTAACTAAATTAAATACATTTCTCATTTTATTTGCGATCATATTTGGATCATATTTGTAAGTTTTTCTCGCAAGGCTCAAACCAATTTTAATTTGTTGTCTGTTGAAAAATGTGTTTCTGTTTAATATAATATTTTATATCATTAAAATAAAAACCATTGTGTTTGATTTTGAGATGGGTTGAGGAAGCAATTAAACATTAAGCAATGGTAACCAACATTAGAATATGTCATAGAAAGAAGATCACAAGAATAGATCCAATTCCATTAGAAAACAGAACTAGAATCCTGAGCAAGACATAGAGACCTACAGAATTGCAAACTGATAATAGGATAAAAATAGGGACTTGTCCTTAATCTATAACTATATCTATAAATAGTTAAACATTTCAAATCGTGATCCAAAATATCCAAAATATTGGACAATAGAAAGAAACAAAAACAAAACCAAATATGGAATTTAACGAACAGTAAGACAAATGCTGAGACCAACACGATACAATCAGACAAGAACAACAACAACAGAGCAGGGAACGTGGACTTCAAATTGGAAAAAATAACGTTCGTTTGGTAATGAACAATGAGATAGAATACTAACTGGATTGTTTTCTACATTGTCAAAAATTCCTTGGAATTTCCACTCGAGTATGTTCACTTTAATTTACTATCAGATTTTTTTTTATCGATTGATTGATTGTCGTTTCATTCGCAATTATTGTTCTTTGCCTCATATATTTGAGGGATTATTGTACGTTAATCTTAAAAAAGGCTTTTCCGCGTTTTCCTTTCCAGAAATAAATACAAAAATCATTACAAAAGCAACGCCTTGCACCACCCAGCTTACAGTTTGCCGCCCAACGGAACCTTTCCTTCGCTTTGTGTGATTCACCCCCTTTGCCCCCATTGCCCATGTCGCCCTCGTTAGAGGGGAGTGGGAATCGCGAAGCCCTCACACGACATAAAACGCCATCGCCGGCCGTCATCATGTAATGATCGATGGCCAGAATGATGCGGTCCCGAAGAATGGGCTTCGTACTTTTATGAATGAAATTTCATTTTCGTTTCCCAACCCCCACCCCCTCCCCTCTTTTCGTCCCGGGGAAAATAAAAGCAAAATGAGCCACACTCAATGCCACACCGATCGGCCATTCATCGATCCAGTCGGACCGTGCGCCTCGGATCAAATTCTTCCCAGCAGAAGGGTTAACGTGGCTAAAGTGGAAAAGCGACAAGGCGGGTGAGAATTTGTGAGAGTCTTTTTTGTGTTCTTGTTTGCGCACGGTAAATTGTGTTTCCCGCTCAAGGTGTCGTGGTCACACGACGAATACGGTGCTTGTGTTTACAAGAATCTTACAAGAACGATCACAGAAATCGATCAGCCGGAGTGTTTGTTGATGGCCGAAGCGGCAGATCAGACAGATAGAGAGAGAGAGATAGACAGTGAAAGAGAGAGCTTTGCTCGCTGACCATACCGACAATCGGCTAATGATTTTTCAATTAACAAAAATGATCCCTTGGGATCGATTTCTGAACCTCTACCACTCACTCTCCCTATCGCTCTTTCACTGTCTGGCCTGGCCTGGCCTATCTGCCGGAAGATGGCGCCGGCAAACTTCAAAGCAAAGCGAAGGCCACCGGAAAAAGGGTTCCACCGGGTTGTGGGTTAGTAGGTGGATGGATCCGAACATTTCGAATCGAGCCTGTGGGGTGTGGCTCGAACCGGAGGCGGAATCGAACATTCGGCCCTGTGATTGATTCCGGTGCGTACGGTGGGCTGCGATCGCAATCAACTGGTCAAGGGAAGTTAATTACACACACACACACACACAGCCACTCTCACACGCACGCACTCTCGCAGGAATGGCAGGAAGCAGTTCGGTGATAACGTAAAAGCTTTGAAAGAGTGATTAAGTAGAGAAATGTTTGGGAGAAACTCAAACAGCAATCCCATAGCTGTGGCCAACCTTTGCAACAATACCCTCCCCTTCTTCCTGTGGGTGAGAGAGTTCTGCCGTGCGGTCAAAAAAGGGTACAAAAAAACCGGGGCGTCACCACATCGCCGAGAATCTTGCTCCACATCTTCCGGTGGGAAGTGTTCTCAGCGGGAGAATAGCTCATAAAAACCAGCACAGCGAACATGGGCAACACGGTCGGTCCCGATATTGGTCTGTAAGATGGGCGTCCCTTTCCCTTCTCCTCGTGTTCTCTGCAGCAGAATGTCATCGTATCTTTGTGGGGCGGATATTGCGGTAAGGTTAACCAGAGAGTATGAGAGACACATCCCGCTTCAGCACTGCCATTAGCTGGCACGGTAAGACCTTTCACATTGAACCGGGAACGACGCTTTGCGAAACAATTCCCACTCCCTTCCCAAAAACGTGCGGCAAACACTGGGTGACACCACCCTAGGACACCGGAGCATGGATGTGTTTGTGTTTTTATTTGTACAGTGGACCCACCAAGGAGTCAGGTGCCGCCAGCCAGCACACAAAGGGGATGAAACCAGGAGCAGGCAATCGGAATTGTGAATTGTGTGAACCCTTGAATCCGGCTAATTGTTCTCTTTTTTTTTTTTTATTTCTCGTAAGGACGGCCTGGTTGGCCGTATTGTTTCCCTCTTGGCGGTGGATTTGTATTTCTATTTCCTTCTTTTCTCCCCGTCTCCCTCACTCTGTGTGTGTGTGTTGCTGTGTTCGACATTGACACCCGGCTCCATACCCGGTCCATGCGGTGGCCACGGGAAAAGTGCAGCGAAGCGTAACGAGCTCTTCGAGAGAGCGCTCATGCCATGTCGCAGCCATTTTTGCAGTTTGGAATATTTTGGGTGAGTATTTTTTCCATCCCATTCATTTGCTTCTATTTTTTTATGTGTTAATTTACTACGCTTTTATGTTTATGCTTTTATACGTTTGGCGTCCTTTACCCTCTCCAGTTGCCCTTCACTGCAATCACATCAACAGACCCGCCCCGCGTTCGGGGGTGAACTTTATTCCACAGCACCCTGTTGTAGATTGCAGGTGGAATTGAATGAATACTACCGTATTATTTGTTGCTGTTTTCGTTTTTTGAATTAGTTTAGTCCGCAATAACGCCCCATACAGCAACGTGCGGATAGGAAGGAAAGGTGATTGTTCAGATGAGGTTTTGAAAATGGCTCATAGATTTCTATTTTGCGAAAATAGCTGCTAGCAAAAAATATGGTTTCATGCTGCGGGATGCGGGAACTGCCACGAGTTGGCAGGCTTTGAATTGTTTATTTTGAACCATAAATGAGTATTTTGGTGTTTTGAAATGTGATCTCAACGTATGGGAATAGCTTTTAAACTATCAATTAAGAATGTAATTAGTTTTTTTATTAGAATCGCAAGGAATTTCTTTAATGATGCGTATAAATTAGCTTTATCTTATAAGATTTTTTATGTATTTTATTACCATTTCGTTGTAATTGATCTGTTTTTGTGAGCGAATTAGACAATTTTTACTTTTCTTTCTGTTGCGTTTTAAAAAAAAAGTATTTTTATTATTCTTTTTTATTTATTTATTTATTTTCATTTTTTCTATCCATGTAGGAGAGTGTTTTATTACTACTTTTTGTTTTAGTGTGAAAAGAAAATTCACTTAAGCTGCCATATCAAAGCGGCCTGCTGAAGAAAAGGATTTAAGCTGAATGATGAACCCTACGCAGGGTTAAATACCTCACAGAAACATAAAAAAATAGTTCGTGTGTTTCGTATGATTTATAGATTTTAAGGATATTTCAGAACGGATTAAAAATTTGATTAATTTGAGAGTTAATTTTTTAAAAATTTTCACAGACGGTTTGTAAAATCAAAACTGAAAGGATTAAACTTAAGTGTTGAAATGAAGGTTTAAAAGTATTTTATTTAATAGCATTAAAGATTAATCATTTCAGTTTATTTTTACTGTAGTGCTATGCTATTTCAATTGTGAAAGCATGTTGCTGGCAATCAACAGATTTTACTTTGTTTTATATATCGTGCATGAAAATATGTCGTTTCGATAGTGTATATGATTCAGTAAACGCTTGAAGCATCCTGCCATACAACCGCAATAGTAACGAATATACTTCCCAAACAGCGCCCGGTAGCTGCAATCCTCCCGGAACCATTAGACTGTGAATGGTTGAATGAAACGAGGCAACACACGTGGCTGGGACATGGATGGTCAGCAACCAGATACCTGGTACCAATCATCATCGGTCCGCTCAAACGACCAAGCACCAACACCATGCTCGAAGTGGGAAGTTTTTTTATTTTATTTTATTTTGCTCCTCTCCATTCGTTACTGTTACGAACAGCAAACATGTGTATTTGAGTTCGAGCAAAAAGTGGTGCCAAGATAAGAAGAAGTTGGGAACCCATTCCCAATTCAAGGTCTCTCCTTCTCTGCACTCGGAGCCGGGCTACGATTTCGAATGTCCGTAACGGCCGTACGAGCAGCGTCGTAATAGAGCTGGCGAAGGAAAATTAAGATTGACTCGCTCGTACCCGCGATCGAACGAAACTAATCGCGAAGAAAGATCGAACAGGAACGGGCAACCTCGGGCAGCATCCGATTCGTCGCTGATCGTTGCTTCATTTTAATACACACACACGCGTGTAGGCCCTCCAGCGGCTGTGCAGCGAGATGGGGGCGAAAGCGTAGGAAAATAAATGTTATTATAAACGATGCGAAGGATGGTTTCGTTGCTACCGGATTGAATGTTGTTTT